>NC_042618.1:113755173-114068298 GCF_901001135.1 Rhinatrema bivittatum | reverse complement strand
TCCTCGCTAATGAAAGAGAAACACAGAAGTTTCATACTCAAGAGTTCCAGCCTGAACTGTTGAATGTCTCTCTCACTATCCTTAGATAAAATGACCACTGAATAGCTCCTTTTCAAAAGATGTCCATAAAACAATTTTCAGTCTATGGGAAAGCAATTAGTGCTTCTACCAGCAAGTTCTAACCCGATCAGCTTGCATGTGCTTTAAACCGCCACTCCCCCACCTCAAAATATAGAAACTGGAAAATATATGCACCAACAGATCAATATCAATTACACTCCATAACAGCTACAGTTTAGTTTACTAAAGTTTTTTTTATTTTTGTTTTCATTTCCAACTTTTTTCTCTCCTAATAACTTTTTTATTGGTTCACAGCTGAAGTTAAGAGAACTGGATGGCTTTAAGAATAAGTTACAAATGATATATTCAGAGGAAACTGGCCATAATCTACCTCTGGGCGAACCTGTTGAAAGCCAGTAGTGTGATTCCCAGGAAGGTTCCTGACTAACAGCGTTGAGTTGAACTTGTTGGATGCCAACAAATCTACATTATTTTGTAATAAGGGTTATAGTTTAGTGGGGGGAAAGGGAGGGGAGGGATTTGGAAGGAGAGGAGCTGGAGGGAAAGAGAGGAATGAGAGAGATGAGGAAAGGTGAGGCTTTGACTGAAGTTTGCTGCTTGTGCAGTACAACTGAATTTAGTGTTAGGTTTGTACACAAGAACTGGGATGCACAGCTAAAACAAGCTAATGGCATGCAAATCATTCCTGCCTGCAGGGTCCCCCATGAACAGAACCAGAGTGGCCCTTGGTGCACCTGATAACTGCCTTTACCCCAGAAATTAGGGGCTTTATGTTCGGCGCACCTCAAGAACAGACACACATTCTTGGGAAGACAAAACCGGGTTCATAGTTCCATAATTGCATAAAATCTACTGCTATGAATGCTTTCTCCTCTGCAATTGCTGGGCTGACAATAAGCTGTAGAGGATGCTGAACAAGAAATGAGAACCTACAGTCCTGCTGCTTGAAAGAGAAGATGGACTTGTATATGAGGGTTTTTTTCTCCCCGGCTCAAAATGAAATTCCTCAGTGGAATATAGTGAATATAACGGTAGCGTTAAGCATTTTTCATCTAATGCTGCTTATGTTTTCATGAGAATTCACGTGCATGGCAGCAGTGAAATAAGAAGGTGCAAATAGCCCTTGGATTTGATTGAAAACATAGTTTGGGTACTTTTCTGTCAGTGCTACAGCATCAATGCCCTTTGAAACTTCTGTGTTGGCAGGCATACTGATTGTAGTAAGTTAAAAGCTACAATCCAGACTGAGAGATAAGAGGAATTCCCTGCCTGAGAGACCCTTCAGTGTTTTTATTGGTCAGATACCTTACTACTTAGTTTGAATGTAATTTCCACTATCTAGCTTCCTTCAAGAACTTTGTTTTAATTTTTGTCTTTCTACTAGAGGAATTTTGTAGCTCCTGGTGGAACACAGGCTTGGGTCTGTGTTCATTTGAATACTGGCTTTTCAGACAATGCACATTCTTGACTTTGGGGTTTGTGAACTTAGTGGGGGGGAAATGAAACACCTGCAGAAAGTTCTGGATTTTAAACTTGCAGATCTATAGTAATTGTGGGGGGCTTTTCAATGATGGAAACAATCTCCCCCCCCCCAAAATGAATTTTCATTTCTGCATTAAATGTTATTTTTGGGGGGTTTTTTTTTTCATCAGTCATGCCAAATGCAGCTCAGTGGAAAAGCGTCACTGGTTTGTATTCCATCTATTGGTCACCTTTTTAGACTACGCCAGAGTTGTGACATGAAAGTGAATCTATATTTTCATACTTCTTAGAGCTCTTAAATTCTTAAAACTGCCTGTGAATATGCTGGGTTATAGGGTCACAAGCATTACTGCAGTGGTCTTCAGTTTAAATCAAACATTTATGCAAGGGTCCAAATAGTCCAGACTACTTTGTTACTGGTCTAGTGGTTTGCATTGCTGTTCTAGTCCTATTCTCCACAGGATTTGTAATGGAGAAATTACGGTGTATTTTTCTGTAAACTAACATGAACCAATCTTTTTAGAAAGCAGGTCTTTCTACATCTGAACAAAACCATATTGGGTGGAGCCTTCAGTCAACTATGCTGATAACATTTTTTTTTAAAATATTATAGCAAGCAAATGGTTAGAAACCCAGCTGCTTTTTAAAGAATTTTCAGCCATTTTTGTAAGTGAAAACTACTGATTTTTTTCCCCGTAGACAAATATTGGTTTGTTTTACTCCTGCTTTGTTTTAATTTCTATCTTTGTTGCAGAAGATAATGGTGGAGAGCTTATAATGTTGATACTATACAGCCACACATGTGCACACTTGTTCCACAGTGTCTGTACCTGCACACCAAAAGCATTTCTACATCTCCAAATGGGCAATAAAAATAATGCTTTAAGCAAGACTGAATAAATAGAAGTAATAAACCAAGAAGCCAATGTACTAAGCAGAATAAAATTTCACAAATTCAGCTTCGCATGTAAGAACTGGAAATTGTGCGTGTTATTTGTGATAGCCTGCGAAGCCCAATTTACACATTTTTAGGCTTCTCATGTAATAAATCTTTGTGCATAGTTTTCTATGTGCAAAATTTTATTCAAATTAATAGTTAATGAGCTGCTGCAATACAAAGCAGCTCCTTAACTTAGTATGTAGGTAAACTATGTACAAAATTTTGCTTTTTGGGGCAAATTTCACACCCCCCCCCCCCCCAAACTACACTTCTATGAGGTATAATTTTTATTTTGATAAATTTAGGGTAGCAGAACTTTGTGGGTTGTTTTTCTATGGAGACTATTTGCATGCGTAGAAAAACAGCACACGAAAAACAAAAGTATTGGGGACTAGGGAAATACCTACAGTATCTGAATGTAATCTGCTTCGAAGTACTGAAGAGCAGAATATAAATCAAATAAATGCCCAGTTTAACACATGAGCTGCCAAGTAAGATTTCTGGATGTAACCAGGGCAGTAGTAGAAGTCTACAGGCGAATGTTGGTTTCAGCCAAAATCTGCAGTCATTCCAGATTGCTAGCTATATGTTTTATCTACTTGCTCTAGCAATAACTTTACTGCATTTAAGGTAGCCAGCAAGGCCTGGGAGCAGCTATGTGGTCTCATTTACATGATGTGAATTCTTAGAGAAAACATTCAATATTGCAGCTTGTTAGCTTGTCCAGAGCAGATTGTGATACCTTCTACATCATATTTTCATTTAATTTGAATAAAAATCTTGTTGTCCATAAGCTTCGGCTGCCATGTAGGTTCTCTTTTCTTTCTTTTTTTTTTATGTGATCTTGAAGGTTTATGCATATCTGCCATATTCTTGCTGATTCGTAAAAGGTATATGAACTTGGAGAAAATTCAGTTATCTCTAGAACTAACAAAGCTACTAGAATGCTCCATAAAAAACTAATCAAGAAGTCTTTTCTTCTATTTATAGATAAATAGAAGATGCATTAGGCTTGATTTTTAAGGTTGATTTCTGCATAGTACTGTTGATTCTGGTGCTAGGAGGAATATTATGTACATTGCCCTGTGACTGAAAAAATTGTGCTTATGTGTGAGAACACATTTACTCTTAGTATGCTGAATTTCATTTGTATTTTGTTGCAGTTGGCAGTAGTCAATTGTTTCCGTTTTTTTTTCTAGCAGATCAGTATTCGAGGTGTGCTGTTTTGAAAACCTTTGAATTAAAAGTTTGTACGTATAAAGTTGAACAACTTTTCTGTTTGAACAGCTGATAAATGTTAATTGGATGTTACAATTTTGTCCTTAGCAAAATTTCTTTATACAGCTGTCCTACCTGCACATGAAGCTGAAACCATCTGTACTGAGTGTATTTAAGAAGAAGGAAAACAGCAACCAGGCCCCTACAGATGTGTGCTATAAACCAAACTATGGACTCATGTTTAGTGCATATGACTGGAATTGTCTGGCTGTTTCTTGATAAAGATTTGCTTAGAGGCGAGTGGAGCAGCTTATGTAATGTAAACGTATTGAATTGGACTCTGCAGTATCAAAATCTTCTAACCTAGAACTGCATATCTCTAAAGTACACGAGCAGGCACATGGAACAAGATGTCTCTAGATGCAACCTGTGTCACAGCTCCTGCAGTGAATGACTATGGTATGAAAGTAATATTAGTCTTGTAGCCAGTAACTTATGCATAAATAGATATGGGTACCGGGACTCGAAATAGTGCTCCTTTCTTTGACATTCTTTTTTTTTTTTTTAATTAGATGCACTGGTTTCTAAATACTTGTAACTGGCTATATATAGGCAAGGGTTTGTTTTTTTTTACCACCTTACAATTGAATAAATAGTTATTTTATAATTGTTTGCCTTCATTTGTTGAAGATTATTCAAATAAAGGAAGCATAAGTCCTCTCTTTTTCATCTGATGCAATGTGTATAACTGTATACAGCAGTAGCTATAATTTAGTTGCAGCATTTTATAGCATGCCTTTTCCAAAATTAATCAATACAAAGTAAGTAGCAACAGTATAAGCAAGTTTGCTTACCATAAACGATGTTTCCGTAGATAGCAGGATGAATTAGCCATGCTGTTATGGGATCTGTCAATCAGGCCCGGGAGGCGGAGCTTGTCAAAGCAGAGAACAGAGCTTTGCTCTCTGCGGCTGCGCGTGTGTTCCCGCGCAGGAAAGTAACGGAATCTCCTCAGTCTGTGATTAAGCTGTATTGTAGTCGAAGACTTGGTGACTGCCAGGGAGGAGGGTGGGTCAGCATGGCTAATTCATCCTGCTATCTACGGAAACATCGTTTATGGTAAGCAAACTTGCTTTTTCCCGTCGATAGCAGGGCTGAATTAGCCATGCTGTCATGGGAGTCCCAAGCTCTTGATCACGTCAGTAGTGATATAATTGTTTGGACGTGATCCTTGATAGTGTGGCAGTCACCGTGGAGATGAGGATAGAGATTGCAGTATTGCTTGCCCTATCTTCGCATCAGTGGCTGCTTGCTGGTCAAGGCAGTAATGAGATGTGAAGGTATGCAGTGATGACCATGTAGCTGCCTTGCAAATGTCTATGGGTTGCACCTCATTCAAATGTGCTAAGGAGGTTGCTACTGCTCTAACTTGGTGAGCTTTAGGAGTAGATTGTAAATGTAAATTTTGTTTGTCATAGCAGAATTTTATGCACTGCGCTATCCAACTGGCGATGGTACGTTTAGCCACTGGTAATCCAGGTGCCTTCGGGTCGAAGGAGACAAAGAGTTGAGAAACACGGGAGTCAGTTTGTTCTTTCTTTGTAGTGTGTTAAAGCTCTCTTACAATCCAGTGTGTGCAGTAGCTTTTCCCTATCGTTTGCATGAGGTTTAGGGAAAAATATTGGTAATTCCATTGTCTGAGATGGAATGGGGTAACTACTTTCGGTAGGAAGGATGGGTGAGTTCGTAGAACTACCTTCTGTTGATGAAATTGCAAGTATGGAGGATAATGGACCAAAGCTTGTAACTCACTAACTCTTCGTGCTGATGTTACTGCAACCAGGAATACCACCTTCCAGGTGAGGTATTTAATGTGTGCTGAGTTCATGGGTTCAAAGGGAGAAAGCATGAGCTGTTCCAGAACTATGTTGAGGTTCCATGGAACTGGAGGTTTGGATACCGGAGGACGAATGTGTGTTAAACCCTTCATGAAACAAGTCAGCAATGGGTGATTGGATATAGGAATGTCATTGATTGGTCTATGATAGGCGCCTATGGCGCTGAGGTGAACTCTGATGGATGATGTTGCTAGACCAGCTACATATAGTGTATGAAGATAATCAATGAGCAATTCCGGGGAGCAGTCCAATGGTGGTACACCGTTGGAAGTGCACCAGGCAGAGTAGTGTTTCCATTTATAGCTATAATTTTTCCTGGTTGAGAGTTTCCTTGATTGTAACAAAATGAATTGTGCTGAAGTGGAAACTCCTTGTTCTGTCAGAAGGAGCCTTTCAATCTCCAAGCTGTCAAGTGTAGAGATGAATGTAGCGGGTGTAGTAGTGTTCCTTGATCTTGGCTGAGAAGATCTTGACGATTCGGTAATAGAATTGGATCCTTGATGGATAGTCGAAGTAGGAAACTGTACCATGGTTGCCTCGGCCATGCTGGGGCTATGAGTATCAGTTGAGCTTTGTCCACTATGCACTTCTGAATTGTTCTTGTTATGAGAGGTATGGGAGGAAAGGCATACAGAAGGCCTGTCGTCCACAGAATGAGGAAGGCATCTTGAGCAATCCTGAATTGGCTTGGTCTTATCGAGCAGAATTTGGGAACTTGAGAATTGATCTCTGTTGCAAAGAGATCTATGGAAGGTGTCCCCCACTGCAGAAATATGTCCTGGACTATTTCTGTATTGAGTGTCCATTCGTGGGGATGAAAGATGCGGCTTAGTCTGTCCGCTCTTGTGTTTGCAACTCCCGGTAGGTAAGTTGCTTGTAGATGTATGCAATGCTTGTGAGCGTGTTCGAAGATTGTCAGGGTCTCCTTGCAGAGGGACCATGAACCGGACCCTCCTTGTTTGTTGATGTAAAACATCGCTACTTGGTTATCTGTGTAGATCATGACCCTGCGTCCCTTCAGGTGGTCTTGGAAGACTCGCAATGCATTGCGAATCGCTCTCAGTTCCAATAGATTTATTTGTAGATTCTGTTTTGAGATCGTCCATAACCCTTGGGTTTCGTAAATCTCGAGGTGTGCACCCCATCCCTTGCGAGACGCATCTGTGGTGAGGACTGCATTGTGAGATGGGGGGCTGAACAAGGCTCCTTTGGACAGGGTGGAATCTAGGAGCCACCATGCTATATCTTTTTTCATTTCTGCGGTCAGCGATACCCTCTGCGTCAATGGTTGTGAATGCTGTTTCCATTGGCGCTTTAGACCCCATTGTAGGCGTCTCATATGTAACCTGGTGTTGGGAACCGTGAAGTTCACCGCTGCCATATGGCCCAAAATTACCAAGCCTTGTCTTGCTGACGGCCTCTGAGTATGTTTCAAGGTGTGTAGAAGTTGACGGAAATGTGATATTCTGTCGTTTGGGAGGTACGCTCTGTTGCACGTAGTATCCAGGCATGCGCCTATGAACTGCAACTGTTGAGTTGGTTGTAGGTGTGATTTCTGAAAGTTGATCACTAACCCTAGTTCTTGCAAACAGTGTATCACCTGATGGAGGTGATCCAGCAAGACGTTTGGAGTTGAGGCTATTATGAGCCAATCATCCAGATATGGAAAAATGGTTATACCTTGTTTCCTGAGATGAGCCACCACCACTATCATGCATTTGGTGAATACCCTGGGTGCAGCAGATAGCCCAAAGGGAAGAACTTTGTACTGGTAGTGTTGATGGCTGTAGCGAAAGCACAGGTAACGCCACGAGGATGGATGGATTGGGATGTGTGTGTAAGCATCCTTCAGGTCGATGGAGCACATCCAATCGTTGGTTTGAATGAGTGGAAGAATTGACTTCAACGATACCATCTTGAATTTCTCCTTGGTGAGAAATTTGTTCAACTCCCTTAGGTCTAGTATGGGTCGGAGGCCCCCCGACTTCTTGGGTATGAGGAAGTATGGGGAATAAAATGCTGCTAATTTGGAGTGTGGGTGGATTTGTTGAATTGCTCGTTGTTTGCGAAGTAAAGCAATTTCCTCCCCCAGTTGTGGATGGGAACTGTAAATCTTGAGTGTGGAAAGGTGAGGCAATATGGGTTTTGTTACAAATTGGAGTTGGTAGCCTTGACGTACTATCTCCAGAACCCATTGATCTGATGTTATTCTTTCCCAGGCTGTCAGGCAAGCACGAATTCTGCCTGGAGGAGCTTGATGTTGTGGTGGTGGCTGAGTAACTAAAAAGATGACGTCGCTTTTGCTGCAGTAGTCGGCTGTTGTGCCTGCTGTCTCTGGTTACGTGGTTTACCTCTTCGTTAATTTGAGGTATTGTTTAATGGAGCAGGACGCTGGTAGGCAGGGTATGACTGTGTATGAAAAGATTGATAAGATCTATAGGGGCTTCTGGCATATGGTTGCCTACGAGTAGATCCCACATAACGACGTGTAGTCGAGTAAATAGGATTTGATGTTAGCGATTGTACTGCTAGAGCTTCATCTTTTAATTTACTTACTGCGTCCTGGAATTTCTCTCCGAATAGGTTATCTCCTGTACATGGGAGGTTTGTTAGTTTCATGTGCAAGTCTTCCCGTATCGAACTTGAACGTAGCCATGCTAGTCTGCGGGCTGCAATGGCTGTTGCAGATGCCCTGGATGATGTTTCATGTGCTTCGTAGATTGACCTCAAGAGGTGTCGAACACTCTTCCATGTCATGAAGAGGCTGAGCTATATGTTCCGCAACGGAGGAATGTATACCTTTCATAGCTTGCATGCACTCATAGAGGTATTGTACCATGTAGAACTGATGTTGCATAATTCGTGCAGTTAACATCGAGTTATGGTATATTTTCCTGCCAAACTCATCTAAATATTTGTTGTCTTTCCCTGGTGGGAAAGTGGTATGCAACTTTGTTTTCTTGAACTTTTGCATCGCCGACTCTACTACAATTGATTCGTGAGGCAATTGTGGTAGAGTGTATAGTGACATTTTCTTCATATGAAATTTTATGTCTGTTTTCCTGGAAACGGCTGCTATTGTATAAGGGGCCTCCCAGGATTTTTGTAAGACTGAATGCAGGATATCTTGTGGTGGAAGAGAAGTTGGTTCCACCTGAGTATCAAAAATCTTTAGAAGACCGAGGGTTTCTGCCCTAGGGTCTGTTTCTTTTTGGACTTCTAGATGTAGAATGGTACCCATTTTTTCTAGGAATTTTGGGTATGTAAGGTCTTCAGGAGGGGAATATGGCTCCTGTATGTGGTCTTGCAGATCTGAGAGACATCCAACCGATGATGATGGTGATGTTAGTATTGAAGGAGAATCTAAAGATGTCTCATGGATATGAGTTGGCGAGGCTGGTTGGTTTATCATGGGAGATGTCTGTTGTGCCGACTGCTCTTCATTAGACTGTGCTTTGTTTCGTAGCATTGTCAACAGCAATATTAGTCATTTTGAATGATGATTGAAACGTCTCGTAAAACTCTGCTAAAGATTGAGACAGTTGAAAAAATGCTTCTCGTGTATGAGATGGCATTACCATACAACTGTCTTGTTGCTGTTTGATACTTGTTTGAGGTGAAGTTGTAGGAACTTCCCTATCTTTTTGTAGTCTATTGACTGAAGTATTCCTTAAATCTTCCGAATCTGAAGAGGTGTTAGAGGAAAATATTTGTACTATTTCTCTTTTTGAGCAGGTGGTAGGTTTACGAGATGATTTAGAAGTTGAAGGACTTATCTCCCATGTAGCACTCCTCTTTGGTAATTTAGTACGGTGGGAGTGACTTGAATACTTGTGATAGTCATCAGATGATGTATCAGTATCCGTGGTTTCAGTGTCTGGAGCAGAGCTGTGTGAAGGGTATCGTTTTCGCTTCAAGCTCGTTGTTAATTTTCTAATTGAATAATTATGGTTTTCACGCTCAGATTTTGGTCTATGCGCTGAGTTACATTTATGCGTGGATATATGCTTACACGCAGATGTAGAATTATGCGCGTATGCGCACTTGTATATCTGTGCGCGGAAGTAGCTTTATGCGCAGTTGTGGTCTTATGCGCATATATTTTTGATGCGGCGCCGATGTGTTTGGCGCCATGCGCATACGTTTCTTAATAGTAGGCGCCGTATGCGCAGGTTTCTCCGGCGCCGTGTGCGTAACTGTTCCGCGCGGTGGTTTCTTCGGCGCCATGCGCGCCGGAAGCTGTAGGTTGCGCGCAGACTCCATTCTCGGCGCCGGTATATTAGTATGCGCAGATAGCGCCATAGGTGTAGAAGTCTTCGGCGCCGAGGGTCCCTCTTCCGATGAGGTATGTTGCGGCTCTATAGGCACTGGGGATTTTTGAGAACCCACTGGCCTTTGATTTTTTGTTTTTCCCTTACCTCCTAGAGTGGAGGACTTAGGATCAGACGGCAAAGTTTTCTTTTTCGATGGAGCTGATGACGTTAGCGGGCCAGGCGATGAATGAGCCTCCGATGGATCTCGTGAGGCAAAAAGTTCCTGAAGCCTATAGGCCCTTTGTTTTAATGCTCTAGTTGACATCTTAGAGCAAAACTCACAATTCTCTCTATTGTGATGTGGTCCGAGACATTGATAACATCGGTCATGTCCGTCCGTGACCGACATTCTTTTTCCACAGTGACAGGGTTTGAACCCCGGTTTTGACATTTTAATTCTGTTTTTAAACTGAGGAGAACATCAGCTCCGCGTGCGATCCCGCTCGCGGAAAAAACAGACTGAGGAGATTCCGTTACTTTCCTGCGCGGGAACACACGCGCAGCCGCAGAGAGCAAAGCTCTGTTCTCTGCTTTGACAAGCTCCGCCTCCCGGGCCTGATTGACAGATCCCATAACAGCATGGATAATTCAGCCCTGCTATCGACGGGAAAAACATTAATACTCACAAATAAAAAATGCATGTACTGGTCCTTAAACTATTCTCATAATTAACATTTTCATTATTATTAGTTTATATCAGATTTTGAGAACAAATTATTTTGGAACCTCTCAAATCTGTGTTGAGTCCCAGATTCTCAGAAGAGCACAAGGTATGCATAGAGCCAATGCCTGGAAGTTACAATGCCTGACTCTGTGAAGTCACTTTTCTCTGCTTCCTGGATACTAACTTTATTTATTCTTCTATATAAGGAATTGTGTAGGGTACAGGCACCTTAAAACCAGGCTCGCAAAGGTTACTTTTAAAAGGTTACTATTTATTTAAACAGAAAGTAACATTTTTGTTATTTTTGACATATTAGAAAATGAAGTATATTTGCTTCAGTGCAGTTTTATCATGTACAATTTAATAAATATAAACAAAATATTGGAATTTTGTTTGAGAGGAATGCACACAAATTAATCTAATTCATCTATAGGTGGTTCTGAGATTTTTACCTTTTTTTTTTTTTTTTTCCATGGGATTATAGGACTTTCTTCTTTTCCTCCTCCCACCCCAGACAAACTTGAGATGAGCCTTTTGAGGGTCAAGAGCAGTCTAAATAAAATATCTGGTCCCTTTGTGGCTATTTGTCCTAACCCTGAGAGCCCCTTGGGAGTCCATTAGAAACCTACTTCACTCAATGCAAAAAATGATGGGAGATGGGGAAGAGAAAAGGAGGGTATTGTGACTATCTGAGATTTTTCCCAAAATTGAATCCTATTCTCCTAGGACAAGCAGGATGCTAGCCCTCACATGTGGGTGATATCAGCAGATGGAGCCTGGCCCAGCCTGCTGCTATCCGCGCATCCACACAAGGTCCCTCTTCAGTCTTTTCTGCGGTGCAATAGCCTTGCAGTTGTGGAGCACCAAACACTTAAAGCATTGTCTTGCATTTTTTGGGGTTTTTTTCTTTCTGGGTCGGGTCCCCCTTCACATTCGGTTCCTAGTAGGTACCCTTGGCTTTTGCCTCCACAATTCGCGGTCGATTTCAGACTCCCATTTCTGGGTCCCCTTTCAATGGCATCGTGTTTTCGACGGTGCCTGCAGACCATGTCCATTATGGATCCGCACGAGGTATGCATCCTCTGGGGGCCTCGCATGATGTCCGAGGGTGTCGTTTGTGTGACTAAATGACCCCACAGGGTCATTTAGACCAGTGAGAAAAGCCTACAGAAACAACCTCCAGACTCCACCAATGAAATCAACGTTAAGCAAAAGAGCATTCTCCACAGCTGGTCCCAAACTCTGGAATAGTCTCCCACCAGAACTCAAATCAGTACAATGCCCCATTATTTTCAAAAAAAAACTTAAGACGTGGCTCTTCCATCAAGCTTTTCCATAACATCAGCCTGCGGAATAATATCTGCCAAGGACCCCTCAAGGTTATTTTCATTCAACCTACAAGAAAGCTATATAAGAACTTCAATTTATTTTAAACAACCAACAAGAGAATTACACAAGAACTATCCAAGTTCAGCTCTGGACCTTCTTTGAAACCCCAAAGAATACCCCCAAAATACCACAAGGAATACCAAAAGAATTTGTCTAACCAACTCCAACTCCTTGGCAGTCCAAATCCCAATACCCACCCTCTTGACAGTCCAACGCCATTGTTTAGTGCCTCTACCCACCCTTAGGCTTTGTATATATTTGTATATAGTACTATTTGTATATAGTACTTTTTATGTAATCAACCCACATATTTATTTCCAAGTTATTTTCTTCCTGTTCCTTGTAAGACATTTACTTGTCACTGTTGTTATTGTTCAAATTGTAAACCGAATTGATCAGTAATTCTGTTACTGGAAAGTCGGTATAGAAAAGTTCTAAATAAATAAATAAATAAATAAATTCTGCTCACGTGGACAAAATGTCGAAACCTTTTGGCTCTCCAAAACCGTCCACTTTGGTGTTTGTATTCTCCATGCCTAAGGACAGCGGGGAACCATCCCCGTCTCTCCCCTTGGCAGTCCTGGTCTCCGGTACCCCTAAGGATCACGGAGAGGGAGATCGAGCCTCGGTCTCTCCCCTCCCCCTAACCTCGGGGCCATCATGGTCCTCTGCACTGGGGAAAGACCAGGCGGAGCGCTGGAAACCCAGGAAACATTGAGACCGGTCACCATCCTGACATGGTTCCGGGTCCGAAGCAGCATTGGCGGCTGCTGAGCCGCCACCGAAGCAGCACCGGCCACTGGAGGCCCCATCTTTCAGTGCCCACTGTTGCCCACCAGCAATGGTGCTGGGGGCTGTGCCCCTTCATGGTTCCTCTGAGGGTGTGCTGGCGACACTTCATCCCCCTCCATCAGTCCTCACCACACTGTACTTCCAGGAGAAGTTGGACCACAGGGTGCAATCGGCGGTGCTCAAAGTGCTTCAGAGCATCGAGCCGTCGGCACCACCGGCCCCCATACTGGTGCTTAAGCCTCCGCCTTCCATGCTCACGCCCCTGCAGGCACATCTGGATGTCCTTGGCACCCTACCGACACAACCGGTGCCTGAGAGGCCCCCGATTGCCCTCCACTGGAGTGATCCTGGGCCCTCCAAGGAGGATGGGGACTTGGTACCCATGCCTGTGGTTCCCCGGGCTGCCACCAGTTCCTCCCGGTGTACCACGGCTGCTGCCCCCTTTGATGCCTGAGGGCCCATTGGTGCCTCCACAGCCCTCCATGCCTTTGGGGCCCAGGCCTCGTGCCCCTCCAAGTCCCTGCCCGCAGTGTCTGGACCTTAATGAGGAGGAGGAGGAGAGTCCCGATGACTTCTCGGATGCATCGTCCAAGTTCTCTGGCGAAACACCCCCCCCCCCCCTCTCGGAGACTTCCCCTCCAGCAGAAGCCATCCACTTCCAACTCCTGTCGGAGGAGGACTCCCATCATAAAATGCTGGAGGTCCTCCAGTCCATCGACGCTCCCAAAGAAGTTGTGACTAACATCCTGCTGTCCTAGGAGAAAATCTGTTACATGTAAGCAACTGCGCTTTCTCTGGCTCATTCAGCCCATGCTACTATAGACCCAAACGCTGGTTCCCTCCAGAAACTGTCCCAAATTAACCTTAAACTGAGTAGTAGATGTCATTGTTAAGCAAGGCCTGGGACTCTGTCCTTTTGTGGGCCCCCTGTATGACAGTACTGCTTTTGAATAAAGCTACACCTGTATGCAAGTCAGGGCTTGACAAATCCCATGCACCATAACACCTAGAAATGTCATCAATGTTGCAGCTCTTTGCCGGCTGGCAGTAGATGCAGCATTAGCAACCTACACAAGCTGAAGAGGATTAGGTAGAGTCAGTAACCAGCACAGCACCCAAGAGGAGGAGGCAATGTCAGCCCATGTGGACTTTTCATCATTGACTCTGAGGAATGCAAGAGCTGCTGTCTGCTGGTGAAGTGGTGCATAGTAAGAGAGAACCTATGTGGCAAGAGGGGGAAATTGAGAGAAACTCATTGGGACAGTCAGGGATTGGGAAAGAGGACGAGAGAGGAAGAGTGCTGAGGAGAAAAGGGAGGTTGAGAGAGAAGCTCTAAGGTGCTGACCAGAGCCAGATTTGTTATGTGTACTCATGGCAAATTGGATTGTTGCCCCTCTCCCCCCCCCCCCCCCCAATCTCCCCTGTCCATATTGTCCCCTCTCACTTCCAAGTTGCAGTGCTATTTGGCCTTTCTCCTAGGCCAAGCAGCATGGTAGTCCTTACATGTGGGTGACATCATCCGATGGAGCCTGGCACCAGAAACATTTGTCAAAGTTTCTAGAAGCTTTGACCAGCACACTTAGCAGGCCCAGCATGCCGCTATCTGTGCGTCCATGCCAAGTCCCCCTTCAGTCTCTTCTGTGATGCAGTTGCCTCGTGTTTCGTGGAGCTCTTCTATTTTTTTATTTTTCTAGACAGTATTGGGATTTTTCCTGGTTTTCCTCGTCAGTTCCCACTTTGCGGTTGGTGCCTCCTCGGTGTGGTAGGTTATTGTCTTTTTTTCACTTTTGTGGTTGATTCCCGAATCCTCACTGCACGGTGACTGCTGGTCATTGACCACATGCCAGGTATTTTCTCATGGCGTTGACCGGTTTTCTTCGGTGCCCTCAATGCCCACGGACCATGTCCATCACGGATCTGCATGAGGTTTGCATCCTCTGCCTGGGGGCCTCACATGTCCGTGGGTGTCATCCATGTGACCAGAATACTCCCAAAGGCCATTACCCCATTTTCCGATACCCCCAGCAGTCCTAGCTGTTCTCCGCCGATATTGATGCCAGGTACTGTGCCACGCTGGAGACCCAAGGAAGAGCCAGTGATTCCTTGTCCCCCTCCCTCAGTCCTGGCCACACTGGACTTTCAGGAGGAGCTGGACCGCAGGGTGAAGTCCTCAGTGCTCAAAGCACTCCAGAGCATTGAGCTGCCAGTGCCACCGGCTCCTATACTGGTGCCCGAGCCTCTGCTGTCAATTTTAGCAGCTCTACTGGAACATCTGGCCGTCCTTTTAGGTGCCCTACTGATGCAACTGGTGCCCAAGGGGCTTTCGGTTCCCCAATGGCCACCGATGCCCCCCACTGGAGCAATCCTAATCCTCGGGTCCTCCAAGGAGGAAGATATGGCTGGTACTGTGTTTCCAAGACCATGGTTCCCTGAGCCCTTGCTGGGTCCCTCTGGCCTCTGGTCCCCTTGATGCCAGGGGAACCATTGATTCCTGTGCTGCCCTTGAGGCTTCTGACGCCATTGGAGCCCAGGGCTGATGCCCCTCATGGGCCTCACCCAAGTCACGCTGTCCCCAGTGAGGAGAGAGGCCCTTACAACCCTTGGGGAGATGATTCCACAGAGTCATCCTCTGAATATTAGGATGACCCCCTCTCAGAGCCATCCCTACCAGAGGAATGGACTCAGTCGGTCGCCCCCCGAGGATCTGTCCTTTGTGGAGTTTGTTAGGGCCATGGCTGAAGCCATTCCCTTCCAGCTGCTTATGGAGGAAGATGTACTACATAGGATGCTGGAGGTACTCCAGTTGTTGATGCTCCTAATGAGATTGTGGCAGTTTCCATCCATAACCTCTTCAAGGACGACCTCCTCCGGATGTGGGAGCACCCTCTCTCTCTCTCTCCCTCTCTCTCCTGTCAACAGAAAGGCTGATGCCACCTATTTGGTGCAGCAAGCCATGGGAATTGAGAAACGGCACCTCCCCCACCAGTTGCTGGTCATGGAGAACGCTTTGACTTTGCCCCCCCCCCCCCCTTTCCCCTGGGCGAGAGCATAGGGAGCTTGATGCTTTGGGCAGGAAGGTCTTCCAGGGTGCTATGCTGGTCGCTTATTTTGCCGCCTATCAGCTATATATGACCCAGTACAACCGGAACCTCTGGAAACGGGTCCAGGACCTCGCAGAGCATTTGCCCAACAGCAGCAAGATGCACTCTTGGCCATCATCCTACATACTAGCTCCAGGGGCCACACTCCCCAGCAGTGAGTGCCTAGGCCCCAGTCGATGGCCCAGCAAACCCCAGCTATGGGCTTTTGACTGGCAGCAAAGGAGCAAAAGTCAGTCGAGTGTACCCCTGATGCTGGATCCCCCAGTGGGTAGGCTCTTCGGCTTCACCCATCGCTGGGAGGATGTTATGTCGGACCATTGGGTCCTTGTCATCATCCGTCGGGAGTATCGTCTCAACTTCAGTCGGATCCCAGAGATCTCTCCCCCATGTCCATCGTGGGGTTCGTCCGCCCAGTAGGTCATGCTTCAAACCCCTCGCCCCCAGCAGGGCTGAAGGTTCTATTTGAGGTACTTCCTCATTCCAAAATGGAATGGGGGCTTGTGCCCATCCTTGACCTCAGGGCATTGAACAAGTTTTTCACAAGAGAAAAGTTCAAGATGGTCTCTCTGGACACGCTGATTCCCCTCTTCAAAAGAGGAAACTGGCTTTGCTCCCTTGACCTCGAGGAGGCTTACGTGCACATAGCCATTTTCCCTGACCACAGAAAGTACCTCCACTTAGTGGTGGGGACCGCCCATTACCAGTACAGGGTGCTGCCTTTCGAGTTGGCCTCAGATCCCCGCGTCTTCACCAAATGCCTGGTGGTGGTGACAGCCTATCTCAGACGTCGGGCAGTGCATGTTTTCCCGTACCTAGCCGACTGGTTGGTCAAGAGCGATTCCCACGCAGGGACCTTGAGCACTCTAGCCCTGACAATGCGGACGATACAACTTTGGGGTTTGTTATCAACTACTCCAAATCTCACCTCTGCCCAACTCCTCAGCTGGATTTCATAGTGGCCAGGCTCGATATGGCGCAGGCAAAAGCGTTTCTGCCCCAGGATCGGGCTCTTGCCCTTGCCTTGCTGGCAGCCCTTTTCCGCAACAGCTGGCAGGCATCCGCCCGCCTTCTGCTCTGTCTGCTAGGCTACATGGTGGCTTCTGTCCATGTCCCCCCTCTCGCCCATCTGTGCATGAGGAGGGCTCAATGGGCTTTGCGATCACAATGGCGACAGGCCTCCCAGGACGTCAAGACTCATGTTTCAGCCACAGAACCTCTGTGGGCATCTCTGTCCTGGTGGAAAGACCTCTTCAACTTGGAGAGGGGACTTCCCTTCCAAACTGCTTCACCTCAGGTGATCCTCACCACCGACGCCTCTCCTCATGGCTGGTGAGCCCATGTAGATGGCATACACACACAGGGTCTTTGGACTGCTTCCAAAGCCTGCTGCCAGATAAACTTCCTGGAGCTTCGGGCTATCCGTATTGCCTTGTGAGTGTTCAGAGACCAGTTGTCACTCAAGGAAGTCCTGATCTGGATGGACAGCCAAGTAGCGATGTGGTATATAAACAAGCAGGGAGGCCTGGGCTCGTTCCTCCTCTGTCACGAGGTGGTGCAAGTGTGGACCTGGGCCCTTTCCCAGAGGATGTCACTGTGAGTGACATACCTGCTGAGGCATCTAAATGTGCTGGTGGACTGCTTGAGTAGCTCTTTCCAACCACACAAATGTTCCCTCAACCCGGAGGTAGCGACCAAGCTATTTCTCTGGTGGGGTACACCAGATGTGATCTTTTTGCCTCCCCACACAACTACAAGGTGAGCAGGTTCTGCTTCCTGTGGTCAGGAGGGGAAGATCCAGTCTGTGATGCTTTCTCCCTCCACTGGGGGAGGGGCCTGCTCTATGCTTACTCTCCTCTACCACTCCTCTTGAAGACACTACTGAAGCTTCAACAGGACAGAAGGACCATGATCTTTGTGGCACCCTTTTGGTCCCGACAAGTCTGTTTCCTGCTTTTGCAGGATCTGTCAGTTCGGGCCCCCATCTGGCTGGGGACTGTGCCCGATCTCATCTCGCAGGATCAGGGCGCCCTGTGATATCTGAACCTCTGAGCATTGGCTCTGATGGCTTTGGATGTTGAGTGTGTAGTCCTTCAGCCTTTGGCGCTCTCGGACTGTGTCTCCCAGGTGCTAGTGGCATCCCTGAAGCCTTCCATCAGGAAGTCTTACAGCTTAAACTGGAAGAGATTTTCCATCTGGTGTGCGGGGCATACTTAGATCCTTTCTCATATCATCTCCCCCAGCTTTTGGACTCTCTGTGGCACCTTTCCGAGTCTGGGCTTCAAATCAGTTTGGTCAGGGTTTACCTTTGTGCTGTCAGTGCATACCATTGGGTTGTCACAGGCACACCCGTTTCAGTTCAGCCTTTAGTTGGCCGTTTCATGAGAGGCCTCCTCCAGCTGAAGCCCCCTTTTCGGCCTCCTGTTGTGTCCCTGGACCTCAACATTGTTCTGTCACAGGCTCATGCACCCTCCCTTTGAACCACTGTAATCCTGTGATCTGAAATTCCTAACCTGGAAAGTTGTATTCCTGGTGATTACTTCAGCTTGTAGAGTTAGTGAGCTTCAAGTCCTGGTTACATACCTGCCATACATGAGGTTCTTCCACAATCGTGTGGTCTTGCGTACGCACCCTAAGTTTCTGCCCAAGGTGGTGGCCGATTTTCACCTTAATCAGTCCATTATTCTTTTTTTTTGTAATGTAATGTTTCGTTTATTGATGACCATAACTGATCTTGTAAACAAAAGAAAGATGTGTACAAGCACAATAAGGGGTAGATTTTATAAATTTACGCGTGCGCGTACTTTTGTTCGTGCACCAGGCGCGAACAAAAGTAAGCTGGATTGTATAACATACGCGCGTAGCCTATAAAATCCGGGGTTGGTGCGCGCAACGGGGTGCACATTTGTGCAACCTGCGCGCGCCGAGCCCGATTTCGGAGCGGCCTCGGAGGGAACAGGCAGCGCGCGCCGGGCTCGGCGCACACAGGTTGCACAAATGTGCACCCAGTTGCGCGCACCAACCCCGGATTTTATAGGCTACGTGCGTATGTTATACAATCCAGCTTACTTTTGTTCGCACGTGCGTAAATTTATAAAATCTACCCCTTATTGTGCTTGTACACATCTTTCTTTTGTTTACAAGATCAGTTATGGTCATCAATAAACATTACATTACAAAAAAAAAAAAAGAATAATGGACTGATTAAGGTGAAAATCGGCCACCACCTTGGGCAGAAAAAAATCCAGAGTAAAGGTCCCGCCCCAAACCGCCCCCAGACGTGCCCCGGGACTTACGCACATCCCGGAGCTATGCGCGTGCCGGCGGCCTATGCAAAATAGGTGCGCCGGCGCGCGCGACTGCCCTCCGCGCGTAAATCCGGCCGGATTTACGCGTGCAGGGCTTTTAAAATCCGGCCCACAGTGTATAAACAAATCCAGTGGTAACATGCAATGAAATGAAAGTCAAGTGATGTAACTAGAACAGCCCAAAGCACTGAGCATTCCTAACAATAATAAAGCTTTCCTAAAAAGCAGACATATGTATGAATTGTCTTCTGAAGAAATTCACCCTATCCCCTCACCCCCTTAAAGACCACTCAGGGGCTGAGAAATCACCTCACGCAGAAAGAAGTCATAAAAGTCATGAGGAAGACACTGGCAGATGTATGGAAGCTTCAGACCACCATGCAAGGTATGGCTGCCAAATCCTATGGTAGCCAGGTGATGACTGGTGTCGTTGAGCTGTAATTTTATACATTGTACTCATAGCGTCTAATCCATTATTCTACCCACATTCTTTCCAAGGCCTCATTCTCACCCAGGGGAACGGGCTCTTTATACCTTGGACTGAAAGAGGGCCTTGGCTTTCTATTTAGATTGCACAGCCGGCCCTAGGCAGTCCACTCAGCCTTTGTGTCCTTTGATACCAACAGGCTGGGAGCGGCAGTGGGTAAACAGGCCTTGTCTAATTGGTTGGTGGATTGCGTCACCTTCTGCTATGCGCAAGCAGGCCTTCCACTAGCCGGCAGAGTAAAGGCTCACTCTATGTGGGCTATGGCAACGTTGGTGGCTTATTTGCGTGCAGTCTCCGTTGTCGAAATCTGCTGAGCCAGAACCTGGAGTTCTCTTCACATGTTTGCGGATCACTATTGCTTGGACAAGGATGGGCATCATCAGCACAGTGTCTTCGGTCAATTCATCCTGAGCAACCTGTTCCGGACCTGAACCCAACTTTTCTGTTCATCCTTCTTGTGGGAACCAGACAGTCCCCTCCGACCCACAGCGCCACAGTTGTTGGGCCCATTGGAACCTTCTGCAGTCGCTGTTGGTCTCCCCTGTTAGCAGGGAGAGTCTGGAGCTTGGTATTCACTCACATGTGGGGGCTACCATCCTGCTTGTCCTAGGAGAAAGCGCAGTTGCTTACAGAACAGATGTTCTCCTAGGACAGCAGGATGTTAGTCCTCAGGAATCCCACCCGCCTCCCCATGGAGTTTGGGTTCCCCTGGTTTGTTATTTTATTTTTTCGCTCGTATCTTTTCTATGTTACGAGTCTGGAGGGGGACCTCGCGTGGATAGCTGCATGCTGGACATGCTCAGTGCGCTGCTCAAAGCTTCTAGAAACTTTGACAAAAGTTTTCCGTGCTGGGCTCCATCAACCGGATTTACGCGCGCAGAGCACTCGCGCGCTGGCGCGCCTATTTTGCATAGGCCGCCGGCGCACGCATAGCCCTGGGACATGCGTAAGTCCCGGGGCTTCGTAAAAGGGGCGGGAGGGGGCGTGTCCAGGGGCATGTCCGGGGGCGGACTCGTGACAGAGGAGGAACGAGCCCGAGCCTCCCTGCTTGTTGATTTACCACATCGCTACTTGGTTGTCCGTCCAGATCAGGACTTCCTTGAGTGACAACTGGTCTCTGAACACTCACAAGGCAATACGGATCGCCCGAAGCTCCAGGAAGTTTATCTGGCAGCAGGCTTTGGAAGCAGTCCAAAACCCTGTGTGAGGACTAACATCCTGCTGTCCTAGAAGAACACCTGTTACAGGTAAGCAACTGTGCTTTCTTGCAAGACTAGTGATAGTATTGTTTTTTCTCAGCATCTTTTTCTTTTTTTTATATTTAAAGTTTATTGAATTTCATAACATTTACAATGAAAAGAAATAGGAATTTAAGGGTTACATATCCAATTTAAACAAAGAAAAATACAAAGTAAACATTATATGTTATCCCTAATTTTAGTCCCCTTTATCTGGGAAGCAACATAAGCAATTACTAAAGGAAATATGTCTAATCATAGAACAAATGAGTGAGATCCTTATTTGACCAATTAACTAATTAACCCATCATTAGGCTGTTCATGAATCCCCAGTCCCTCCTTATCTAAAAGAAATACCTCCAGGTGATCGGGTTGCTGAAAAACAAATTTGTTTTTTTGATGGAAAATAATACACTTACATGGGAATTTGAGGAAGAATGTGGCCCCAATGGCCAAAACTCTTCCTCGCATTGCCAAAAATTGTTTCCTCCTCACCTGAGTAGGTCTAGAGACATCAGGGAACACCTGGACAGTTTTACCACAGAATAGGAAATTTTTATTCCTGAAGTATTTCTGTAGAACAAGATTTTTTTCAACTTCTAATCCAAAAGCAACTATTAAAGTTGCTCTAGTTGCTATATCATCCCCTGATGCTTCTAAAAAGGATGTCAGATTAGGACTTTTATCGTTTATTTCATCCAGATCACCTTCTTTTGTTTTCACATCTCTCTTAAAACTAGATATATAATAAATGTTCGATATCAATAGATCATTACTTATACCCAACACTTCCTTAGTATATTTTTTAAATAGCTCTTGCGGGGACAACAATCTGGTATAAGGAAAATTTAAGAACCTTAAATTCTTATTTCGAATATTATTTTCCAACATTTCAAGATTTCTGTATATCATTAAGGAATCTTTAATGAATACATTCCCACTCGCTTGCAAAGAGGTAATTTGATTATTCATCTTTTTATCTGCAGTTTCCAAACACTCTATCCTTTTCCCGTGGTCGTCCACCTTCCCCTTAATCTCAGCTGCAAAAACTGTGGATTGGGTCATGGATTGAGAAAGTCTCTTTTCCATTTTCACTACAGCCTTCCAAATATCTGCCAGGGAGATATTCTCAGGGTCTGCCAATTCAGCTTCCCCTTCCATTATTCCAGCACCTGGTATAGGCTCCAATTCTCTGGTGCCTCCCTCTGCTGGAATTGGCAGTTCAGTAACGGCAGTGGTATTAAAATTACTTACCACCCCATTACTCTGGTCCTTGATGGGTCTTTGGTCCTGGACGGGACTAGCGCTCATCCCAGAAGAGAAAGATAAGTCCCGAACAGTCTCACCGGTTTGCTGACTCCCTCTACGGGTAATGTGACTATCCATAGGGCCTTTCATCTCCTTGGAGGCTGGAGTAGATGTTACGGGCTTTATCTTCCTTTTCTTCCCCATGTGGAGCACTCCTCAAATTTTCCTCCAGGGGCGCGCCCCTTTGGCGCGCGGCTTCGGCGCGCCGGCGGCTGCGCGCCGCTGTGCAGTTCTTTTTATGGCACAGCCTCGTCAGCTGTTGATGACGCCGGAGTAGGGAGGCGGGTTCAGCGACTCTCCGGTTCGGTCCCTCACGTCCTCACACAGGTCTCTTACTCCAGGAAGGCTTCCGATTCTCCGCGGCTGTGCAGTTCTTTTTATGGCACAGCCTCGTCAGCTGTTGATGACGCCGGAGTAGGGAGGCGGGTTCAGCGACTCTCCGGTTCGGTCCCTCACGTCCTCACACAGGTCTCTTACTCCAGGAAGGCTTCCGATTCTCCGCGGCTGTGCAGTTCTTTTTATGGCACAGCCTCGTCAGCTGTTGATGACGCCGGAGTAGGGAGGCGGGTTCAGCGACTCTCCGGTTCGGTCCCTCACGTCCTCACACAGGTCTCTTACTCCAGGAAGCCTTCCTCAGCATCTTTTTCATGATATTCATGAGCTGGGAAGGGTTGAAGTTAATTGTTTCTTTTTGCTATTTCTTTTGACTGCTAAATTTTCCTGACCCTTATGCGACTCTTGTTGCCGTCTTTCTTTAGTGAGAACTTTTACTTATTATGGTTCTGGATAAATGTAATAATTTTCTGTCTTATCTATAGTTTGTACTCATATACAATTTGTTATAACCTCATCTCAGATTTTATTGAAGTCCTTAATTACAAACAAAATAAAAATATCAATAACTTACCTGATTGTCTACCAGCAAGAGCCAGTATAGTATTAGTTGCCAAGATGGTATTAATGGACCTTATTTAAAAATTACTGTTCCCCATTATGGGCCTATTTAAAAAAAAATAGCTGCCTAAGGACCAGTAGCAGAAAGCCCAATTTACTGCTGATGCATAGTCTCATGCGCAGAAACCTGCATCAAAGTTAAGGGTACATGTACCTAGGTGCACATTTTACCAACCAGCCAGATGTTTAGCTCATCACATAAGGTTTTCTTGGTGCCACCTGATGTTAAAGAAGCAAGACTTTCTGTTACCCATCATACAGCTATAGTAATTATGGCTCAAAAAATGTGGAAAGATTTACTGTCTGAAGTGAGATTAGAGGTGGATTATTCTGGAAATTGGTAAAAGCATGTTTTTTTTTTAGGCAGGTTGGATGATTGGGAGCTGTGTTTAAAAAAGGATTGGATAAGTTCTTGAAGGAGAAGTCCATTACCTGCTATTAATTAAGTTGACTTAGAAAATAGCCACTTCTATTACTGGCAACGGTAACATGGATTAGACTTAGTGTTTGGGTACTTGCCAGGTTCTTATGGCCTGGATTGGCCACTGTTGGAAACAGGTTGCTGGGCTTGATGGACCCTTGGTTTGACCCAGTATGGCATGTTCTTAAGTGAAGCCTGAATGTATTTTACTGTTTGTGTTTGGAGTGTGGATTGCTAGGAGTAACAGGGAGGTAGATGAGGATAGTTTTTAGGCATAGTTTGCTGTTGGAAGATGGGGATAGGATGAAGTCAATGGCTGACTTATGTGGGGTAGTAGAATATTGGTGGAGGGGTTGGGCTTGGGGTGAGTTGATTGTTATGTGTTTTAATGTACCATGCTTTGATGTCTTCAGCGGGAAGCATGTAATCAAATGTTATTAAATAAATAAATGACCAGCCCTTTGTATTCTCTGGGTCTTTTATCACCTTTTACAACCATTATGACTATTCATTAATGGAATTTACTGCAGATTTATAAATTATGTTTCTATGAACTGATATTTTTTCTGACTTTATCATGTATGCTTATGCTTTTAGGATTTGTTTGGTCCATTTATAGGCTTTTCCATCTCATTGTTTGTTGGAATTTGAATGAGAAGAATACTTGAGAGTTGGCGTAATAGAGTTGAAATATTTAGCAAAGTCTCAGTGCTTAGACAAAATGCAGACTTTTTCACTGAAGACAGGCTTAATAGTGTGCCCTGCATCACTCCTATTTCCAGCACAGCTCACACAACAGCCTTGCATAAAATATGGTTCTTTCTGCTCTGTGCACATCCAGGCATAGCTCAGATCTCCAGTTCAAGGAACTCGGGATACCTGTCTAACTCTGATGGAGCTCACAGCCATTGCTCCAGGCCCCAGGATCCTCAGTCTCCTGTATCCATCCCCTGTCTGGCTTATTTTATCCTTTACTTGTCCCTCCATTCCCTTTCACTGCCTCAAGTAGCTGGCCTGCCATGCTAATTGTGAGCCTCCCTTCTGCCGGTTGTCCAGATACATGCAGGAGTCCAACAATTAACGTGAGAAACACAGCCAGCTTCTCCTGACTGCTGACTTGTGCTCTGGTTTTTAAACTTTCTAGCTGGCCCCATCCTGCGTCTGACGGTGGATTCTGGTGCCTCTCTTTTTCTCAGTGTTCCATCCACAAGGACCCAAGAAAACTAGAAGTTGGTTTCTGCCAACATTTTTGCTTCTTATACTTTCCTTGGAGTTGTTTTCTGTCCTGTTTCCAGTGCCGGGCTGGCCTGCCCTGTCCCAGTAATATGAAAAACCTGATTTAAGCTGTTTTCTGAAGTTTGTTTTTTAGCATCCAGCAGCTATGATGTCTCTCTTTATTAATTAGTTTGAGCTATTAATTATTGAGTGTGTTTCTTTTTCCTTACATGTTTTCACCTGGCTTTTATTTTCTTTTGTACATTTAAAATACTACAGGGTGCACAGAGGGTAAACTTTCTTTTCTTTTCTTTTTTTTTTTAAACTACATCCTTGATTAAAAAGTAGTTCTTGGTTAAGAGAGTCTGTTTTCAAGCCTAGTGGCTTAGTGGCAAAGAACCTGGCTTGGATTCTGTCCCAGGTCTCTGTTCCCTGGGCCAACTGGAATTCTGGATGGTGTGGAAGCAGGGGGAGGGTGGGAGTCTGAGTCCTTTCATAGTAGCCAGATTTACGGTTTATGATTGCAGGGTTCTGGAAGATGGTCATTGTAATGCCTGCTTTAAGTGAACTGGGCAGTGACTAGAAAGCAGAGGAAAAATCCTGGATAGGTGAGACTGAAGGCTCAGAGTGCAATAGCTCAATCAAGGCTAATTCCAGTTCAGCCAGAAGCCCAAAGGAGCAGGAGCAAATGGCTGGGCAACAAAAAAATCAAAAGATAATGGATTCAGTCCCAGTAATAAATCCGAGTCTGTATTTTCTAACCAGGCACACTTTTATTTTATGACCTGTGTAATGTTTAAGTGCAATGTGGAAGAGTTGTAATTACATTAACGTACCATTGAAAGCTGCCATCTGTTACAAGAAAACCATTGGAAACACCAGTTCTCCTTCATAGCTGTGCATCAGTGACCCGACCCTTCTGTCTCACTGAATGCATTCAGTACCTTCTGTCCTGTAACCTGAAACAATCTCTTTGTTTTAGACATTACAATATGCTGCCATGGATTAGGCTATTCTAAGCAAAGGTATTTATTATAAAGTTCTCATTTACCCAGAATGACTTGTACGCAGATTGCATGAGAAGCGAGAACAGCAGCAAAGGATGAGGATTAGATATCAAAATGTCAGATTTTACTCAGAAGTATAAAACTTCCGAAGCATAGCATTTTCTCCCAAGTGTCTCATGGTACTGAGATAAGTCCTTCCTCTACTTTTATGTTTAGAGTTAGTTTAAAATGTTTTTTCTTTAAACAGTTATCGCTTTCCCGGACTGAGATGCAGAAATCAGAAATTAACCTGTGCTCTTGCATTCAGAAAGGGACAAAAGCTGTTTGCTTTTAAAGCTAGACCTTTTATTGTCTCATGCAGGAGTTTCAGTGCTTTCAACTTGGCACCACCCACTTTGTTAACAGTATGATCTCTAGAAGTTTAATGAGTTACTTACTGTTTAATTTATAAAAAGAAAAGAGAAGAAAACTGGAATTCATATTCTCCCTAGAGAACTGAGATGCCTTCTCCGAAAGCATTCTTGAGGACTGTTCCTTGCCCAGAAGAGCCAGATCCTAAACCAGGAATTGAATTTAGGTCAGCCGGATGTCTTATTGTATTTTATTCTTCCTCATTTTCTTTTTGATGCCAGTTCAGTAACTGGAGAATGCAGTAGCAAGCCTCTTTATTAACACATACCATAAGAAGCGTAGCTGGGCCACCTCTTTTCCCTTACTTCGGCTACTCTTCCTCTCCACCACCACCACACACCTCCCCGAAACCATCCTTCCCACCCTGCAGGTGGCGAGTGCCCTTCATACTTGTATCTGCCTCCACCATTGTCCAGATCCAGTCTTGCAGTTTGAACCTGGAGGGCTGACAGGTCCCATGAGATTCCAGGGCCTGTGCAAGCACAGGCGGGTGCCCTTGGTGAACCTTTGGTCATGCACTCCCTCACTCCCTGCTTACCTATTGGCAGCAGCTCCAGCACAGTGCTCCCTTCTTTAACAATATTGGCTCTCCCCCCTCTGGGCCTCACGCTGATGGGATTTTGCCACTCTCAAAACTTTGATGCTCTGGGGGACTGCCCTAGTTTTCCTAATGGAAGTACCGGTCCTGTATAGTTTAAATGGCACAGCTGAGCTCCACCGGGCCCAGAAAACCGATGTGAGATGAAGTGTTACTCTCCATCTACTAGTTAGATAGAGAATATCAAAGAAGGAACTGAGAGGCAGAGCTGAGCAGCTGTGGCAATGGAAGGAAGGGATGGAGAGAAGGAGCTATGGAGCTGAGCAGCAGCACTGGGAGGAAGGCAGGACAGGAACCATGTTGGATGCAGCACTGGGAGGAAGGAGAGGGAAGGTGGTGGAAGGGAGCCGAGTGCTGTTATCAGAGGAAGGGAGGACAGATGTGAGACAAAGGACTGAGCGGTGACGACATCAGGAGAGATGGACAGAGGGCAGCAAAAGGAGAGTTTAGCACCGACAGCATCAGGAGGGGAGCCAGTACTGAGCAATGGCAGCATTAGGAAAGTGAGGGGGGGGAGGGCAGGTTGGAGACGGAGCTAAGTGGTGGCGGCATGAGGGAGGGCGGGAAGTTAGATGGAAGATGCGAAGCTGAGTGGCAGTGGCATTTATCGAGAGAGAGAGAGACGCCGTGAACGAATAGGGGAGGAATGGAAGGCAGGTGGGGGTGAAGGGGCTGAGCTAAGGTGGCATCAGGAGGGAAGGCCAAAGGGCAGGGAGGTGGGTGGCATTGAGAGGGGGAGGGCAGGCAGGAGTCAGAGCTGAGCTGTGGCATAAGGGGGGGGGGGGGGGGGGAAAGGATGGAGGTGCACAGCAGCATCAGGAGGGAGAGGGGAAATGGGAGATGCAGAGCTGAGCGGTGGTAGCATCGGGAGGAAAGGAAAGAGAAGCGGGGGCGACAGAGGTGAGTGATGGCATCAGAAAGCAGGGTGGATGGGTGAACTGAGTGATGGCATCAGGAAGGAGGGTGACACAGAAGCTCAGGAGCCATAAATTCCAAGCACCTCAATCTAACGTTTTAAGCGCTGTGCCACCTGGTGTGAAAGGATTTGTGAGAGATTATATTTAAGGGGGTATATGTCAGTTGCTTTCAGTAAACTGATGATGTAAAGGAAACAGAACACAAACAGACGAGATAAAGGAAACAGAACACATTAAGAAGTTAGTTAAGCAGGACCAGCCCTGTTGCAGTGTGGTAATACTAGGCACTGACATTGGGAGGCCTGGATTTCATTCCCAGGCAGCTTTCTGCTCAGTGGAGCTGGAGCTGCTCCTGAGGGAAGGGGATCTCAGACCTCACTCAACAGCGACACCTAGAGGCCAGGCTTGGGTTTGCTGTTAGCTGAGTTCTGAAGGGAGCTGCAGTTTGTGGCCCCCCTCTCCCCACAAGGGCTGTCATTGTGATAGCTGGGCTGAGTCCTTAGGGGGATATAAAAATAGGAGAAAAAAAGCCAGACTAGTTGTGAAGGAAGGTTCATGGCCTAATATAGGCTGGTTCCAGTTCAGCTGGAAGAAGCCCAAAGAGACAGGAGAAAACTTCAAGGCAAAAAAAATATATATTTAAATTAGTTTAGTTTAGGGATGGGTAAGTTTTGTCAGTGTTACAGTCCTAGTTTTCAGTTCCTCCTGAAATGTTGATAATAAAAAAGAAGTAGGCAATAAGACACAACAGGGAGTGGCACAGTGAGATGCCCAGGGAGAAAGGTTTCATGCTATCAGCACCTGGAAAGTGGGCTGGAATCCTTAGCCACATAGCATAGACTGGGATCAAAAAACACCAGACATTTATTTGCAAACTTAAACAAAAACCAAGTTTAACTCTGTTTTTCACAGTTTTCCAGCTGTCTTAGGTTAAATTTCAGTGAGAGCACATTGTGCTGCATTCAGACATGTTTGGAACCTCATGGTGTGTTCACACTACCCTGAAGGATCTTAATGTACTGTAGGGATGTGTATTCACAGGGGTGGGCAATTCCGGTCCTCCAGGGCTGCAAACCGGTCGGGTTTTCAGGATATCCCTAATGAATATGCATGAAAAAGATTTACATATGACTGAGGCAGAGTGCATGCAAATCTCTCTCGTGCATATTCATTAGGGATATCCTGAAAACCCGACCGGTTTGCGGCCCTCGAGGACTGGAATTGCCCATCCCTGATTTAAAACGAATGCCCAATCCATGACAAATGACTCTAATTTGTTTAATTCATAGGCCCACAAATAAGAATGGGTATTTCCTTTGAATGAAACATTTCATTCTTTTTCATTTGTTTACGTTTCCCATAGAAAGGCATTGGCTACATTCAAGTGCATTTGAAAGAATAGACCTTGTCTGAGGCTAGTCACGTAGGAATTTCCATAACAACCAGCCTTTGTGCTTATGATTCATGTGTAAGGTCAGAGAATAACCGGGATCTGTTGGCAAAGAAACCAGACTGACAACCTAAGGAAATGCATCAGAGTGAAGCATTTTTCTAAATCTGTGAAAATCTGCTCTGTCTATTCTTCTTATAGTATGTGCAGACTATTGGAAAGTGCATTTAAATCTTTCTCTCGAGGAAGAAACATTGCTAACTTTTATGTGAACTCTGTGTTGTTCCATACTCCACAATGTTTTAAATCAACAGTGCATTCTTGTCCAATATCCAAAACATTCCATTCCAGACCTTTTGGCTGCTGTGTGCATTCATCTGCACAGGTTTTTAACTTTTATTTACTGTAAAATCTCACTGTCACTTCCACTACCACTGAAGAGAAGGTTTGTGTGTCAAGCCTTTTCTTCCCTACGGAGGAAAGACTGAAGACTTCAGCTTCTGTCTGCAATGCAGTGATTGATTTAAGCTTGGACCTGTTGTAGTGAACCAGCAGCTGTACCAGGCAGGCCGCTAGACCTACACAGTGTTATGCTAACTGTGCTACACTCTCTGTCTGTCTAGGTCTGTGCACCAGAGTCAGTTCATCTACAGAGGCAGCAGACCCCAGGTATACCTAGGAAGCAACAGCCTTCAATGAAGAAAATGGGGTGGTGTTCAGTGGTACTGTCATGGGGAAAGAGGCAGGCAGCATCCAAAGTGGTGACTTGGACTATTGGCGAGATGTATCGCCAAGCACAGGCAGGTGTGTTGCAGCTCTGGTGTCCCACTGCGCTGATTGTGCTTTCCCCGTTCCCTGCCCCGTGGGCCAATGGCAAGCCTCTTCCATTCTTCCTGTCCCTGCGCAGGCCAATCAGAAGCCTCCTCCCTTCTACCTGCCAGTGGGAGTAGGAAGAAGGGAGGAAGCTTCTGATTGGCAGGTGAGGCAGCAAGAAGGGACATAGCATAGGCTGGGGGTGGGAGGAGTGGCAGTGTCGAAGTGAGGGCGAGGAAACCGTACCCCCGATGAAGCCCATCTGAGGAGATACAGTGTTTCCTACAGAGGCAACAGCATCTCTGCCTGGTCCAATTGTGGAATTGGAAATTTATCAAGCACTTTTCACCTGGCATCTTCAGAAAAGCCTTGATCCTGATGGGTTTCCTGTAGATTTTTCTAGACACTTTCAGGGAAAGTTCATTCCCTTATTACTACATTAGTTTGTGGATATGGGGTTCCTGCAGGATAATTTTCTTTTCTGGATCTTTAACAGATGTATTTATTACACTTATTCACAAGAAGGACAAAGACCCCACAGACTGTGCATCCTTAATGCTTAATGCTGATGTTAAAATATTGGCAACAATTTTACAACTTAGACTGGAAAGGTTTCTCCCTTTTCTTGTTCGTTCTGATCAGATTGGTTTTATGAAATTGAGATCATCTGCCAACAATGTTAGATGGTTGTTGAATATTATTCACTTGACCAAACAGCGTCAGACTTCAGAGTTGATAATCACTTTGGATGCTAAAAAGGCATTTGATAGGATTTCTTAGAAGTTTCTTTTTTTGGTGCTGCGGCATTTTGGTTGCCTGAGGAATTTCTGGCCTGGATTAAGGTGTTATATCAATCTCCCAGTGCCATGATTATTACTAATGGATTACCATCTTTTCCTTTTATGGTTCTGAGGGGGACTAAACAGGGGTGTCCACGTGTTTCTTTACTATTTAATAAAGATGTGAATCGGAACCGGAATCTGATCGGTTCCAGTTCCGATCCAAATCTTAAAATTTTTATTGCCCGGCCCGATTGGATTTTTGATTATTGGCTGCGCCGATCTGATAATAAAAAAACCCTCCCCCACCCTCCCGAACCACCAAAAAAGGTTTTAAAATTACCTGGTGGTCCAGTGGGGGCGCGGGGAGCGATCTCCTGCTCTCGGGCCATTGGCTGCGTTAATAAAAATGGCGCCGATGGCCCTTTGCCCTTACCATGTGACAGAGTATCCGTGCCATTGGCCGGCCCCTGTCACATGGTAGGAGCACTGGATGGCTGGCCATGGCCAGCGCCATGGTTTGGGGGGGGGGTCGGGAGGGTGGGGGAAGCTAAGGGGGTCAGTTTAAAGGGTCGGGTTGGTTTTTTTTTTATTGGGCCATCGGCGCCATTTTTATTAGTGGCAGCCAAAATGGCGCCGATGGCCCGAGAGTGGGAGATCGTGCTGGGACCCCCCCCCCTCACTGGACCACCAGGTAATTTAAAACATTTTGGGGGGTTCGGGAGGATGGGGGATGGTAAGGGATTCGTTTTAAAGGGTCGGGGTGGGTTTAGAGGTTGTTTTGGTGTGCCGGTTTTCCCGCCCTCCCCCGATTTACGAATTTTCACGATAAATCGGGGGAATTTCTATTGTATCGCGACTCTAACGATTTTTGACGATTTAAAAAATATCTGATGATTTTTTTAAATCGTCAAAAAATGATTCACATCCCTACTATTTAATTTAGCTTTAGAACCTTGGTGCACATGATCAGAACCTCTCCCGGATTGTCTGGGTTTCCTTTTCAAGGGGTTCAGCATAAGATTACTCTATATGCTGATGATGTTCTGTTATTCCTCACAGATGTTTCCAAATCCGGTCCTGTTTTTCTTGGACTTCTGAAGGAATGCAGAAGTACAGGCTATGGCATCAACTATTCCAAGTCACAGATTTTTCCTGTGAGTCCCCAGTATCGAGACTGAGTGTTTATCTTGTTTTACCATAGCGCAGACTAGTTTTTGGTATTTGGGCATCCAGATCTCTGGGAATATTCAGGATCTGTTTAATCTGAATTATTGTCCCACTCTTAGGAAGATTAAAGGGGATTTGACTAGATAGATGGTCCTACCCATGTCTATTATTGGTTGGGTGATTCTTATAAAAATGGTAGTACTACCGAAACAGCTTTACCTTTTTCAACAGATTCCTTGTTCTGTTCCTCAAAAAGTTTTTGCCTCTTTTTACGGGGATGTGTCTCTTCTTTTATCTCGTGCAGCAGAAGACTCTGTATTAGTATGGCCACTTTACAGCTTCCTAAAGAATGTGGTGGGTTGGAATTACCTAATTTCTTTTTCTACTATCTTGCATCTTGATTAGTTAATTTATGTTGTTGGATGGGGGCGGATTTAATTAAAACAAGGATCCAGCGACCTGGAAAGGTGGCAGATCAGTGGACATAATTTAGCGGCTTTGTTGTTCTACCCATCTGGATCAGATGGCACCCTTTACCATCATACTCTATTAAAATTTGGAATCAGACAACAAAATATCTGGAACAGCAGTTATACAATACTCTCCTATTAAACCCCCTATATGTGAATACCCACCATTATCTTCTTCTGGATATAGAATTATGGTCTACAGCAGGGGTTCGTTTTCTGGATCAGATGTGGAATGGTGAGTTTTTTCACTCTTTTGAGGATCTGAGGGGTCTGTTTTGCTTGCCAGAGCACACTCAGTAAATATATTTGCAGATTAGGAAACTGACTTTTGGAGGGAATATGCTTAAGAATTTTCTTCGTAAGAGGAATATCCTGGAGAGATTGTTAACCCAGATACAGCCAGTCTACAAGAGTATTCCTAAATGTATGGATTTTTAATGTTTGGTTCTGGTGATTTACAGCTAATAGAATCATGATCTTCTGCTGACTATAGATGATGATGATTGAATACGTATCTGGGAAGATATTGCTAAGGTATCTATCTGCAATAAAAATCAAGAACTTATGTAGAAATTACTTCACAGATCCTAAAGATACCCAGTTTTCTTCTCTAAATTTAGTGCCTCTAGCTCTTTGTGATGGAGGGGCTGTGGGGTAACTGGTACATATCTTCATATGTGGTGGGAATTTGCTGAAGAAATTTCATTTTAGTAGGAGGTGAATGGGGTACTTAAAAATATTACTGGAATTTCTTTTGACTTGTCTTTAGCATTGTGCTTGTAAGGGGTTTGGGGGGATATTCCATTGGGGAGGACATCTAAGGTATTTGCGGGTCAAACTTTACATGCTGTTAGAATAACTAATGCCTTTTTTTTGTAAATCTTCCCTTCAGATATCCTATTGGTTTAATAAGCTTGCTGAAACAGCCTTAATGGATAAACTTACTTATATGCTCAAGGTTAAGTCTGCTCTGTACACTTGGGGTCCATATTGAAACCGGTGGAGGCTTATCACCTAAATTATCTCAGGTTTTTCTTTGACTTTTTTTCTATTTCTTTGTTGTGACCTCATGAGGGTAATGGCCCTTGTACTGAGAAATATATGTCTTGATGTTGATGTATATTATTGCCTCTTATTATTTTTGATTGCTTTTCTGTGTGTTTTCCTAAATAAACAGTTTAAATTTAAAAAGAAGTAAATCTGGCCCTGCATGTTCAGACATGTTCTGGAGATCATAGACTCAGGTTCTGGGGGACAGGAGGATGATTGCCAGTGAAAGTGAGACTCTTACTGATTTTAGAGATTTGCTACAGGATTTGCCTATTCAACAACACCTACAGTCCTTGGTCAGAGAGAACCCCGATTACCAAAGCAATCACTCTAAGGAAAAACACTTGAAAACATCTAAAAACACTTGAATACTGACACAAAAGGACATAGTAGCAGACATCCAATAGTAATACTGCTATGCCTGAGCCTATTGGTTCACACTGCATGACTGGACCCCAGCAGGAACATTAGAATGCACACCAGGGCAGCTCATTGGTCCTAACCAGACTGCTCTACATAATTTTCCTGGAAATTATTATTATTATCATCATCATTTTATAGTGTATTCTAAATGTATGCAGCGCTGTATAATTCTCCTTGTCTTCAGAGATTTTTGTGGTCTTTCTTCTTTAGCTAGGACTGTGGGGTTTTTATACTAAAATACCACCTGCACATTTTTCTTTGCAGCACTTACTCTGGTGTGCTTGTTCCTGCACAGAGAATTTCTCTCTCATGCCTTTCACTTCATGTGGACATAAAAACGAGAACATGCTTATAAACAGTGACTGCTTAATTTTGGGCAATCCGAATAAAATGCATCCCATGTAAGTGATAAAAAAAAAATAATAATAATTACCAGATATATAGTGCTACATATATAGTACTACCAGTGCAGCTGGTGCTAAGGAGGATAGTTCACATAAATATAATGCCCCTTCTCAACAGAGTTTACAATGTAAGTCTGAGCACAGGATGATTAAATGACATTCAAAATGCTCAGGGCATTGGCAATACGTTTCAGAACATTTCACTTCTAGGTCATCAATTATAACCCTGCTCAGGATGGTAATGTTATTTTCATCTAAAACCTATAAGTGAAATGAGCTGGTGGTCTTAGTCCTGTTCCCAGTGGACAGGTTTCCACATCACATTACAATTTGGCACTGATTGGCACCATTGCTGGCAGTGTCAGCAGAGAGTTCAAACCCTGCAGAGTTATGGTCAATGAATTTTTATTTTGAGAGGTGATCCTTCTAGCAAGGCTTCTGCAACCAATTAGGCAGCACTGGTGACTGCATATGGTGGCAAGCTTCAGGGATGCAAAACAAAAAAAAAAAGCAACAAAACACCCCAAGGATCACCAATACCCCCTACTTGCTCTGGTTGGCAGGCATTGGAGACACCTGGAGTAGGGAGAGGTGGCAGCAGCAGTTTGGTTGGCTTGACTTGTGGGGTTGCTGCACTTTGCCGTCGTCTAGGGTGGCGCAATTCCTTCTGCTGGCCCTGCTTTCCTGCTAGAACTGCTGCTGCCCAGGTTGTAATTATTCTGTGAATAGAGAATTTTGAGTTTCTAATGCTGTCAGACTACTACCTTTTATGAGCACTAAATTCACTGGGAATAAAAAGGCCACAATGAGATTAGTGAATAGGAAAACTGAAAATGGATTTGTAGGTCTCTGCTGTAAGCAGTTTGTTACTCTGCTGGTCCACCTTTAGTTTTAAAATAATGTTCAAGACTAGTAAGGCAATCTTGACAAGTTTTTTGTTTCTTAGGCAACAGCTGTTATCTTAAAAACCAATCACAGTTTCTATAACACACTTCCAAATGTATGCTGATAAACAGATTAGTCAGCTCTAGTGTAAGGGCACCATGCTCTGCTTTGATGAGGCCATCAACATTTTGTTTTGTCTGGATTCACAAAACCCTTTCAACTCAAGAGAATGAAAATAGCCACAAATCCCTTTTAGCACTGTTGAAAGATGGATTAAGGGATTATTTGCTGCCATGGCAACGGCCAAGTTCTGTTGTCCTTAAATAGTTTACAAACCTTAGAATGTGACTGGGAGTTTATACTAGCGGCCATATGTACTAAAGGATTTTTCTCATTTTATACAGTATCTATGGGAAAATTACTTAATACATAGGATCTATTATTATCCATCAATGGCCTAGTATTTCATATCAAATGGCATATTTCATATATAGTATTTTTTCTTTGTTTTATTGTATACAGCTCTTAATTTGCTGTATATCCACACCAGGGCCGGTTTAAGGCATTTCAGTAATGTAGACCAATTGAATTTGCCATGCTCATGTCGGTGTCATGTTTGACCCAGTGAACAGTATTCCCATCATCGCAGCTGCCCCTTCCAAGTCTTCCTGTCTGTGCTGCCTCTGAAACCGTAAGCAGTGTTACTACTAGCACTAGCTCAGCCACTATATCATGGTCTGCTACCAAGGTAAATTCTCAACTCTTTTGGGAGTCAATTGCTGCCTATACAAGTTAACAGAAGGTAACACAAGTAACACAGTTTTGTATTTTCAAAAGTATGAGGTAGATCTTCAAAAAATACGCGCGCGTGTATTTTTGTTCGCGTCACCGGCGCGAACAAAAGTACACCAGATTGTATAAGATACGCGCGTAGCCACACGTATCTTATAAAATCCGGGGTCGGCACGCGCAAGGCTGCGCAAAATCGGCAGCCTGCGCGCGCTGAGCCGCGCAGCCTGCCTCCGTTTCCTCCGAGGCCGCTCCGAAATTGGAGCGGCCTCGGAGGGAACTTTCCTTCCGCATCCCCCCACCTTCCCCCCTTCCCCTATCTACCCCACCCCCCAGCCCTACCTAAATCCCCCCCTACCTTTGTTGGGCAAGTTACGCCTGCTTGAAGCAGGCATAACTTGCGCGCGCCGCCCCGGCATCCCTCGGCACAGGCCACAGTGCCGGGGGGCTCGGGACCGCCCTTCCAGCCCGCCCCAAACCGTCGCCATGCCCTCGGACCCATCCCGGCCCGCCCCCTGCCCCCAGACACGCCCCCTCCTGCCCCGTTTAGGAAGCCCCGGGACTTACGAGCGTCCCGGGGCTTTGCCCTTTACAAATCCTACTTGATTGGTAGATATTAGTAGTGGGAGTATGTTACTGAGCCATGTGGCCAGGACATTTGCAAGGATTTTTAGGTCACAATTTAGTAGGGATATGGGTCGGTAAGAAGCCGGTTGGGTGGGATCTTTCCTAGGTTTAGGAAGTACTGTTATGTATGCTTTATTGAAGTCTGGGGGCAGCTGTCATTGGACCAAGCCCTCTTGAAAAAAATTGTATAGATGTTCCAGGATTTGATCACCTATAATTTTATAACAATCATATGAAAACCCATCTGGGCCTGCAGATTTACCTACTTTACTGGTCTTAATTACACAAAGGGATTCTGCTGGTGTTATTGGCCTATTCAAGAATTGCAGCTGTTGAGGTGTAAGACGGGGTAGCTGAAGACCTTTAAAAAATTTGTCCTCTGCTAATTTTCCCCCTGCTCTATCCTCCGTATATAATTGGGCGTAAAAGGAACAGAGTGTCTCCCCTATTTCCTCTCCACGGGTGGCCCAGGATCCCGTAGAGGTACGTAATTTGGTGATATAGGTCTTACTTCGGTGCACTCTGACCAAATTAGCTAGCATTTTACCGGTTTTGTTGCCAAATTGATAAAATCTGTGTTTCGCAAATTGGAATTTCTTTACTGCTCTTTGCTGTAGGTAAGCTTGCAAAGAGCTTAGTATGGTCTGATATTGGGTCTTATGTTCTGCAGAGGGGTTTTGAATCCTACATCGCTTTGCAGATGTTAACTCCCCTTCCATGTGTAAAATTTTTGCATTCAGCTTCTTATTCCTTTGCCTCAGGTATGAAATATTCTCCCCTCGAAGTACAACTTTACTAGTATCCCAAAAAAGTCTAGGGGTTCCCATATGCTGTGCATTACTTTCTCTAAACAGACACCATTTGGAATATAAGAATTGTTGAAATTCTGCATCCTGTCTCATGTATGATGGGAAACGCCACCAGCACATATGCTGCCCTTTATCCCCTGTGTTTACATCTGCCTATACCAGTGCGTGATCTGAGACATTTGCATGACCGATACATACATCTGTAATAAAAGGGAACATATCCTGTGCTCCTAAAATATAATCAATATGGGATAAAGTGTTGTGTGCCCTGGAAAGGTGAGTATAGTCTTTTTCCTCAGGATGTAATACTCTCCATAGGTCCAATAGCTGTAGGTCTTTACAAAAACGTGCCAAACATGTATTGGAGGGGCCAAGTGAGCCCTTACCTGGGATATTGGATTTATTTTATTTATTTATTTATTTAATTCTTTTATATACCGACCTTCATGACATGTATTTGGGGTCAATTATTGTATTAAAATCTCCTGCTATAATAAGCCAACCTTGCCGGTGAGTCATCAGCAGATTCCTGATGTCATGAAAGAAATGTTGAGATAGTATATTTGGTCCATAAAGGTTACATATGGTAACTTCTTTCCCTTCTAATTTCCCTATAAGTATGGTGTATCTACCCTCAGGATCTGTAATCTCCTGAACAAGGTGAAAAATCTGTATTTTTATGAAATAATATTGCAACTCCAGCCTTTTTCCCTTTCGCTTGGGAAAAGAAAACCTGTCCCACCCACTCATGTAACAGCTTTTTGTTTTCTGCATTATTCAGATGTGTCTCTTGTAGACAGGCTATGTCCACCTTAGCTCTCCTGAGAGCTTGTAAAATTTTTGCCCTCTTAATAGGAGTACTCAGTCCATTAACATTTAGGCTGCCAATTCTCATGATAGCTTAACTGGTAATACAAACAATTGGACTTCCCAAAATGACATCTGCTATCTTCAGTCTATGAGCCCCCCCCAGCCTAGGATCACAGACATATTAGTACAATGCCCTACATATAAATTCTGAATGCAATAGGGTATATATACTGATTTCTCACTTATGTGAAGAACTATATATGATACAATTACTGTATTTGAAGAGCAACCTTCATAAAGCACTAGGTTCCTGATTGAGTGCAACAGGTAACCTATCACAGCTAGACAAGCTTCTGGTGCAGTATAGTATAATCATCGGTTGCTTTGAATCCTTAAATCCTTAAGTTAGTTAGATACTTTAACTTAAGAAATGTTATTAAGTGCCACATTAATGTACTTAGCTTTTGAAATTGTTGCCATGTGCCACCGTGTATTATGATTCCAATGAAACGGGATCCCTTTCAGGAATGCGTTTATATTCCCCGGCTGGGGCTATATTTTAAATGTCCTGCTGATGGGTCTCTTTCAGGTCCTCTGTACCACTCACTGTTTAGACACCCGACTCTGCAGGGTTTCGGAAGTTATATCCTTCTTCAGGTGTTGCAGCAAGTGGATGAAATGCGACCAGTTCTGTCAACATACTGGAAATGGTATGTGAATATATTATTATATTGTACAGAGTGGCTGTCAGCTTCAAAATGGTGAAAACACTCTAGGCAACTTGCCGTACAGTAAATGTGAATAGTTCTTTATAAAAGGCGCTCACTCATGGATCAACATTTTTGGAAGATTTTTCAGTTAATGTTTATTTGCCAACTTGTTTACGGTCGTCGCGAAAATGTTCAAGGCAGGATGCAATGCTATAAATATAAATAGTTCTACGTTGGAACCGTCTACTTGTGAAGCAAGTTTTCACAAATCTTGCAAGTCTTGGGGGACCCTCCTGACCCCCTCAAGACTTGCCAAACGTCCCTGGTGGTCCAACGGGGGTCCGGAAGTGACCTCCTGTACTTGGGCCGTTGGCTGCCACTTTGCCTTTACTATGTCACAGGGGCTGACCAATGGCACCGGTAGCCCCTGTGACATTTTGAATACTGGCTGCCAACGGTGTGAGTGCAGGAGATGGCTCCCGGACCCCCCGCTGGACCACCAGGGAGTTTTGGTAAGTATTGGGGGGGTCAGGAGGGTTGTAGTTAATTCAATTTTAGCCGGGAAATGAATAAGAATGAAAGCATGAATGTATTGGGGGCCCCCCTTGCCGAATGCAACGTATCTGTCCCCCGACGAATACGAATACCGAATGCAACATATGGCGTCCCTCTGCACATCCCTAGTGGAATATGCACAAAGCCCCAGTATGGAGAACCTCAGGATAGGGAGAGCAGGCCCTCGAGGAGAGAGTATCTGATCCCTGAGAGCTGAGAGGTTTGAAGGTAATGTACTCACACAGCGGTTTCACGTAGGAGATGGCACTAGGGCTGGAACGGAGGCAGGCCCTCGAGGAGCGAGTACCTGGTCCAGAGAACAGCTCTGAGGTGAAGATGGTAGTACTCACTAGTGTTGCAGGTAGCGAATCCTTCCAGGCAGAAGAGAAGCTAGGAGCAGGCAGCGAGTCAGGGAACATGGGCCCTCGAGGAGCGAGTACCGGTTTCCTGATAGCGACCTGAAAAGCAAGTGAGGCCTCCGAGGAGCGGGTACCCCGTTAGCGTTAAGAGTCCAATGGAAGATTGGAGAGGCAGAGTAGCTGGGTACAGAGAGCGAATCCCATCCATAAGATTCCCCTTGCTAACTCAAAGGCTAGCAAACATCGTAGGCTTTAAATATCCGGTCAGCGTGACGTCATCACAGGGGGACGCCCCTGAGGTTCGCGCCAAGTAGGAAATAAGAGTGAGGGCCGTGTGGTGCTCGCGCCCTAAGGTACCAGCGGAGCATGGCGGGAGGCAGCACCCAAGCTGGTCCGGGGACGCCGGAGAGGACGGCAGGCAGTCGCCGCGGCAGCCAGGCGTCCATCCATAGCGAGAGGAGGTGCAAAGAAAGAAAAGTAGGTGGAGTGAAGCCGTCGGGAAGGGATGGTTGCAACAGCTGTTTAGAGCTTCTGTCTACACTGTAAAAAATGTGTTCTCATTCTAAGCTGGAGGGAAAGTTATTGACTGAATCAATAAGAACAAGGGAACTTACTAACATTCACAAGTTCCACTTTGTTTAAAATCTATCCTTGAGATATACAATGCAGGTTATTCTTTATTTTTTAAGGCAGAAGTATGTTGCATATAATCTTAACTTATGGTGCATAATATGTACCGTCCCCATCTCTCTCCTGCTTTCTAAATACAGTTTTATGCACAGTAACTATGTGGTAATTACACTTGCTTGATTGAATATTGCTTCTACCTAGTACTTTCAATAGAACTAGTGACAGATAATACAGCAATTTTGTATCTCTATAAATAAAGCTTTATAACTTTGTGTTTAGAGTTAGTTCAGCTAAACAGATAGACATTCTTGATCTCTCACTGCATCTTGTTTGACTGTGAAAGGCATAGCCCAATTCTTCTTCCTGTTCCATTGCACCAGTCCTCCAGTTCAAGGCTGCGTTTTAGCTAGGCCTAGCTGCCCACAACCCCCAAATTCTATTTATATTTTTTTCTTTCCTTTTTGTAATGTAGAAAGACAAAATGTAAGCAAGGATTTTGCGAAGCCTGTAGTGAAATACAGATCACAGCATAGAGCATTGGGCTATTTTTAAAGGGTTTCACCCATTCAGCTGTATCAAAGCTGCTCTTGTTCTCTGGACTAGAGCTACAGTTTGAGTCAAAACACATAACCAGTTCTAGCAGGTTACAAATTAAAAAAGAAGCAAAACAAAAAAAGAAAGTTGGTATAAAACTAAAATCTAAATATCCCTGTGCTTCGGCCCGACTCGCTGTTTCTGGGAAACGTCTTCAGTTGAGATGAAGCAGGACAGAGATTTTTGAGATACACAAAACAAAACATCGAGCAAAAGAGGCAGGTCAGTGTGTTTTGAATTTGCATCACTGCGACTTCCCAAACCACAACCCAACTGCCTTCTTTCCTAATTTCTAGGTGTAACAAAGTGTAATTTTATTATGAAACTGTCAGGGCAGCAGAGTATAATAGTACACTGATTCCTGGGGCCTCCCAGTTCCAACCCAGCTTGTGTACAGGCCAATGAGGCTATCACCTCTTGGTTAGGCAGGGGTCAAGAAGCCACTAAGGGCTGGAGAAGCCAGCAGGCATTTTTTGTTTTTTTGCTCTCCTAAGCCTGGAGATATACTTAAAATGGAGCAGGTGGCAACGGGCCAGCAGTAATTGCAAAACATCCTACAAGCACAAATTACCCAGCAGCAAGTGATGCAAGAGCAAGTCACATAGCAGCATACAGCTCTAATGTAAGTAGCCCAAGCGGTGCAAACTGCAGTGATTCATCCTGCCTCTAGTGACAGTGACACTATTCAAAATGTCCCCGGGCAAAGACCTAGATGGCGTTTTGAAGAACTTCGAGCATATTGCAAGACTGGCAGGGAGGCCAGAAGACCGGTGGGCTATATCTGAGAAATTTACTGACTAGACCGAATCAAGATGCCTATCAAACAGCTAATCTGGATGGGAAAGCCACTTACCAGGAGGTCAAGGCAGTGATTCTAGGGTGAGTGGCGCCCACCCTAGAGGCATACTGACAGCGATTTTGACGAAGAACTCTATAGGTGGGAGAGATCCCTAGGAACCTGTTTTACACTTACACTGCTAACTTTGAGACCACTGGGGAGGAGGAGTCAGAGTCGGAGGAGAAAACCGCCCCCCCCCCCCCCCCCCCACCCAGGACATCCTACCTGGCCCTTTGGAGTGGGAATGGGCTGATTGGGGAACTTTAAGCGAGCTCAGAGGGAAGATGAATCTTTTAAGTGGGCTTGCGAGCACATATACTGGGTGGACAGGAAGGAGGTCTTGGCAGACCAGAGTGTAGACACTGTCCTCCCCTTATTTTGTGATAAAAGGGGATTTGTTGTACAGAGACACAAAGGGAAGTGTGGAAGGGGAGGTGATAGAACAACTCCTGGTTTCCAAACGCTATTGACAACATGTCATGCTGTTAGCTCACAGTCATATTCTGGGGGGGTCACCTGAGAGAGGAAAAGACCTAGGAAAAGATGCAGGCACAATTCTATTGGCCAGGCCTTCATAAACAGATCCAGTGGTATTGCCAGTCCTGCCCTACCTACCAGCTCACAAAGCCTTCCAGCCTTCCAGCTTCTCATACCAATGCCTATCATCGAGACCCCCTTTGAAAGGGTGGGCATGGATCTTGTGGGGCCACTAGAGAAAACGACCCGAGGAAACAAATACATTCTCGTCATACTGGACTATGCCACCAGGTATCCGGAAGCAGTGCCCTTATGGACTATGAAAACCTCAACGGTGGTGACTGCCTTAATGAAGGGGTTTTTCATGATTTGGGCTACCCAAGGAGAGCCTGATGGATCAGGGCACCCCTTTCATATCCAAGGTCACAAAACAACTCTGTATCTTGCTCAAAGTAAAAACTCTCTGGTCCTCGGTTATCACCCGCAGATGGATGGCCTGGTCGAGCGCTTCAATCAGACACTGAACAGATGTTAAGGAAGTTTGTGAATGAAGATGGGAAGAACTGGGACATATAACTACCCTACATGCTGTTTGAAATCCGCAAAGTACCACAAACTCAATGGGGTTCTCCCCATTTGATTTACTTTACGGAAGGAGACCGAGAGGAATTCTAGATATAGCTCACAAGACCTGGGAAGAAGAAGCAAATCTCGGGCAGAACATAGTGTACTATGTGCTCAGAGTACAAGATCGCTTAAAGAAGGCTGGCGAGGCAGCTTTCCTGTGTCTGGAAAATGCTTAAAGTTCCTAAGCTCGAGCTTATAATCGCCCCACAGTCCAGTGAGTATTCCAACCGGGGACCAGGTCCTTGTTCTTCTTCCATCTTCAGAAATCAATTCTTTAGCCCGTTGACAAAACCCTATCAAGTCCTGGAGAAAACAGGACCTATGGACTACAAGATAGCTTGGCCAGATAGGTGAAAGAAAACCCAAATCTACCACATAAACCTCCTAAAGAAATGGGTATTGCAAGAATGAGGAATGGTTCAGGAAGGAGAATTTAGCCCAGAGGTCGAGCTGAAATTGGACCAAGCCCAAGCACCCTTCGGAGAAGAGCTGTCTTGAAGCAGTTGGTAGAGAAAACAAAGAGATCTTCTAGAAATTGCCTGGTTGTACCCACCTGGTACAACATGATATTATTATGTCTCCTGGATTGTTGGTATATCAGTGACCTTATCGGATCCCCAAGGCCAGGCACCATGAAACTAGACACCTATCCAATGCAACAAGTAGATAAACTGATTGAGCGTCTGGAGTCATCCCAGTTCATCTCTAAGAACAAAAGAACAAAAGACTTGCAATACCTGGTCAGACCAAGGGTCCATCAAGCCCTGTATCCTGTTTCCAACAGTGGCCAAGCCAGATCACAAGTACCTGGCAGGATCCAAACGATAGATAGATTTGAAGCTATTTATCCCAAGAATAAGCAATGGATTTCTGCAACTCTACCTTAATAAAGGTTAATGGATTGTTCCATCAGGAACCTGTCCAAACTTTGTTTAAATGCAGCTATGCTAATAGCTTTCACCACATCCTCTGGCAATGAATTCCAGAGCTTAATTATGCATTGAGTAAAAAAATATTTTTACTTATTAGTTTTAAATGTATTATCTAGTAACTTCATTGTGTGTCCCCTGGTCTTTGTACTTTTTGAAAGAATAAACAATTGATTAATGTTTATTCATTCCATTCCATTCATTATTTTATAGACCTCTATCATATCTCCCCTCAGCCATCTCTTCTCCAAGCTGAAGGGTCCTAACCTCTTTAGCCTTTCTTCATAGGGGAATTGTTCCATCCCCTTTATCATCTTGGTTACTCTTCTCTGTACCTTTTCTAATTCTACTATATCTTTCTTGAGATGTGGTGACCAGAACTGCACGCAATACTCAAGATAAGGTTGCACCATGGAGCGATACCCTTAATCTTATCAAGGGGTACTGGCAGGAACCTCTTATGCCTTCGGCAAAAGAGAAGATAGCATTCTTGATGCCCGCTGGGTGTTTGGCCTTCATGGTGCTCCCGCCACAATTCAACGGTTGGTCAACTACCTGCTCCACCCACATCAAGGATATGCAGCTGCCTACTTAGGTGACATCATGATCATGTGAACTGCATGACTGTCGACATCAGTCCCTACAATTTCAGTCCCAACAATTATACTCACTGTTCCTCAAATTATATTGTATTTAAATTATATTCTCCTTGCTCATTGTAAGTTATTATTATTATTTATTTTTTCCAAGTTTCAATGCACCTTGTTCATTGTAAGACATTATTCTATATATTGTCAATTAATTGTTGCAATGTAAACCGAAGTGATTAGTAACTTTGTTACCAGAACTTCGGTATATAAAACTGTTAAATAAATAAATAAATGATCTACAGCCAGGATTGGAAAACCCATCTTAGCCGACTCCAGACCATATTAACCAGTCTGAAGAAAACAGGGCTGATGGTTAATCCCAAGGAGTGCTTGCTAGATGGGCAGGAGGTCCAGTATCTTGGCTTTATCCTGGGGAAGGGCAAGGTCCATCCACAGGCCAGAAAGATCAAGGCGATCACATAGCTGCCAGTCCCGCAAATGAAGATGAAAGTGAGAGCATTTTTAGGCCTTACGGGATATTATAGGGATTTATCCCTAAATATTCAGTGAAGGCAGAGCCTTTCATAAGGCTACTGGTAAAGAAAGCACCAGAGAGGGTCCAGTGGTCAGAGGAAGCAGAGAAGGCCTTCAGAGCCCTGAAGGAGGTGATATGTTCTGAACTAGTCCTGATCAGCCCGGATTTCACCAAACCCTTTACAGTGCAATCCGATGCTTCAGATGTTGGTTTAGGGGCCGTCTTGCTCAGAAAAGGGATGGCTAAGAACATCCTGAGGCATACATTAGCCGGAAGCTGATGCCACATGAGAGACAGTACTCAGCTGTTGAGAAGGAGGTCTTGGTGATCAAATGAACCTTAGAGGTCTTGAGCTACTATCTGCTGGGGGCGGCAGTTTATGCTCATAACGGACTATCAACTGCTCTAATGGATCAATAGGAACAAAGAATCCAATGCAAGAGTGATGAGGTGATTCCTGGCCCTGCAGCCTTTCATTTACAAGATCCGACACAGGGCAGGAAAGGAAAATGCGAATGCAGATTTCTTGCCAAGAGAAGTATCCTTTGTACAGGCAAACCCTCATCCTGGCAAGGCTGGGCTGAGGAGATGGATATGTGACAGAGTGTATAGGAAACTTCTTCAGTCTGTCTTAAAGGACCGGGCACAGCTATCCCGCCCAGTCCTCTTAAAGAGTGAAACCGGCAGACAATCCTGAGTGAAGGGAGGAGCCCTTCACCAAAGAATAAAATCTCAGGGCCTAGAAGGTTTAGTGTGGCCTTGGGGAGAATGGAAAGAGTTCCCATATGCTAAGACTTGCTATGTCTGAAGACTAACTATTACCTGAAGCTAAGGTGAGCTGTACTACTGTTTTGAGACCACAGTTAAGCTGTTCTGCCACTTGTTGCTGCTATTATAAAAGACTATGTATTGCCTGCACTCTCCTGAGATTAAGCTAAACTGCTGCACTGTTTGCATTTCTTGTCCTGAAGTATCTGAAGAGAAGGCCAGTGGCCATTTTGTTTGTTTAAATTTACTGTATATAAAGAACACTGAAGCATAGCCAGAGTCTATTGTTGGTTTCTTCTGCTGTACACAAGCCACGGACCACTCCAGCTACCACAGAAGGAGTACTGGAATTGTACATACCAGGGCTTCCTAAACCTATCCTGCTGACCCCAAAGCCAGTGAGGTTTTCATGATATCCGCAGTAAATGTGCATGAGATAAATTTGCATACATCTGAAATTGTGTATATGCTGATATATTTCTATATATTCCTTGTGGATATCCTAAAATCCTCACTAACTGTGTAGTCACCAGGATAAGCATGGGAAGCCTTAGTATATAATATTCGATGATGGTGTGAGGTTTGTTATGTTTATATATTGTGAGGTAGATATTCAAACTATCCAAAGTCTGGCAATCCCCTATTGGTAAATTATGCCTGTGGGGTATGCTGCAATAATCAAATCAAAACTATGCAGACAGTTTTGCTTTATTGACCACCTCAAAAATATCTACACAAATTTGCACCTGCTTTTTGTGTGGGTAATTTTTAAAGGCAAAACTATACACATAGTTCCTCTATTCCCCCTTCCCCCGCCCTATTTCCACTACTGAAACACCTGAAAAATGCACGGGCAAAAGTAAGCGCACTGATAACAAATGCAAGTACTTTTATCAGTATAGCGGGTGGACAATTATCAAAACAGCTCATTTCCACAGGTAAAACCTGAAATGCCTTTGATCTTTGCCCACCCCATATGTAGATTTTAAAAGTAAAAAGTGTTGAAGCAAAAAATAGTAAGTTACTAATTTCCCCATGTCTTTTGTACATACAAAGATAATCCTGGGTTTGCCCCATTTCAGCCTTGGAATTGTAGTTCTGCTTTTCTTGGAAAGAAAAACAGGTTCTTCAATCCATTGCTGACCCAGGGCAAAACCTAGGACTGCCTCAGTCTGTCCTGATGGCCTGCAGCCATCAGGACAGATGATAGAACTGCAAAAGTAAACCTCAGCATTTGCTTGTGTCTTTTTAAATTTTGAAGAACTTGATCCAAAACTTTGCTGCATCAGGGCATATATGTACCAAAATGGAATGAATCAGCCAATATCTTTGGCCTTCTGTCTCTACGGCATAGTTTGAATCAGCTACTGTTAATTCTTTAGGCTATATTGCTAACTGATCTTAATCTAATTCATTATCTGTACGCAGACGACGTGCAGATTCTAATCCCTATCACAGAATCTATCTCAAAAGCGCTCTCCCACTGGAATAACTGCCTTATATCTATCACCAGCCTCCTCAATAGATTAAACTTGGTCCTTAATGCCTTAAAGACGGAGCTCCTCCTCATCTCTTCAAACGAAGAAAACATCCCCCCATCATCCCCACACAACTCCGACATCACCCATAAGCATGTGAGAGACCTGGGGGTACTTCTAGATAATCGATTAAACCTAAAGAAAATGGTCAACACCACATCCAAAGACTGCTTCTATAGACTCCAAGTTCTAAAACGACTCAAATAACTACTATTTTTCTAAGACTTCAGGACAGTCCTCCAAGCGTTACTATTTGCCAAGATAGACTACTGCAGTGCCCTTTTCCTAGGCCTCCCTAAATCTACCACCAAACCACTGCAGATGATACAAAATGCCGCAGCGAGATTACTGACCAACACCACCCGTGGAGATCACATTTCACCAATCCTCAGAAACCTACATTGGTTACCAGTGAATTTTAGAATTCTTTACAAATCAATCACCCTAATACACAAATCCATCCATCATCAACTCCAACTCGACCTCGAAATCCCCTTCAAACTACACTCCTCCAACAGACCAATTAGAGATGTCCATAAAGGTACTCTGAATTTCCTCCCAACTAAAGCCACACGCCTTTCCTCGACCAAAGACCGAGCGTTTTCAATAGCAGGTCCATCTATTTGGAATAACATCCCCTCAAGCCTCAGATTGGAACCCTGCCTCTTAACTTTCAGAAAAAAACTTAAGACGTGGCTCTTTCACCAAGCCTTCTCTGATCCTCCAGACAATCACTAGTCACCATTATTCTTACCTGGTCCAATGGTCTTTTATCCTCTCGAACGATGGACACTGGCACCTCCAAGTTAAAGCACCTTAAGCTTTAACCCATATTCTTTATTGTATCATGTTACAATCACTTCCTGCCTCTACCTTCTTCCAGCTATTTAAGCTTCCAAGTTTTTACTCCTTGTTAAATGTAACTTTGCCTTATTCAGCTCTATTGTTAATTACTTTAGTTTTTGCTTCAGTTATACCCTTGTTCTATGTAAACCGATCCGATATGGTTATTACTATGAAGGTCGGTATAAAAAAGTGTTAAATAAATAAATAAAATAAATATATAGGGGTGTTTCTCCAATAAACTGATTATATCTGGGTGCACTGCACGAGTAATATATTTTGACTTCAAAGTCAGTGCAAGGCATCTTATTACCTTAGGTGACTTCAAAATGTAGCAGCCTTTCCCCCATTGGGCCAGTGTCACCCCCTTCGCCACACAGCCTTGTTCCTCTTGCTTTTCCTCTGTTCCAAAGTAGCAAGGTGGTCCTAGGCCCTACTGCAATTTTGAAGACTTCTTTCCATCATCCATATATGAATAACTATATTTCAGTTTTATATATTTATTTTTTATTTGTCTTTCCAATTAAAAACCTGAGGTGATATACATAACAGGTATAACGTATGTACAATAACAAATATAAGTAAAATGCAATTAAATAATTTAAAATGTCATATTAATGATCAAATATTAGCAAAAAAAAAGCACCATTAAATGTAATGCCATGTAATAAAATTCTAATCAAATCACAGATTAAAAGCACATTTACATAGCTAAGATTTAGACCAGAGCTTCCCAAACTTTTGGCCAATGTGACCTCATTTTACTACTTGAAAATTCACATGAGCACAGAAGACAACAAAAACAAATTAGCAGCTGTGTGGTTCTCCTCCAACAATAACTCCACTCTCACTCTTTCCACACTCCAGCTGATCCCTTTCTCAACCTCCATCCTCTCCAGTTGATCCTTTCTCTCAAGCTCCATCCCCTCTAGAGGACCTCCTCTCTCATCCTCTGCCCTTCCAACTGATCCCCTTACATCCCCCAGCTCCTCTACCTTCCCAGACCATCCCCTCTCTCTCACTCCCTCCAGCACTTTTCACATCCTTCCAGCTAATTCTCTCTCAAATCCCTGCCATTTTTATAACCCCCAGTTGATCCTCTATCATCCCCTCTCTCTCACCCCATCATTTATCCTTTCTCTCTACCAGCTTCACCTTCTTCCCTAAACCCATCTCTCATATCCCCCCCCCCCAAATTTTTATTTATTTTTATTTATTTAACATGTTTTTGTATACCGTCATTCGGTTTCGCCATCATAACGGTTTAGAGTAATCACATTAGTTAATCAAAGCATTTTACAGTAGTCATATTAAACAAAACAGTTTACAGAAGTCACTTTAGTTAATCAAAACTTTGAATCATATTAGAAAAAATCATTGTTAACTCATATTTGTTAAATAGAAATTACATCATGGTGACTATATAGTTTAAATAGTTATGTAACCCTATTTGTATGTGGGGTTGTGTATTGTCTTGTATGTTATTAAGTTGTCTTAGATTCTTTTATGTTTCTCTGAGGATGTGCAATTTTCTTGGAGGTTGGTTGTGTGGGATTCTGGTTGTGTTGCTGGAAGAGATCATTAGCAAAGGCTTTGGTGAAAAACCATGATTTCAAATCTTTTTTAAAGGTTTTGGTATCTGGTTGAGTTCTTATTTCGAATGGTAATGAGTTCCATAGGGCGGGGCTGGCGATGGATATAGCTCTATCACGAGTTGTGTTCAGATGAGTGGATCTTACTTGAGGTATTTTGAGGAGGCATTTGTTAGTTGATCGAAGGTTCCTTTTTGGAGCGTGGGGTATGATGTAATTGTTCAGCCAGTAGTTTTGTTATCCTGTGATTATTTTATGAAGGATTGTTAGAACTTTGTGTTCTATTCTGTATTTTATTGGGAGCCAGTGTAGAGAGATGAGGGTTGGTGTGATATGCTCGTGTTTCTTTGTTCCAGTAAGAATTCTGGCTGCTGTGTTCTGTAGTATTTGTAGCGGATGGATGTAGTAAGAGGTAGGCCGAGGAGTAATGCATTACAGTAGTCTAGGTTGGAAAATATGAGTAGTTGTAGTACTGTTCTGAAATCCTCCAGTGTGAGAAAAGGTTTAAGATGTCTGCGTGTGAGTAATTTGTGGTATCCTTCTTTGATTTTATTTGTTATGTGGGTTTTATATGATAGTTCTTTGTCTATGGTTATTCCTAGGTTTCGAGCGTGGCTAATAGAAGAGATAAATGTTTTAGGGTCTTCCATTTTTGAGAGGTTGTAAGGAAGCTTCAATGACTTTTTTTGTCTAGGATTATTAATTCGGTTTTCTCAATGTTTATTATGAGTTTTATGGTGGATAGGCACTGTTTGATTTCTGCGAGATAGCTGGTTATATTCTTGTAAGTTTCTTCTATTGTATTCTGTATTGGGACCAGAATTTGGATGTCGTCAGCATATAGGAAATGGGTTAGGCCTAGGCGATCCAGTGTGTGGCATATCGGTAGAAGGTAGATATTGAAAAGTGTTGCAGACAGGGCAGATCCTTGTGGGCCTCCTGTACTTAGTTTTACCTTGTTCGATAGGTTATTATTGAATATTACTTGGAAACTTCTGTTTGACAAATAAGAGGTGAACCATTTTAGGGTGGTTCCTCTCTATCTTACTCAACAGATGATCTGTTGAGTAAGATAGAGTGGTTAACTGTGTCGAATGCAGCTGATAAATCCAGGAGGATTAATATGTAACTTTTTCCTTTATCGAATCCTCGAAGTACTGTGCCATTTAGCGACAATAGTAATGATTCGGTGCTTAAATTTTTTCTAAAATCAAATTGTGAGGGGTGAAATATGTTATTCATTTCAATGTGGTCAGATAACTGGGAATGGATGATTTTTTTCGATGATTTTAGCTATGAAGGGTAAGTTTGATATGGGTCTATAGTTTTGAATATTCTCTGGGTCTAGGTTGTTCTTTTTTAATAAAGGTTTGATGATTGCTGATTTTAGGCAATCCGGGTATAACCCTTCGGTTAGTGATAGGTTAACTATTTCAGTTATTGTTTTATTGAGTTTTCAATCAATTTGATAGTTTGTGTGGGGATGCTGTCAATGGGATGGTTTGCTGGATTCATTTTTTTTTTTATTATTTTTTGGATTTCCAGTGTGGATGCGTATTCGAAGTTGTGCCAAGTTGAGGTTATTTTCAGAAAGGATGATGGAGTTTGGGTGCTAGTGATGGCGGTGTTGATAGAGTTGTTTATTAGTTTTTTGATTTTGTCAGTATTCTGCAAAGTCGTTGCATTTGTTTGTGCTTGAAGGTGTTCTCATTTCGTTGGAGATTTGGTACGATGGTAAACAGCATTCTGGGATTCTGTGGTATTTATTTATTTTAGTAGTGTAGAAGATTTTCTTTGCATTGTGGATAAGTTTCTTGTAATTTGCTAATTGGGATCGGAAGACATTGAGTAATGTGGCTGTTTTGTTCTTGCACCAGAGTCTCTCTTTTTTTCTGAGTTCCCTTTTGGCTGATTTTATGTTGTCATTGTACCATTGATTGCGGTGTTTTGGATTTTTAATGGATTTTAAAATAGCTGGGTTTATTTTGTCAGCTACGGCTTTGGTGATGTTAAGCCAGGAGGATGTGGCTGTTTCTGTGTTCATTAAGTCAATGTTCTTGAGTTCTTCTTGGAGATTTTGTTGTAGTGTTTCGCTGTCAAAAGGAAGGCGAAATGAGATGGTTTTTATGTTGTTTTCTTTTCTGGTGGGTGTATTGTTGTAGGAAAGGGTTGTATGAATAAGAGAGTGGTCTGACCAGGGAATTTCTGTTATTTTTGTTTGGTGTGAATTCCAAGTGTCCGTGTTGATAAAAACTAGGTCGAGCGTGTGTCCTGCTTTGTGAGTTGGTCCGTTGACTATTTTAGTCCCATGATTGCTAGTGCATCTGTGATTGTTTTGCATGTAGAGGAGAGGGGAATTGTGTCCATGTGTAAATTGAAATCACCCAGGATGATGATTGGTTTATTGAGTGTTAGGTTGGCGATTATGAATTCTATGACTGGGGAGTAGTTTCGTTCTAGGGTTCCTGGTGGACAGTATAATAGGCAGATTTGTAACTTTGATGAGTCAAAAAGTGCAATTTCAAATGGAGAGGATATCTTAGTTGAAATGAGTTTCATCTGCATGGTTTTTTTTTTATAATTAGCATGAGGCTTCCTCCTTTCTTCTTTAGTCTGGGGATTGAGAAAGTTTGGTATGTTGGATCTTCTATTTGGTTAATTAAAACATTTGGTTAATTAAAACATTATTATGATCATCTCTTACCCTCTCTTGGTTAGGCTCCTGCCTGATATGCAGCCTCCCAAACACCAGAGGTCCCCATGGAACTACATCTACTCTCACTCCAGTCATAGCCTCTGTGATCCCAGACTTGGCAGGGCTCGACTTACTTAACCCTGCCTCATGCCCAGCTCAATGCCTTTTCATTGAGTTTACTTGGCTCCCTGCTTAGCCCCTTCATCCGTGTATTACTCTGTGGCCTCTGGGCCTTCTGGTTCTGTCTGGCCTTGCCTTGTGGCTTCTTCAGGCCTTCAGTTCTAGCCTTGCTTTGTGGCCTCTTCAGACCTTCTGCTTAGTCCTGCTTGTGGCCTTTTCAGACCTTCTGCTTGTCCTGCCTTGTGGCCTTTCTAGGACTTCTATCTAGCCTGTTGTCTTCCAGCTTTTGTGTTCCTTTTTCTCTGTTCTGTCTAGGCCTGTCCTGTCTGTCCCAGTTTGTTCAAGCTCCCCTCTTACCTGCCTCTGATTTCAGTCTTGCCTTGCCTTGCCTTGATCTCTAGTCCTGTACTGCCTGAACCTCTTCTTCAGCCATAGCCTAAGTCCTGCCAGCCACCAGGACCCAAGGGCTCAACCTGCGGGGGAAGTGGCTGGTATAGTCAGAAGATTCTCCAGCTCTGTCTTGTCTTGCCCTGAAGTACTGGGCTGCCCCCATGGAGGTTCACCAACCCTAACTGGGCCCTCAGCTGCAACAGAATGACAAGGCCATACCATCCCTGTGGGCACTTCTTGCCTGCCTGGTAACCCATGAAAATTTTTCTGACTTATTAGAACCCCCAGGATTTCTAAAATGTTAAATGAGTAAATCTTCCAATCTGTCAAATGTGAGTGCAAGGGGTGCAAATGTGTAAATTCCATATCTCTAGAGGATTACCTTAAATGTGATGTACCTAAATGTATTTCTGATAAAATACCTTCTCTTCCACAAGCCTTACAAAAAAAGCCTGTTTCCACATTGGTTTCACTTAACATACACTCACAGAGATCTCTAGATCAGTGGTTCTCAACCTTTTTTCTGTCGGGACACACCTGACAGATGATTCTCACATGCGTGACACACTGAACACATGACCATCATAGGGCTAAATGTAAAAGTACAGTTTGTATCCACAGGAACCCCCCTGACCCACAATTATGGATGTAAAACAGAATTATGACATTCCCTGTACAACTCACCCTACAAAAAAGATATTCTAGTTCTAGTGTCATCTCAGTAACAGCAACACAAACTCCTACTACCAGGCTCAATAGCCCTACTTATGCAAAGACAACAGTTTATCACCAATGCATGTCCTCTTGAGAAAATACAACAAATAAGACTGATACAAATGCTTACATGTTAGTAAAATACCTCACCTCAGTCACATACACAGAACCAACCTAACACACTCCCAGGATCTGCAGTAATGCATATAAACTAATCTGCACACAGTTACACCTGTATTATGGAATGCACTCAAACAGTAACAACCCTACCTATGAAAAGGAAACATTACAAATATTAAATCAGGCCCTAAACACCAATACACCTCCTATTAGTAAAACAGAACTAGCCAACACAGAAATAATAGTATAACTAAACTAATAAGCAGAATAAATGTTTCAAAGCAATTTTGAACAGAATAATATCCAACAATTAAAAACTTATAAAAATTATTTAAAATTCTCCAAACACCAATAAAATATTCCAAAACAGCAGACACATCACATAGTATTCAGTAATTAAAATGGCAGTCAATCAAGAAAAATAAACTTTAAAAGCCACCTTTACTAACCCCCTCCAGCAGTTCTCCTACTCCTCTTCCATGCAGGCCAGTAGCACACACCAGAAGCTCTGTACTCATGGTTCTCTTCCTTAGGGCTCACGATCAGTCTCTCTGTCTCTCACACACACACATACCAGTCACACCCCATGACCAGTTTCTGTCTCTCACACACCAGTCTTTCTCTTACACACACACCAGTCACCTTCCCAAACAGTCTCTCTTTCTCATGCACACACACACACACACACAGGCTTCCCACTCCGATATTCTATCTTATATGTACAGGCTTCTCACTACCATGCTATGTCTCACACATACCCAGGTTTCTCACTCCTATGCTAGCTCTCGTCACATGCACAGGCTTCTCCTTCCCATAATCACTTTCTTTCTCTCTTCACACACATCAGTCACACTCACATGCCAGTTTCTGTCTCTCACACACCAATCATCTCCTGACCAGTCTTTCTCTTACACACACACACACACACACACACACACACACACACACACACACACACCAGTCACCTTCCCAGTCTCTCTCTCTCATGCACACACACAAACAGGCTTCCCACTCCCATTTTCTATCTTACACATACAGGTTTCTCACTCCCATGCTGTGTCTCACACCTGCGGCGGATTCTTGATGTCGGACTAGCCCGGGTATTCGCCGCCTAGGCCGGCCCAGGACACATCACGTGGTCTGCCGAGCGCAGCTCTGTCACGGCCACGCACAGCAGACCACGTGACTGGAGCGATTGGCCCACCGGGGGATGCCCAATTCCCCGATAGGCCAATCCACCCCTGTCTCACACACACCCAGGTTTCTCACTCCCATGCTCACTCTCTCCACATGCACAGGCTTCTCATTCCCATAATCACTTTCTCTCACACACACAAACACACACACACACACACACACACACACACACTCTCCAGTCATCTCCCTGACCAGTCACTTCCATTGACTCTCCTATATACACACATCACCTCTCTGACCAGTTTCTCTCAATTACACACATGCTCTCTCTCACACATTTACATAGATGATCTCAATCAAATGCTCTCACTTAAACACAGGCTCTCAATCACAGTTACACATACACACTCTCAATCACACATACATTCTCTCACTTACTGGCTGGCTGGCTGTCTCTCTCGTTCTCACTTCCTGCCCCCCCCCCCCCCCCCGAGCATAAATGGTAGCTGCAGCAACCTCCTCATCTAGCCCCCGTAGGCCAAGAAAGAAGAATCCCATGGCTAATTCTGCTGTCTCCTGTGCCGATTTCTGGCAGCTTCTGATTTTGCTCCGGGCCCACGCTACTGCTCGGGGCTGATGCTGCTGCCGCTACTTTTTCGTGCAGCATGGCTCTTTCTTCTTCCCAAGCACCCCACTGCACATCACTTCCTGTTCCAGGGTGGCAGGTGCGGGAAGAAGAAAAGGCCCAGCCACAGTTGCCAGCTTCCAATGACACTGCTGCCGTTCCCATCCGGGCTTGAACGTGCTGATAGCCCGGGCGGCAACGGCAGAAGTGGAAGATTGTCCCTCTCGCTCGGTGAGGGAAGAGCAGCGGGAGACTGCTAGCACGCGACACACCTGCCACTGTGTGGCGACACACTGGTGTGTCGTGACACACCAGTTGAGAACTGCTGCTCTAGATCACCCTGTAGTTAATCTGCAGCACCAGACACAGAAAACGGAAAAACATGATCCATTGTTAAAGTTACCTGTCTTAATTCCTTCTGAAGGAAATACTTTCAGCAGAACAGAGAGAGAGAGAGAGAGAGAGAAATACTGCAATCAAGATAAAAGAGTATATTCTTTATTAGAGGACTCCAGTATTCCTGTTGTCAGTAGAAGCAAGAAGGAAGCCATTCAGTTGAAACCTGGTTCCATCATGGCTTCAATTAACACACATTGACAGGAGTCTCTGTGATGCACAAGAGTTAATCCACAGTACCAGACACTGAAAAAGGAAAAGCAGTTTCACTCTGCCTCTAAGACATCTGCTCTAACCTTTTCTGAAGGTAATATCTCTTTGCAGAAACCAGTGGAGGAGAAACATGACAATCAATTACAAAAACAAAAATTATCATCCAATTCCAGAGATACCTGTTTTAATAAACGATCCTTGTGTTTCTACTTCTAACACCAGTCTAACTCTTGATTCTACCAGGTTAATGACTGCACCTGTCTTTATTTTATCTCCAGTTAAGGTTCTTACATTTAAAACCAGCATCTGAATAAGAATTGGTAAGATCTAATTCAACTACTTCTGGGTTTTCCACTCTGTTAACTAATACGGAAAGCCGTGCTCTGAAATCTGAAACTCCAGTTATAACTAATCAGAGGGTATTTAGAGTTCAAGCCCCACGGAAAGCAACCTGCAAGTTCCCTGCCAGTAGATTGGTTTGGATTATTTTAACTAAGTCTAAACTTGTGTTTGAAGTTTTAAAGATTACTTCAGTAGTGCAGGTTACTTCCAGCTCTAATCCTATATCAGTGTCTCAATCAGAGTAATTACCTGCCCAGAGCCTACTTTTCAAAAAGACTTTATCCCCAAACCAAATCCACTCCATCCCAGATCTTCTGTTTCATTCTCCTGCAAAGAACTATTTGCCTGAGAAGGATCTGGCATTCAATAGTCAGTCTGCCTTTACTCTCTGAAGAGAACTCTAACCATGCTCCAGTCTTTAATAATGTCCAGATCCTATTCTGAACAATCTGGTCCAGGAAGTGAGTTCTACCATAGTAGTTCCACCCATGCCACTCTGGGAGGGGTCTAGTCTGGCCATGTCGCTCCGGGAGGAGCTCAAGGCAGTTATGCCAGCCGGGAAGAGCCCCAACCAGTCACTTTCACAGCCTTTATTTTGAGAGACTTTAAATCATTAACTGTGCTCCTGAATAACCCAGTTTCAGACAATCTAGCTCTAGATATTCCCTGTGGACTTTCAATGACTCCTGGGGTAAGTTTCACCCTGGCTATACACCCGATACCCAAGATTCTCGTTCCTGGTGGGATCTGGGGGGAGGTAGGTTTAAGAGGGGGAGTACTGTTAGGATCCTGCCTGTTTTGCAACATCCCAACCATCAGCAGTTCCCATGGAGCTACATCTACTCTCACTCCAGTCCTAGTCTTCATAATCCCATGACTCAGCAGCCTACTTAACCCTGCCTCTTGCATAGTCTAATGCCTTGTCATTGAGTTTACTCAGCACCCTGCTTGGCCCTTTCATCCATGGATTACTCAGTGGCCTCCAGGCCTTCTGGTTCTGTCTATCCTTGCCTTGTGGCCTCTTCAGGCCTTCTGCTTAGTCTTGCCTTGTGGCCTTTTCAGACTGTCTATCTAGCCTGTTACCTTCGAGCTATTGTGTTCCTTGTTCCCTTTTCTTCTAGTCCTGTCCTATCTGTTCCAGTTCCATGCTTATCTGCACACTGTTCCAGTCTGCTCCAGTTCCATACGTGCCTCTGACTCCAGCCTCGCTCTGCCTTGCCTCAGTCTCCAGTCCTGCATTGCCTGTACCTCTACTTCAGCCACAGCCTAAGTCCTGCCAGCCACTAGAACCCAAGGGCTCAACTTGTGGGGGAGGTGGCTGGTATAGGCAGAAGATTCCCCAGCTTTGTCTTGTCTTTTCCTGAAGTCCTGGGCCACCTCTGTGGGGGTTCACCAACCTTAGATGGGCCCTCAGCTGCAACACTCTTATATCCGCCAGTTGATCTTTTGTCACCCAAAAAAAGAGATCTAGGCGTCATATTGAAATCGTCGGTTCAGTGTGCTGCGGCAGTCAAAAAAGCAAACAGAATGTAGGGAATTATTAGAAAGGGAATGGTGAATAAAACGGAAAATGTCATAATGCCTCTGTATTGCTCCATGGTGAGACCACACCTTGAATGCTGTGTAATATTCTGGTCGCCGCATCTCAAAAAAGATATAGTTGTGATGGAGAAATTACAGAGAAGGGCGACCAAAATGATAAAGGGGATGGAACAGCTCCCCTATGAGGAAAGACTAAAGAGGTTAGGACTGTTCAGCTTGGAGAAGAGAAGGCTGAGGGGGGATATGATAAAGGTGTTTAAAATCATGAGAGGTCTAGAATGGGTAAATGTGAATCGGTTATTTACGCTTTCGGATAATAGAAGGACTAGAGGGCTCTCCATGAAGTTAGCATGTGGCACACTTAAAATTAATCAGAGAAAGTTCTTTTTCACTCAATGCACAATTAAACTCTGGAATTTGTTGCCAGGGGATGTGGTTAGTGCAGTTAGTGTAACTGAGTTTAAAAAAGGATTGGATAAGTTCTTGGAGGAGAAGACCATTACTTGCTATTAATTAAGTTGACTTAGAAAATAGCCACTGCTATTACTATCATCAGTAGCATGGGATAGACTTAGTTTTGGGTACTTGCCAAGTTGTTATGGCCTGGATTGGCCATTGTTGGAAACAGGATGCTAGGCTTGATGGACCCTTAGTCTGACCTAGTATGTCATGTTCTTATGTTCTTATTTGCGAAGTCTTTGGAGTGGTGATGATCAGGACTCCTGGGTTGTTTTTTTTTCTGGTGTTGTCTGTGAAGTCATTTCTGTCTATTCCTTCCACCCAGTAGAATATGACATGAAATGAAATGAAAATGCCTTATGTTATTGAAATGATGCTTTAAATGAACTCTGTTATGTATGTATAGTGTGATTATATAATGTGTAATGTAGGAAATTATTTATTGCTTCCATGTTCTGTGCTGGATACAGACACCATTAAGGAAACAGTGCCCCTTGGTGAAAGGATGTAAAATGGCATCCATTTAACATAAAATGGCACCTATACCAAAAAGGTTTTATCTCACATGTATATCGATATAATGTATAATGTGTCAAAAATTTGTAAAAATTCCCAATTTTTTGCTTTAAATGGGGGGAGAGTGTAAAGGGGCATACAGTCTCATCACTAAGAATTGTGTTCCTCCCAACAGAGGAGATATTGAGATTGCTGGTGAGGTGAATTGACTGTTTGCTATGGCATTCCCCACTAAGACTGACCACAATGGTGCAATCTAGGGTGTTAGTCAGAGAATCCTGAGAATATTCTGGTCAAAGGATTTCAAACAGAGTGAGAAGTCTAGTCTCTCATCTCTCTACAGGAGTTTGGAGAAGGGGGGAAACCTACTTTCTGTCTCCAGTGTCTTAAGAGTCTTGAGTGGATATAGAAAGCCACACAAACAGTTCCCTTTGGTGCTTGTGGGTGAAGCAAGGGTTTTGCATACTTTGTAGTTTATATTTCTGCACTGTGTCACTTTTTCCCATAGAGCTCATTTCCTGTGGGTTGGCCTGCAGATGGTAGTGACTTCTGCACTGTAGTTCCAACAAGGACTTTGAATGCTGACTTGACTGAAGGTGGCTTGATCAGCATACACACATCCCAGCAGCCCTGAGTGCATGTAACACTGAAACACCTTGCAGTGCCATTGGCCAGAAGGCTAACTGTTAATACAGTTTGCCCTGATTGGCCCCAGATACAGAATTGGAGCTCCTTGGTCCAGACTAAAATTACCCCTCTACTTGGGGTAGGGTGTAAAACATGAGAAATTATATTTACTAATATGATTTAACTTTGAGCGGGGGATGAGATTGGGTCCCAGTCCCCCCAATACCACAATTCTGTGCCTTTCCCATACAACCTCTCACTTGTGGCACCACAGACCAGATACATTCATCACACCAGAATAAACAGTAATTAATCCTTTTACTAGTATTGTGTAAGTAGAGAGTAAATCCATCCAGAACATTAAATGGGGAAAGTACAACAGTGAAGTATAATAAAAACTTGCAGTTTTCTACTTTAAATCAAGCAATGCAAAAATAACACTGGGTATGGCCTGTTAGCCAGGGCAACAAGCATACTCATATGGATAGTAAAAAAAAAACAACACAAAACAAAAAATAAGGAATGCTATTAGAGAAAGGTTGGGAGGAAAGCAGCGAAGTGCACAGCTTTCAAAAATTATTTTTACCCCTGAGTACTTAAAAAGGGGGATGGGGAACAGATCTATCCCAATGTCACCAATTTGTAAAGGGTGCCCCCTATCCCAAACACAAAATTGTATGGAAAAAAAACCAATTAAGAAAATGAAGAAGTCCCTCTTGATGGTGAAGCTGGCTAGATGACAAACCAAATAGATGAGCACGGCAGTATGTGGAAGGGCTCTTTCTCTTGGAGAGCTTCCCCAAATAATCCGCCCGATACTAAACAGAAAGTGGGCCTGGTTTCAGTCTCTTATAAAAAGACCATGGTGCATCACCTTCTCTTTCCCTGCCCTATCTCATATGGCTGTGGCAAGGGTTTATGCTTGACTTTGGCTAAAAGGCTGAAGCAGTTAATATACTGAATTTGTGACAAAAGGCAAGAAAATAAACCTTCTCCCTCCTCTGCTAAGATACTCTCTGTGCAAAGTTTAGATTACTTAACTCAATTTCTTAGGAAGGTGATCCAGCAAAGAGCTACTGGGCCTAGATATATCTGGAAAGGAAGTCTCTCAGCTCTCTTAGTCTCTCAGTACCTGATTCCTCTGGCCCTTGTTGGGATTTTCCATGTAGCTCGGCTATGAAGCAAGAACAATTGTCTGTTTCTCTGTTTCCTCAGTGTATAAACTTCTATCTCTCCCTCTTGATAATTAGTTCTTTGGAAGAGGAACTGATTGCAGAGCAGCCAGATACACTTTTTTCTTCCTGGCTCCTGGCTCTAATGCCTAGCTATCCCTGCCTTTTACACACAGGCACAGCAAGCCAATTTGTGCCTTTTCCTCCTTAAATGGTCTACTAGCATTCCTTTGGCTTTTTCCTTTCCTGGCTATGAAGTGCTGTTCTTTGGGCAGACTAAACAGTACAGCCTTTTTCTCAACTTGTTAACACTGTGTGTACTGGATGCTGGTTCTTGCAGAATATTTGTCATTCACAGGAGAGCACATAGGGGTTTCGATATATTTTTACATTCATTCACCTTGGCTGTGGTGGCTTGCAGTCTCTACAGGGTTGAAAAACTCTTTTGGGCAGATCCAAAACATATCACTCAGATCCAGATGCAGCTCAGTCTACTTTGTAAGGCTCCAACACTTGATAAGCTCATGGGGGAAGGAACCTCATTTATAGTAGCTTGCTACACAAAGAATTCATTCTGAGGTTCTGGAACTCTCCAGTCTTGACTAGGAGTACAGAGGGAGCAGATTTGTGTGCTCAGGCCCTGTTCAGCTCCTATAGACAGCCTTTTCCTGAGCTCCCCAGGCACTATTAAGTAGTAAAGGTGTTCAGTTAACATTTGCTGCATAATCCTTGTTGTTTTAGCTGTTTCTGTTTGCAGTTTAAATCTTTTATCTGTTCACTGTTCCAACTTTTTCTTAATAAACTTATTAGTTTGTTAGCTTTGCCTGTCTTAGACTGACTATCGATCCTGGAATTGTATATATTTGGTCTGAAGGTGTATTTCTAGGTATTGTGTGATCCTTGGTTGTGAGGGGTCTCAGTGTCCCTAAAAACTGCCAGGAGATAGCTTGTGGGCAGGGAACTTGCCCAGAGGCAAGCAGGAACCCAGGTGGAGGGTGGAAGGTTGCCAGTGTAGAAGCACATGCACAGGTACAGATGGACCTAGGCAGTGCTTGGAAGGACCCTCCGAGTGACCACAGGGTTACCCTGAGTGGGTGTTAGGGTTGGCTTCTGATACTTTACTGCAGAGATCTGTTTCTGAGGGATCCAGGAATGGGATGGGAGAGTATCCCTGCTTGGAGGGAGTAAACCTCTCACCCTGGGTTTGTCTTCCCTCTTGGAGGGAGTAAACCTCTCACCTTGGGTTTGTCTTTCTATGGGGGAAAAAGACCCTTACCTGAGTTCTGAATGTGAACAAAGATCTTCACAGGAGGAGCAAGAAGTAAGGGTCACTTGCCTGTTCAAAGATAATCATCAGTGTGGAAAGAAAAATAAGAAAAGGAGGAAGCTGTCCATCTGGTGCTCTGATCAAGGAATCCAAAGAAGGGAAGAAGAGAGGTGTGCAGAAGAAAGATTCAAACATTGGATATCCAGGTACCTAAAAAGGGTTTTGGGTGTCAGGAAGCCCGGCATCTGTCCAAGGGAACTTTAAACTCCAGGAGGAGGAGTGAGGGGATCCTAGAAGAGCATACCAGCAAGGAACTGCAACCTCCTGTAAAATCTCAGTTCCTGTGTTTAGCTTTTCAATACTTAAAGACTGTACCAAGTGCCATTTTCTGATATGAAATATTTTAGTAAACATTTTTATTTTTGGAACACCAGTATCTACTGTCAAGTGTCTCCTTGGTGCTATACTTTTGAAAGGCTGTGGGCCCTGAATGCTTTTCTGTCCTCCTCCTGGTCAAAAGATCCACCCCAAGGTTTTGAAGGATGAGTTGAGACTAAGTCCTAGTACAGAACCTAGCTTAAAGTTGTACCTGGAAGGGGGCTACATATGATATTTATCACACAATAAAGGTCTGTGGTGGCCACTACTATCCCCTCCCCGGACGTCTGCTGCTGAGGCTGGTGGCAGGAGAAGAAAAGTCATAGACTTGTTCAGGGACAGCGTTTGGATCTCAGGTTTGGATCTCAGGTTCTCCTTTTAAGCATTTGAAGTTAACCTTTTTTGCTGCCCACTAAAAAAATCATCTTGCACGTGTCACCTAAATCTGACTGCAGTTTTGTATTGATTTTAGAATTAGACTGGAACATAAAGGAAGAATTAATGAACGCCTTTTCTCTGAAGTACGCTAGCAAGTGCTCTGACTTTACACCCACACACTAACCCTCTCTTGTATAAATCACAAGGCAGGCTCTCCGTTTGCTGTGCCTACATACATGGTACATGTACTTTTCTTCCTTCACACATTTACCATATATCTCTTCCTGTCTGATTCTCTCCTATCTGATGTTCTGCTGTCCCAAAAAAACCCCAAAAAACAAAAACCCCCAGCTGATTAATGAGCTCCACCCCAGCAGTAAGGCCTGCAAGGGAAAAAAAAAAAGGAATTTATTCCAAGCTTGGTTATCCCTCCCTTTCCTATGCCTCGGTTCAGGAGCCAACTTTGACAAGCAAAAGAAACTTTGGAGCTGAGAGGGTTAAATGAAACCCAACCCTTTTGTTCGGTGAAGTGGGATTTGAAAACAAATAGAAACTGAGAAGTCAGTGTTAGAAACCCTGAGAGCGGGAGGATACTGGATATTGGACTTAGTGGGTATTCCTGCTGCACCCACCCTCTTGCACATATGGCTAAGGTAAGGTGCTTTCATTTATTAAGGGAAAACCCTGGGAATGAGAATTTTCAGTATCAAGTGAGTATGAATTTCCCCTGATGTTTGTGTCTGAAACAAGAGAAAATCATGAAATGCTTACCACAAGACAGAGGACCTAGCCAGGCTACAGAGACACATGCAGTTTACTGTCCTGAGAGCTACGACAAACTGGTTTTTTTTCCCTTTGCATATGTAGGTTTAAGGACAGAATACAGAGTGAAGTTTAAGACTAAACTAACGATGTGTCAATGAAAACAAAAAAACCTTTGTGCTGCTTAGTGACTGCTCCTCGCATCTGGGTAGCTGGTAGTTAATAGGTGTATGAAGTGATGGGATTATAGTAAATTTCTACTATTACCAGAAACTTCCAAGACCAAGATTCAGTTATATCTGCTTTCACCCCAGTAGATAATTCCAGTAGTTCATAACCAGACAGTAGTGGCTGAGGGGGTGATGCCTCTTCATTAAAGGCTCTCCTGCTGCTGCCAGCCATCTTTTTATAGCAGCTGAGAACTGCTCCGACTGAGAGAAGGACACCATCAAAACCAGGCAGGGCAGGACAGCCAAGCAGGGGGTGCCTGGGGCAGCCCAAACCTGAACACTGGGAGGAGCAAAGGCTTGCAAGCAGGCACATAGCTAACAAGTGATGGTAGGGCATTTTACAGGGAGGGGTCGGCAGTGCTATCACCAAATGCCCCTTAGGTAGACCACTAGGCTTAGCAATGTAGAAACTCAAAAGGCAAATCTTTTTCCCTAGTTATCCTAAAGAGGCATCTTATATGTGGGCTACAGCAAAATGCAAGTGGTCATTTTTGGGGACCCAGGGCAGTTTGATGGTCGCAAAAGCCTCTCCCTGTCTATCGTATTGGATACTGGCAGAACATTGGGGGGGGCGGGGGGTCCAAATCTTCCTGGCGCTGGGCTGTAGGGAGCTCCCAGAGACCTCGTTTTGTATTTTCTTTTAGCTAAACGCAGGTAGAAGATGAGAAGAGGGTGTTATTTGAAACGTCTGCTGTTTCTGTGACCTTAAGCCATTTCTACAAGCTTGTGGTGGTGGGAAGGGGTGGGGGGGGGGGGGGCATGGGGCAAGCAACACAAATGTATTTGCCTGTGGGCAGCGGAGCCCCCTTGCTGTGCCACTGGGGGTACCTAGCAAGGAGTTTCCAGTGATAGTGCAGACAGATGCAGAAAGCTGGCACATAGATTTTATTTCTTTTATTGCTTCTGAAAAAGGTTTTGTTCCTTTGGGTTTTTGCCATACAATATTCTCTTCTCTCCCCCCCCCCCCCCTCCCCAAACATCCTGGGAAATAAAGATAATGAAATCTCCCGCAGTCCTGGGAAAAAAAGCACCATTGAATGAATCCTGTAAGTAAATAAACATGGGCTTTCAGGAAGAGAGGATATGAGTCTTACTTTTCTGCAAACACACTGATCAGAAACAGACGTGTTTACTGAGAGCAGGAACAAGTGCCGTGTTATTGGCAGCTAGTTTGGGGCATTGTGCACATGTGGCATAAGAGAAGAGCTCTGGAACAAGAAAGAAATGAAGCCTTCCCAGATCCGAATTAAATGATAGCAATTCTATAATTGATAGCAATTTTATAAGAGATAGCAACTTGTATAAGAGACTTCACAATATAATGTAAATAATTTAATCCTAACTGCTCGGCTTTCTTATTCTAACTCTCTTCCCAGTTTTAAGACCCTTGTTGTAATGTAACTTTTGATCTCTTTGCACTTGTTTATGTTCCGTTTTTTGTTCTCATCCCTTGTTGTATGTAAACCGGCATGATGTGGTTTCTAATCTCGAATGCCGGTATAGAAAAACTCTAAATAAATAAATAAATAAGTTAGATCACTGAAAGTAAAGTCTACGCCGAATGCCAAAGGGTGCCATGAATGATAACTGCAGCAAAATCATGGTAGCTAAACTGCTTTTGTCCGAAGAGCTTTACATGAAACCAAAGCTGAAAATGAGACATTTCGGACCTGGAACCATGGACATGACGGCACCCTCCTGCTCAGCACGCTGAAGGTCAAGAAGTCAATAACAACCGAACTGTTCCCAGGCCTGGCTATACATTGGTTTAGCTTTAAATACCCATTTATTCCAAAGGGCTAATTCCTGCTCCAGCAGCAGGCGTGCATGTCCTGCATAGAGAAACCAAGTTTGTCTTTCCAGCTCATAAGGCCTCTGGCCAGCAATCAGGCACTGCTGCCAGTGTACCCAATTAGCGATTTGAGATATTATTATTTTTATGTATATAATGCTACAAGGCATACACAAAGCTCTACGACCACATATAAGGGGGAGTGCCTTCTCCATGGAGCTTACAGTCTATGATGGCTAAGTTACTAAGGCAGGGTAAGAGAGAGATTGAGACTTTGAAAATCATATTCTTGACTCCAGCTTAAAGCAGCAGTGAAATACCAGTTGTCCTATATATTGACTCCTGCTAGGTTTTTGCATCGTTAGTAGATTCTGCTGCTTTTTTGTCATGGTGAGGACAATTTTCAAATCACTTTACTTGGACAGAAAAACATTTTACACGAATTCATCAGCTGTCTGGAAATTGCCCTCTCTCAACGTGGCTAAGGATGTGCACATTCGTCTACAAGGCACATACTTTTAGCCATATGGGAAGGAAGAGGAAAAGTACACGTGTGGATTGCACTTTCAAGTCTCCTTGTTTACTTTTCCAGCAGAATTGTATTTGCAGAAAAAGCAGGAGTAAGTGACCACATGTTGTTTATTCTCACAGCAAGATTCAAAGCGAAGATGTGCATACACTTTTGCTTTGAGAATTGATGCAAACCCCACAGGTAAGAAGTAGGTGCGGTCTTTGTCCCAATGTGGACCGTTTGAATATGCTACCAATATATTTTAGAACATAAGTTTGTCATACTGGGCCAGACCAAAAGTCCATCAAGCCTAGCATCCTGTTTCCAACAATGGCCAATCCAACAATGGCAGGATCCCAAGGGGTAGACAGATACCATGCTGCTTATCCCAGGGATAAGAAGTGTATTTCTGCAACTCCACCTTAATAATGCTTTGTGGACTTTTCCTCCAGGTACATGTCCAAACCTTTTTTAAATGCAGCTACACTAATAGCTTTCACTACATCCTCTAGCAATGAAGTCCAGAGCTTAATTATGCATTGAGTAAAAAAATATTTTCTCTAATTAGATTTAAATGTACAACTTAGTAACTTCATTGTGTGTCCCTAGTCTTTGTAGTTTTTGAAAGAGTAAACAACTGATTAAAGTTTACTCGTTCCACTCCACTCATTATTTTATAGACCTCTCTCATATATTCCCTCAGCCATCTCTTCTCCAAGCTGAAGAGTGCTAACCTCTTTAGCCTTTCCTCATAGGAGAGTCATTCCATCCCCTTTGTCATTTTGGTTACCCTTCTCTGTACCTGTTCTAATTCTGCTACATCTTTTTTGAGATGTGGTGACCAGAACTGAACACAGTACTCAAAATGAGGTCACACCATGGAGCGATACAGAGGCATTATGATATTCTCTGTTTTATTCTCCATTGCTTTCCTAATCTTCCCTAGCATTCTATTTGCTTTCTTGGCTGCTGCTGCACACTGAGCAGAAGATTTCAAAGTGTTATCAACGATGACTCCTAGATCCTTTTCTAGAATGGTGACTCCTGATGTGGAACCTTGCATTCCATAACTATAATTTAACTTAGTCTTCTCTAAGTCCATCACTTTGCACTTGTCCACATTAAATTTCATTTGCCATAAGGTCCACTTGCAGTTTCTCACAATCCTCTTGTAATTTAACAACTTTAAGTAATTTTGTGTCCTCGGCAAATGAGATCACCTTTCTCATTGCTCCCATTTCCAGGTGATTTCTAAATATGTTTACCACTTTTTAAATTATTATTATCCCTACTCTTAGAACTCTTCTCTCCTGACTGCACTCTTGAGTTGACTGTACTGCCCTTAGTACCTCACTTTTAACACTGAATGCACTTGGACAAGCCAAGACATTTTGCTACTCTTAAGGCACTGCATCATAATAGTATTTCATACAAGCTCCCCCATCCAAAGCAAGGATAATACTTAAAGAAAATCCAGTTAGATCCAATGGTTAGATTACCTGCAGTTAGAGGTAATAACTGTGGTTTTGACATATAGTGTGTAAACAACAAGCATTTTCTTTCCATGTGCATTTTTCATTCTGTAAATGGTAATCTAAGGATATATTCTACACCTGCAGACATGCAGAAGATTTGCTACAGATTTTAAAACATTGTGACCACAGAATTCTGAGGACCAGAGTGGAAGGCAATTCCAGTCCTCAAGGACCGCACACAGGTCTGTTTTCCAGAATTACCAGACTATGCAAATATCTCATGATTGTGCATCATGGGTACCCTAAATGCAAAGATGTATGTGTCCCTTTAGGCCCAGGGTTTCCCACTGCAGTGGTAGAACTTATTGCAGAATATAATGGCTGTCGCAGACAAGCAGAGGCAGTGATTATAGACTGCTAACTTGCTGGCTGGGGGTAGCAGTAATGTCATTACGTTAAGCAGGAAGAAACGTGTTAAAATAGCAAGGCTGAGATGATAATAAAGGATGTAGAATGTAAACATTATACTTTGCTTCACAACAGCTTGCTCAAACTCTTGCAATATAATATATTGTGCCTCAAACTCACTTTGGCAGTTAGTGCCTCTATAACTTTAACTTGTCAGAAAGGTATCATTTGCTTTAATTATGTGATATATTGAAAAATCTCTTCTTATATCCAAGACAACCCATTGAATACAACAGGATTAACAGTGAAATGTCTTGTGACAAAATAACCAGTACCACATGTTTCTAAATAATTCCTCAAATATACTAAGGGATTAATTTTCGAAGCATTTAGGTGTCTATCTTTAGAAGTTAGATTCCTAAATCTGCCCTTCTGTAAATTGACCATGGCTGGGCACTTATATTTAGGGGGTCAATGCTACTAGCCACTTAAATTTAAAGGGGGTCATTTATCAAAATGTGATAAGGCATTTTTGCATGTAATAACATAGTTCAATAATAACATAGTTCAAGGGTCAGCTTCATTGGGAATTCTAACTTATTACTTAGGTTTTTTAGGGGAGTAGATTCTGGTGTTTTGGAGTTTTTCCAAATTGGCTTGGGTACAGGTCAATACTGAGGGACTGCAGGTGGCACTCTCGGTTAAGTAACAGTGCCTCAAAGTTTTGTTCTCTGCCTCCATCTGCTGGTAGGGATGCATAAACCCACTTGTCTGGACTGATCTGTGGTATTCCAGGAACAAAAATTAGCAGGTAAGAACCAATTTTCCTATATATCATTCAGATCAAGACTGCACATCCATTCTCCCTTCTGGTTATAGGGGAGGATTAAGCTGAGTGAATTCATTTTGAATTTCTCTCAGTGTAGATGTTTGTTCAGGAGTCTCAAATTCAGAAAGGGCCTCAATCCTCCTGATTTCTTGGGCATGAGGAAATATTGGGAGTAGAAGCTGGGTCCATGTTGGGATGCCATGACTGAGTCAATCACCAGTTGTTCAAAGAGCAACTGCACTGCCAGACGAAGTTGCATCAGGTGAGAGACAAGCAATGTGGAAGAGATAGCAGCTGGGAAAATTGCAAATGATTTCCAGACTCCATGATCTTGAGTACCCAATGCTCCTTGATTATCTGGTGCCATGAATTCAAGAAGGCCTGGACTCTGCCCCCATGAGGATGGAGGACTGTTGAGTGTTCAGAGAGATCAAAAACTGGACCTAGGCTTAGGGTGAGCCTGTTGTGTTGTCTTGGGTTGATGATGCTCCCTCTGGTAAAGTCTGGACAGAAGTGGTTGCTGTCATTGAGCTGGAAGGGGTGGGAGATGGTACTATTGAAAAGGACAGAATGGTGCCACTGAAAGTATGGTCTCTTGTAAGAGAAGGAGTGTTTTGACAATGAAGGCTGCTCAGGGGCTGTTGAAAGGGATTGAACGAGCACATTATTTTCTTTTATTTAAGCAACCATTTCTCCAAGCTTTTCACCAAAACAGTTTGTCCCACAGACAAAGGAAGTCCACTAACTTGTCATGCCCATCTTCATGGATGCTACTGGCTCTAAGCCATGCTGTGCAGAAAGCAATACAGAATCAAAGGATTCATAGTCAGTACGTAAAAGGTGTCTTATGCATTCTTCCACATCAAACAGCTGCTGGGGGTAATAAATGTCATCACTAACAGACTATAGAAAAGGCTAATTTTTGAATGCATCATGGAGATACTGCACCATATAAAAATGGTGATTAGACGTATGAGCAGTAAGCATGAAGTTCTGAAATACTTTCTTTTAAAAATTATCTAGTAGCTTATGGTTTTTGCCTAGAGGTGAACTGAAATGAATGGTTGTCTTTTTCACTTTTTCAGTGCAGATTTGACAACTATAGATTGGTGAGGAAGATGGATTACTCCAAAGCACAGTGATTTCTGTCTGTATTTGAGGTCTAGTTTCCTGGCCGTAGGAATGCCAGAAAAAGGCATCTCCCACATTCTCATCTGCAACAGGTTCAAAATGTCATGGGTTGGAAGAGCCACAGGCTCTGATGGTGTGTCCGGTATTTGAAGAAGACCAAAGAGTTCCAATCAAGGGTCTTTATCCTTGTGAAAACAGATGCCCAGTGTCTTTCCCATTTTCTCTACAATTTTTGAATCACAGTAAGGTCTTCCAGAGGGGAGTATGATCAGGAGGATCCAGCAGTGGGTCAGAAGGAATACCTGTAGAATCTTCTTCTGAACCTAACAGCAAGAGCTCACTAATCCAGGACCAAGTAACAAAGAAGGCAACACAGAGGGTTCTCATGACTGCCCCAGAGGAGATGCACCCTGGTCTGTCACATCTGAATGACTTGACTCCACTGCAATTGAGCAGGATGATGAAGAGCTTGTAGCAAAGATTCTGATGAAGTATTCACACCATAAGGCAAATCTGGGACTCCAGTCTGAGGGATCACCATAGCAAAAGTGGAAAAGAGTGGCTGAAAAGTTCCTTCCATCTCTTGAGTCAGAGAAATAAAGAAATTCTTCACCATATCCACAACCTGGTCAAGTGACTGGGACACATGGGAGATGGAGCATCCTCTTCAGAGACCAGAAAGGGCTCCTGTTCGACAATAGGTCAAGATGAGCTTTATTATGTAGCATACCGGATATGGTGCATCCAAACTGAAGCCCTCCACTAGTATTCATGCTTAATATTGTAAATTTATATTTACTTTATATTCTCTGTATGACGGTGTACCCAGTATCACCTTCTCAAACCCAGAATGTACATAGTTTTTTCACCCTGCCTCAGTATACCTTGTTCATTAACGTTCTCCCTTAAGTTCTATGTCAACATGTTATAATGTTATAATGTATTCCGCCCCTGAGGTGACAGTTCAGTTCCATGTAAACCGGTGCGATATGTATTGTATACAGGAACATCGGTATAGAAAAAATAAAAATAAATAAATAAATAATATGTTAGCCTGTCTGTGAAGAGCTATTGCACAGCTGTAATGCTGATTTTAAGTACACCTCTTTGAATTGTGTTAGGCTGTGTGATAAGGTTTCATTGCCCTTTGCAATGCCTCCTGTAAGGCCTATTTCAGGTGAATTGAAGGAAGGAGAGAGAGAGAGAGAGAGACTGACTGACTGACCATGATGTCATGGCCCATAGGTAGGTATTTGTATCCCTATGGTAGGCCCACCTAGTAACTCGAGGTGGGGATTAGGTAAGAGTGTAGGGGGTTAGGGGCCACTTTGACATTGTACATGACACCTATGAACAGAACAGTGGTCTCATGAAGATTTGATGACCTTTGGAGTGAGGAAACTCACTCCAAGATGAGATTTGGGCAAGGTTCTCTCAACCTAGCTTGATGGACTCTCTACCTGGGTAACATTAAGCTAGGTTGAGAGAACCTTGCCCAAATCTCATCTTGGAGTGAGTTTCCTCACTCCGAAGGCTATCAAATCATCACAAGAGACCACTGTTCTGTTCGCAGGTGTCATGTAGAATGTCAAAGTGGCCCCTAACCCCCTACACTCTTACCTAATCCCCACCTCGAGTTACTAGGTGGGCCTACCATAGGGATACAAATACCTACCTATGGGCCATGACATTATGGCCAGTCTCTCTCTCTCTCTCTCTCTCTCTCTCTCTCTCTCTCTCTCTCTCTCTCTACTCTCTCCTCTCCTCGCTCTCTCTCTCTCTCTCTCTCTCTCTCTCTCTCTCTTTTGTAATTAGTGCAAATTGTGATAAATGCTATATTAGCATAAAACATGCAGTACTTACCACATTTTGATAAATCCAGGTCTAAGTGACTAAAAGTAGGAAGTTCATATTCAGAGGGCTTTGTCAGGCTAAATTGCAACTTTGTTTTTGAATTCAGTGATGAGTTTAATAGAAAATCATCAGTTCCATTCAGTGTAGGTGCTTGAAAATTTCCTATAATACCCATAAAAGATATATAGAATTGACACTTCAAATTATCATATTTCACCAGCGATAGAGCTTGCTCTTGATTTTCGTTCAATTATTGAGGATCGCTGTAATTTGTGGTGATTTTTTTGATACACTGAAATTGCGACTTAGCCAGACAAATCTCATTTTTTAAATTTCCCGCCGCTCTCAACGCCTCCAACTTATCCAGTTAAATTCAGCAAAGGCCTTAGCTGGATAAAATGACATCTGCACAACTGGCCTGCACAAGATTTCGGGCTTTCAACTGCTAATGCAATCAAAATCTGGAATGAGTTACCACTACTCATTAGCCTTGAGTCGTATTACCTCACTTTCTATAAAAAAAAGCAAAGGGATTGCTATTCATCCAGGTCTTTTCTCAGACTACTTGTTAAAGAAGTACAAATGACTACTTTGTTGGGACATTTGATTCAATGATGACCGCACCTCACCATTCAACTAATGTTATTGATGGTATACCTATACGTTTATTATAATATGAGGCCATTTTTGGAAAAAGGCAGAATACAAAAATGTTTGAAAAAAAAATATTTGGATAAGTCAGAGGTGTTATAGGGTTTAATTAGTTGCAAATGTTAGCTGAATATCTCCAATTTTTAGCATTATCCAGATAATAACTGAGCCCCACTGTTGCTCCTTGTGACCTTGGGCAAGTCACTTTACCCTCCATTTTTTCATATACAAACTTAGGGGGTCATTTATCAAAATGCGGTAAGTCATTTTTGCATGCATTAAGGGCTAATCGCATGCGAAAAGCTCCGTTAATGCATGCGATAGCATCATATCATATAGTGCGATACAAATCCGAAAAAGAGGAGGAGTTATGGGCTGGGTTTGCCAGTCTGTGAAGTGCTATCGCACATACTTAATGCCAATTTTAACTACACCTTTTTCAGTAGCGTTACGGGGTGGCAAGGTGTTAGCGCATTTTGTGATGTCTCCTGAAAGGCCCGTTTTAGTAGGTTTGAAGCTCCTGGAGCACCAGCCTAGCCATGAGAGAGAGAGAGAGAGAGAGAAGCCATAATGTCCTCTCCTTAGATAGGTAGTTGTATCCCTATGGGAGGCCCACCTAGTAACGCGAGGTGAGGTTTAGGTATTAGTGTAGGGGGTTAGGGGCCACTTTGACATTCAACGTGAGACGTACGAACAAAACAGTCTTCTCTTGTGAATATTTGATGACCTTCGGAGTGAGGAAACTCACTCCAAGATGATATTTGTGCAAGGTTCTCTCAACCTAGCTTGATGGACTCTCTACCTGGAAAACAAAAAAAGCCACTCTGCATGCAGTGCGAACCTGGAGAAATAGAAAGTGCACAAATCTACGCCCGTGCGTAGATATTAAAATCTGGCCTTGAATGTAGAAGCTGATGAAATTCCAGTCTTCTTGGAAACAGAAGCACAGACAGAGTATGAGGACTGGAAGGCAACTGACTGCTGACTGCTGAGACTGCCTTAGTAATAGGACAGGCCTATACAGGAAACAAGATGGCTGCTGGGGGGAAGTGAAAAGCACAGAGCTGGGAGGACTAGACAGATAGTTCAAATGGCTCACCGCAACACTTGCAGGCTGGAGGAGAACTCGGCAATGGATCCTTACATTACTTCTACCAAATATTTTATTGGTTTTTCTTTCTGCATGACTGGCCAAAATAAACTTTAGATTTGAAAAATCTAAGGCAATAAAAATTTTTATTTGAAAGATACCCATTCATCAAACTAAAATTTAAAAAGATGGGTTGAGCTGTTATCACTGAGTCAGAAATGTTTATTTGTTTAGAAGGATATTAAAACTATTTTTCTTTATGTTCTGTTTTTCCAGTTCTGTATTCTGTAAAAAAATAAAACAAAACACTCCTGTGGCCCAGGTCCCAATTCCGGTCCATATGTTTTTCTTTAATCTCTATTTGAATGTCATACAACCTCTATCTATATATAGGAATAGTTTGTAAGTGTTTCAGTGGTAGCTGGTGAAATTAGGGGAATGTGCCTTTAAGTGTTGGTGATGTCACAGGAGGAAATCTAGGGGTATAAAAGGCGAGATGTGCCTGAAGGGCATGTTGATTCTTTTAGTGATTCTTTTGAGGATTTCTTTTCAGATCTATGGTGCAGCTGTTGGTCAGTACTGGTTCTTTTTGCCTATTTTTTGGTGTACTCTCTGGTGAAGAAGCCAGTGGAAAAAACACATTTTTCCATGGAGGAAGTAAACCTAAAACTCTGCTCTTAGGCTTAAGGCTTAGTTTGTTTTTGGAAGAGCCTGAAGAAGCAAAGTGAGGTGGTTGTTTGTTCTTCCACAGAGGGGAAAAGATCCCAGTTCACTACACCATCTGCTTGACCATTCTTAAGAATCCATTCACTAGTGCACAGGATCCTAACCCTTTAATACCTGGTTTTTATTTTATGTACCCCTGCATGGAGGTTGTACTACAAAATGAATTCCTTCCTAAAGAGAAATATATCTCTTCATTCCAAACAAAGATATGATTTTAAGGCAATAAAAATTGTCATGTTTAGCTTTTAAAATGAAAAAGGTACAAATACTTTCATGAGATTTAAAAAAATGATGGCATTAAGCTGGATCCCAAAATATATTGGCTGCACGTTTGAAGGTTTGATTTGTAGAAAGCCTTTTTTCAGTTGGCATATAGTTTTTAATATAAAAAAAAAATAGCTGTATTTTAAATCTGTACAAAAAGCAACGTATGAAGGAGTACAAGTAGAGGGTGATTTGAAAAGGGATCTATGTGTGTAAAGCAGTACTTTTCCTGCATAAATGCCCTCTTCTATAATTACCTTCCTCATATGTGGGGAAAAATACACCCGAACACCTTGTACACTTGTATTTTTCCCTGCATATTGGTGAGGCATTCTGGTGGGCAGAGATTGGGCAGGGATTGTATTTATATGTGTAAAAGGACCTATGTTTTCTTCACTAAGATCTATGCTCTTCCCAGTGGTAGACATGTTGAGATCGTCAGAGTAGAGAATGGATTGAGCCATTTCCTATGGCACTCCCCTCTAGGGCTGGCCACAATGGTGCAGTCCAAGGTTTGGTCAGAGTAGTCCAAGAATATTCGGGTAAGAAAGGTTGGAGAAAAAAAGAGAAAGGAGTCCAAGGAGTCTAGATTCTCATCTCTCTGAAGGAGTCTGGAGTTGGGGAAGGGGGAACGCTCAACTTCATTTCCCAGTATTCCAACTCATATAATGAGTATAGAGGGTGTGGCCCAGCATGAGTGGTCTGTGCTGACTGGAAGACAGCTTTCAATCTGGAATTCAGCTGATTTTGTACAAACTTGATTGTTTACAGTCAAATGAATAACAGAAACTGCTTACCTCAGCACTACTTCTCTAACATACAGCAATAGGTCAATTATCTTTGTAGGACCTACCTTTTCCTCTTCTCCCAGGTCCTCTCTCTGCTCTCTTTTGAGCCTAAGCTGAATTTCTCCTTTTGGATGGCTTTTTATAACAAACACACAAACTCTAAGCTATTTCCTACCATTTGGCTTGCCTTTTATAACAAATGCACACACACACACACACACTAAAGAATATACTCCAATAGTTTACTTCTCCCCAAAACTTTTTCTAAGATTTTTTTTCTAAGTAAACTTGTTCTAAGATTTCCCAAAGCAATACTCACTGATCCTCTTCAGCCACCTTCAATATGATACTCTCCTCTCAATGCTCCCACTGGATTGCCTTGGTCCCTCCTGGAGGATTTGAATCCAGTCCTCCATTTTAAATTCTAATACAGACTCAGTTGCTTTGGTTTCAGAGGGCCCCATCCTACTCAGTCTTTCCTTTCTTTTAAACCAGGACAAAGGAAGAAGCCCATTTGTTCAAGTGTATAGGAGAAAGAGTCTCCTCTTCTTTTATTTCTTTCCCCCACAAAATAAACTCCTGCTTGTTCAGTGCTAATTTACTGTTTAATTCCCTTGCTCCAGGTGAAGCTAGTCTTCTTGGTCTGTTGTAAATTAAATTTTAAACTGCCCCTGCAGCAAGGCCCAGGATTTTTCTTTTCTCTCTTTTTTTCTCTACTGTGCCCATTTGCCCAAATTTTGCCCTGTGCCCTGCTTACAGCAAAAGCACCTTCTCAAACAAAAAAAAAAAAAGTTCTCTTTTTCTTTCTACTTTGAAGCACAGTCTCTGCCTGTGCAGATAATTTCAACAAACTTCTTTTTTTCCAATCTCTCTTTTTTTGTTTGAGGTTTGAGGTTTGGGTTCTGCCTGTGCAGGTGCTTAGCATAGAAAGTCCCACTACTGCCACCCTATGGAGCGCACTACTGCCACCCGATGGAGCGCACTGTTAGCCGGCATTTGGACGCGCGTTTTCGACGCGCTAGCTTTACCCTTTATTCAGTAAGGGGTAATAGCTCGTCCAAAATGCGCGTCCAACCCCCCCAAACCTAATAGCGCCCGCAACATGCAAATGCATGTCGATGGCCCTATTAGGTATTCCCGCGCAATTCAGTAAGTAAAATGTGCAGCCAAGCCGCACATTTTACTTTAAGAAATTAGCGCCTACCCAAAGGTAGGCGTTAATTTCTCCGGGCACCGGGAAAGTGCACTCTCTGACTTAATATCATGGTGATATTAAGTCGGAGGTCCCGAAAGTTACAAAAAGTTAAAAAAAAAAAAAATTTGAAATCGGCTCACGGGTTGAAAACTGGACGCTCAATTTTGCCGGTGTCTGGTTTCCGAGCCCATGGCTGTCAGCGGGCTCGAGAACCGACGCCGGCAAAATTGAGCGTCGGCTGTCAAACCCGCTGACAGCCGCCGCTCCTGTCTAAAAAGAGACGCTAGGGACGCGCTAGTGTCCCTAGCGCCTCTTTTTGCCGCGGGCCCTAATTTAAATAAATTAATTTAGTGAATCGCGCGCTCAGGAGAGTGGCCTGTGCCCGTGACTTTTACTGTATCGGCTCGTTTATTATTTACAGTTAAATGAATAACAGAGCTACTTAGCTGAGCACTACTTCTCTAACATACAGCAATACGTTAATTATCTTTGTAGGAACTACCTAATCCTTTTCTTCGAGGACCTCTCTCTGCTCTCCCCTGAGACTAAGCCATAGTTTTCCTCAGGGGAGCCGCCCTATACCCAGAATGCCTTGTTCTAAGGTGGACTGGTCCCAGACAGCAGGGACTGGTCCTTTTAAGTATTCTGAGGGTTTCTCTGGTGCTCTTTGTCACAGAAGGCCACACAGACAGTTCCCTGTGCTGGTACATATTACTTTACTATATTTGCTGTTTCTGAGGAATCTGTCAGTGGGGTAGAGAGTATCTCTGCTCTGAGGGAGTAATTCTCTCTTCCTGGGTTTGTCTTTCTATGGGAGACCCTGATCTGAGTTCTGTCTCTGAACAAAGATCTTCCAGATGAAGTAAGAAGTGAATGTTAGTGGCTGTCCAGAAGTAACTATTAGTGTGGAAAGAAAAAGGGAGAAAATGAGGGAGCTGTCCACCCAGTGCTCTGATAAAGGAGTCCAGAGGAGAGAAGGAGAGAGGTATGCAGAAGAAAGATTCAAACATTGGATATTTAGGCAACCAAAAGAATCCTTTGGAGTTAGGGAGCCCAACATCTGTCCAAGGGAGCCTTAAAGCTTGGGGAAAGGAGTGAGAGGATTCTAAGAATGTGCATCAGCAAGGATTAGCAACCAATTTGTAAAATCTCAATACCTATGATAGGATTTTCACTACTAATAAACTATAGAAATTGTCATTTTCTTATTTGTACCATGTTAGTAAAGACTTTTGTCAAGTATCTCCTTGGTGCTACATCATTAAAATGCCATGAGTCCTGTTGGAGGATCCATGCCAGGGTTTTGTAGTTGGGACTAAGCCCTGGTATCGAGTGTGTCCCCAGCTAACTGATATACCTGGAAGGGAGCTTACACATGCATGCTATTTAATTAAAAAATATATGTACTTAAATTCTACCTAGGAATCAACCCACCCACATTAGAATGTGTAAATACATGCAGGACTTATGCACTTTCGTGTTGAAAATTAGTATAAAGTCTGCAGATTTTATACCAGCTGAAAATGACCCTCTTAATGTTCTGAATTTCTGGCAACTAGGTATACAGTAACAACGAGTTGTTGATGGTGTCTGTTGGTTGCCTGCAGAAAATTGGAATTTTTAAGCAACTGTACTTTTATGACGATGCTAAATTTGCTGGATCCCAGTAAGGAGAGCAGATCAGCATAAATTGTATCTGTCTTATTAGGTCAGTTACTCAGATCTGATGTAAGAAATCACTGGTGTCCAGACAAGAAATATAAGCAATTATATGAATTGTACATATTCTGGTTGTTTATACAAAAAGGAGGAACTGCTTCTCCTCCCCTCACTGTTTCAGACCTAAAATTTCTCTGATGGATGCAAACAACTGTGCTTTTATTCTGAAAATGCCTCTACTACTCTCTCTCTGCTGCAACGTACTTTAGCCATTCAGCCATTATACTGTAAAGTGACTGGTAGACCAGAAGTGGATTAGAATTGTTGTAATACTGGATTTATGTGCCAAGTTATTTGACTAAGGGGACTCCCACATTCATTAGAGAAAGAAGAATATTGTTTGTGATGTCATATCGGCCCATTGGCTACCTGGAATGGAAACTCTGTGAAGGAACAGGCTATTGAGATGTTGAACTGTTGCCAGAGTTCTCTCTATGAAGTATTCCAGACAGCTTCATTAGAATGGGGCTTTTGGCATCTCCCAGTTCTTGACAAAATATCTTTCATGCAGGATTTTTCCAAATGCTTGTGCTGTTGGAACTGTGAGCCTCTGCCTCTGAGAGGGGAGGGCAAGCACCAGCCTGCCAGTCTGCGTGACAGCATTCACACTGAGCCAAAGGCAAGCGTTAAGATAGTTAAAGGGACCCGTACATACATGTTGACTTCTTTTCCGGGATAGTGTCAGCCTCAGGAGTTACTTTGATTTGTCTCTGGAAAGTACAGACTTTGATTGGTGTTTCTTTCTCACTTATTTTGATGCTGGCCTAGATGTGCCACTTATTTTTTACAAAAAAACACAAAAAGAGCCAAAACGATCCTGCATGCAAAATGCCTATAGTACAAAAGGAATCTGCCAAACACACTTTCACAAACGTCACCACGCACTTTGTTGTTTGTATTTTGTTTTTGTTTTTCTACTTTTTGTTAATTTCTTTATTAATCTTTACCGCATCAGCAAGCCTGACAATGTGCTTTGCCGAAACCAAAGCCGTCCGGACTGTTCAATCATCTGCGGTTATATTAATCAACTGGTGCTTTCAATTCTTTTAACAAAATGGTATTTTAGTAAAGTGAACGAAGTGAGTGCTGACGTTTGTGAAAGTGTGTTTGGCAGATTCCTTTTGTACTATTATCACTTATTTTTTAACCATTTGTTCACCTTAGAAATACACAAAAGAGATCCAAAGGAACAGCTCCCAGCTGTTCATATCAGCTTGTGGCTATAGCTTTAAAAGGCCTGCATCTAGTGTGGCAATACATGTTTGCTTTATACATTTAATTCCTTGATTGCTTGTCCTGAAGATTCACATGAGTGTCTTTTGAACACTTTTTCTGATACAGTTTGCAAGACATTTGGTGACTTTATTATTTATGCAGTAGTTGTGATGTTCAGTGGTTTATGCCTATTATTAGTTTGTGGCCCTATTTTTCCAGTCTGGGGTTTGGATAATGTTTCAGTTTTTGGAAATTACAGGTGGGTGAGGAGAATTTGGGTATATCCCATCCCATCTGAGGATGAGGGTGGGGATTGGGATAAGCTAGGAAGGGCTTTTGTCATAGACCTTGATTGTTGTGTTTTGGGGGATATTTTATAATGTGTTCTGTATTTTTATTTTATGTATTATAGATAGTTTTGAATTTTGCGTATTTCATTGTATTGTAAGCTCGGTCCTTCTTGGAGGAGAGTGGCATATAAATAAAAAAATGTAATATAATGTAATAAGACCTTGTAGATGCACATTATGCTACATATACAATACCAAAATTTCAACTGACCCTCATTGCAAGGATGACTATGTTGCGATGCTGCTCGTGGGTGGGCCCTGTGTGTGGTCTCACTCACTCACTGCTTCTCCCGTTGCCGTCTGGCTGGTCGCTACCACATCTTCCTCTTGTGGCCTGGAATGCCGCTGACTGTGTCGGCAACCACTCCTGTGGCATGGAGACCCCCTTCAGCTTCCATGTGGCCTGGAGTGCTGCTGACCTCCTGGATGCTGTAGACTTCATGGTAGGGAGCCGCTGCCGCTGTCCTGGTCTCTGCAGCCTAGAGGCCACTGCCTTCCATCTCTGCTCCTGCATGCCAGTCTCTCCTTAGGCGCATGTGGGCCATAGCCATGGATTTAAAGAGCCCATAGTGGGAAATGCCACAGTGCTTTCCGATGATGTCAGGGGGAACTTCGGGCAGGTTTTCGGGAGGTACGCGCCTATCTTACGCTCGTACTCTTTTGAAAATCTGGCCCATAATGCGTCAACTCCATCTCAGTCTAAGGGTCCATGAATTCAACAGTAACAAATCACTCTAGAGTTATAATGGAACTAAAATATGGAATTGCAGAATAGTAATCTGTAATCTATCTGGAGGATAGCAAATATAATGCCAATTTTCAAAAAGAGCTGGATAAAATGGTGGAAGCTATTGTTAAGAACAAAATTACTGGTCATATAGATGCAATAACCAAGACTTAATGGGGAAGAGCTTACATGGATGTAGCAAAGGGAATTTGTTCCTCACTGATCTATTAGAATTAGGTAAGAGCAATAGTCCTGTTATGCCAGCCGGCCGCAGAGGTCACGACCGGCCTACTTCACCTACCCTCCGACCTACCCGAGAAGGTCCCCGGACTAGCAGCAGGGCTGCGGAGGCAGGATCTGCACTGCCTTCCTCTTCGCGGCCTAGGCCACCGCCGGTGTGCTACAAGATATGGCAGGAGAAGCCGCCGCATTCATCCTCTGATGCCCGGCTGGCCGGCGTAACAGTAACCCCCCTCTAGGCCCCCCCTCTTGGGAGCCCAGGCAGCACAAGAAATAGGTAGCTGTAGGTTCCTGCAGATGCGGAGATGGATGTCTTATATGAAACAGAGGAAAGACTGTTTTAGCCTCGTCTTGAGAAACAAGCGAGAGTTCAGGTAGAGTCAAGGGAGCCATAGAGGAAGAGTCCAGGTTCCCAAGTTGCCAATAGGCCTGTAAGTTCCAAATCTCCTCTTCCTTGTACGCGAGTAGATCCACGAATCCTTTAATGATGAGTTTATGTTGCCTCACACCGGCCTTAATTTGGGGAGCTGGGATGTGTAGGGCGCTCGGTGGGACAGTTCCATCAGTCGTCGCCGAGGAGTCTCCACATCCCTCATCAAAACTATGTTTAGTTTCCTGGTTCCGGATTACCTCCTAGTGGCCCGTCCTCAGTCCAACTTCGGGATGACCTTCCGTTGCGTCTTCCACACTGGGTCGGAGGTTTCATTTTCCATTAAATGACCTGTCAGGTCATTTAATGGAAAATGACTCCTGAAGCTCAGTCCAAGATGTTGCTGCTATGGGTTCTGGCTGGATACCTTCAGTCATTTGTCCTGACGTCTTCCATCTCTGATGTCCAGATGTCCATCCGTCTGTCCTGACGTCCTCCGTCTCTGATGTCCAGATGTCTGTCTTCCTGTTCCTGGATTCTCTGTGAGGCCATCATCCATCCTGCTCTTATACGCTGTTCTTCACTGAGTGACCGTGAGTGGCGGGAGGTCCTGCGCTCCCCTGGAAGTTCCGGACTTTTACTTACCTGATTTTAGCTTGTCTTGTCTTGTCCTCCATGCCGAGTCTTTGTCAGCACCTCTGTCTCCAGAGTCCAAGCTTGCCAGATGTCCTCGTCCTCCTCTATTCTCCTGTCCGCCTGCTGCCTCTGCCGTTTCCCAGCGGCAGGTCCGAAAGGGCTTGGAATGGTCGGAGGACTACTCAGAGACCAACCTTGCGTGTTTGGCCTCCCTGAGGCTGTGCAGGTCGGCGGGGGCCTGGGCTATCGGTCTCCACCCAGAGGAGACCAATAGCCTCAGCACTTCCTTGGAGCTCCTCTCCTGGTTTGCCGAAGTCCAAGGGCACACTTCTCCTCGGAATCGGGAGCGCCCCCTAGCGCTCTCTCCTACAGAATTGCTTGCAACATGTATGTCTTGCCAAAAAAAACAGAACTTCTCTGCATTCCCACCACAGGTGTATATACATTCCTATAGCCCCATAGCCCCTCCAGTAACAAGGGCTGGATGTGCTGAACTTAGAGACGAGAATAGGGCACCTGTAAACGCTGGGAAATAATTTATATAGTAGTTCCTGACTTTTGTTACAAACAGATATCTTAGTAATGGAATCCCATATATCTTGCCAGTCACTGGAACACTAGTGTTCCAGTGTTCAATAAGGGGATAATTTTCAAAAGGAGTTACATGTATAAATGTAACTACTATTGTACCAATGTTCAGAAGCTATTTACTTGAGTAAAGTGCACTTATATGAGTAAATCCTATGGGCAATTCAATGGCATATATTGGAGCAATTTTCAAAAGCCCACTTAACTCGAGTAAAGTGTATTTAAAATCTTCTTAAAATCAGGCCCTATGTGTCTGGCCAGTATCAGCATAGCCTTCTCCGAAAGCCAGATAATTGTACATTTTTGTTATGCCCTTAGAGGCTATATTTGTTAGTGTCAGGAGTTTTTCAATTAAATTTCCTTCCCGTAGGTAATTATTACCCACTATGCCCCATACGTTTTCTCCGTAATTGTAAATAGAGATAATTGGTGTAGGCTGCTATTTTGTATCAAGTCCTTAGATCAGCGAAAGAGCAAAAGGACGAACCCTGCCAAATCTGTCCCAAAAACCGAAGATCATTATGATCCCATATTTCCATGACCGGAGAGAAAGTAATCTGGGATAGTTGGGCATCTGCGAAAAGAGGAGTAAGGGCAGAAACTCTCACATGCATGTACCATGTACCAGTCTGCTTCCATGCCCTTAGTGAATGTGCTATAATGGGATGTATCCTATAAATTTTATTCAGGCTATGAGCTGCAGTACCAGGCTAGCTAAATTATGGCCTTGGCTCTGATTCCCTTCCAGATCAGCCCATCCCTGATCTCTTGCAGCCCCCATCCATCCTCACAGACTAATCAACCTGGAGGAGGCTAATATAAAAAGAAGCTGGGGGAAAACCAGTCCCCCACAATCTTTTGGAAGAGGCACAGTCAACATTCCGATCCAAGGAACCTTTTTGTGGTACAGGAAAGAAGAAAGGTACCTGTGCATTTGCACAAAAAATGTATTAGGAATGTTGCAAGAGAGCTGCTGGAACAAATAGAGGAATTTTGATAAAATCACCATTTTGATCAGATTCCCTCTGCCAAGTGGAGATCTAGGTAGAATATTCCACCTATCTAGGTCTTCCTTAAGTGTTCGAAGAGAGGGGCTATAATTTGGACTAAAGAGATCCCTAATATTGTTTGATATTTGGATCCCTCAATAACAAAAACTTCTCTGGATTAAATAACCTAGCTAAACATTCAGATAGCCTTCGCTTAGGGCCCACCGATATGATCTGCGATTTTGAGTAGTTTATTTGGTATCCGATACTGAGCTGTAGTCTTCTAAGATTCTTATAACTGGAGAGCCATTTTTGTTACATTTGTCAAAAACAACACCACATCATCCGAGTAGAGAGCAACTTATTGCTCCTGCATATGAAAAAGAAAACCAGATAACAGCAGATGTCTGAATCATGTGTGCAAGGGGTTTTATGGCTAAATTAAATAAGAGGTACGATAAGGGACAGCCCTGTCTAGTACCCTGGCAGATCAAAAATGGAAATGAACATATTCCATTAGTTATAATCATAGCTCTAGGAAAGCGGTACAATGCCTTGATCCAGTCAAAAAATTCAGGGAAACCAAATTATAGTAATACTAAAAATAGTTACTTCCAAGAGATCCTATCAAACACTTTATTAGTGTCTAGCAAGACTATTAATCCGGGCATTTTATGCTGTCCAGCTAAATGTATAATGTTCACTAATTGCCATACGTTATTGGTTGATGATCTTCCTTTCCTGAATCCTGTTTGGTCAGGGTGAATTATTTAGCCGAGAATATTTTCTAACCGATGTTGTAATATTTTGGCAAAGATTTTTATGTATGCATTTATCAGGGAAATTGGTCTATAAGAAGCACAATCCAGAGGATCCTTACCCTTTTTATAAATCAGAGTAATGAAGGCATCAATCAGTGTACCTTAAAATCCCTGCAGGGAGCTCGTTTCCTAAGTTCCCTGAAGCTTACATTGATAAGTTCAGGGAGGTAGGCAGAGGAATATTACAAGTGAGTACTGCCCTACCCACCTCACTTTGCCCCATATCTTAAAAATATGCCAAAAATATATATGGTATATTTTAGAAATAGACATCACAGGATCCATATTCAGCTACTGTCTGCCCAGAAAAGTCAATCAGCTAAACTTATCCGACTAACTTTTTCAGGATATTTAATAGTGCTGAGGTGCTGCTCTGGGCTGGTGCTAGCACACAGTGCAAAGCGAGATGAGCATACAGGAAGTGCTAGCACCGTGAGTGTTGAGTACCGCGGGGCCAGCTTGCACACAAGGAGGAACCACAGAACAAGCTCCCCTTTTCTTCTGCTGCCGGTGGCCGCATGGGCCTTTCCATTCTTCCACCACCGGTGGGATGGGATCCACTGATGGCAAGATGGGCCTCTGAATTCTTCCACTGCTGATGCAGTTGCATAGGTCTCTCACTGCTCCCTTTGCTGGGCCCCCTTCCATCACAGCCACCACCCTCCCAGGTGTGCCGCACTGTGCAATTGCACGATTTGCACACCTGGTAGCACCAGGCTTGGTGCTTCTGGATATACCCAACTGTGTTAGAAGTATCTGGATAAGTTTAGCTGGCTAACTTTAGGCCTGCTCTATGGAATGACCAGATTTAACTGGATAAGTTATTTGGGTAACTCTGAATATCGGAGTTATCTGAATAACTTAACTGGCTAATTTTACTCAGCCCTAAAACGCCCTCAGAACACCTCCATGTTATTGGGCTAACTACTTAGCTGGATAATTTGGAGGTGATCAGCCATCAGGGATTTTTAAATCCTGCCATTTGCCTATGTCTGAACTTAGCAGATACATGGTGCTGAATATGGACCTCCACATGCAGAAAATAGAGCTAATAATCCCGCAGTGCTATTTGTCAATACTTCCATATGCTTTCCATCTTTCTCCCCGACATGTCCCAGTCCTCCAGCTCCTTCTCTATTTGGCTTTCCCCCAGTTCGGAGCCTTCCAGCTCCCTCTATCTCCCACCTTTCCCCCAACACATGCACCAGCGTTCCATCTGGCTACCGACACTTCCAGTCTTTCATTCCCTGTTGCTGCATTTTCCCATCTCCCCCGCTATCCTGCTCTTGTTCTCACTCCTCATCAGCCGTTTATCACTCCTATTTTTTTTTATCTCCAGCTGCCAGCCCCCGTCTTTCTCTTAACTGTTGCAACATTTTATCAGTCCTGACTCTCCAATCTTTGTTCTCCCTCCCATGGCAATTGGAGAGCAAATGCAAAGCAACCAGCACGAGCACGGGAGTAGCCTGAAGTATTTTCTGTCCCTGAGGCTGCCTTCTCTTCCTTCTACCCTTGTGTAGGCTTCATTTCTAATCAGGAAGCCCATGCAATGGAAGACAGGAGGAAGTGAAGGCAGTAGGTGCAGGGACAGGAAACACAGTGCTTTCACTGACCCATGTGGTAATTACTTCCTCTGTGTTAAATCCACAACTGGCTGCCTCTCTTGCTCCTTTCATGCTAGTGGTGGCAGCTTTGCTTGCTCCTCAGCTGCCTCAAGACTGGGAGAGATTGTAGGTGATCCATGAGGTGGGAGGAAGTGCAGATCTGTGCTGACTATGGATGACGAAGCACAACAAGGCTGACAATTCCTGTGACCTTGGCTGATGATTGTCTCCTTCAGTTTGATATCCTCTCTCCTGTGTGGTTTAGGTGGTCTGGTTATGCACTTCCAACAAGCTTCCAAATACCTCAGGGGCACATGCATCCCTGATTGAGTACCACCGCCACAAAGTATGTGTTGCAGGCCCCGTACCATTTTAGTAGCCCTTCTCTGAGCTGCTCCCATGCTCTTAATGTCTTAACAAAGTTATGGCCGCCAGAACTGCACACAGTACTCAGGGTGGGTCTCACTGGTGACTTGTACAGGAAGTGTTATTATCATGAAGGCAGAGAGTATAAAAGATGAAATACTGCACAGTGAGGAGGGAGGGAAAAGGCCTTATTGTTTGTTTGGGCTGTGCAGTGTAACAGAGGCAAAACATAAGAAGAATCCAGATGCTAAGGCAGGAGGAAGGGCTGAACTCTGTCACAGGGAGAGCAAATACAGGTACTTATGTACTAAACACTTTCCCCGTTGACACACGACGAGAGAAAACCGAGGGACGGTAACTTTTAAACAGGTGCGCAGGCGCACACCTGCACGCATTTGCTGGCTCGCGCTCATGAACGTGGCTATTTTCTAACGTACACACATATATATGTGTACACAGTATAAAATAGGCTGAGTGCACACACGTGTGCGCAATTTTAAGTGGGCACGCACATGTGTGCGTAAATCCCACTTCCACCGCGTAAGTGGGGGGATTTTAAACGGGGCTCGCGTCCACACCACTGCCTGTCTCATCAGTTCAGCCAGGTAAGGGATAGGACTTCCAAACCGCCCTAGTTTACAAGCCTTCCCCTTTCCCATGTTAGCATCAACTCTTAAAACCCCGCTGACATGCCTAGATTTCTTTTATTTTATTACTTACACGCCATCCGTAGCAGAAGTAAATTTACGCAGCAGGGGGCCCCTGGTACGCGCTTGTGCGCATAAGAACTTGCACGCTGGTTTCATTGTGAAATCCGGGCCCTGCCCAGACCACGTCCCATCCCCTTTTTTAAAAAACGTTTTATTTGTGTGCCTAACGGGAGATATGCGCGCACTCGGGCGGGCTTTTAAAATCCGCTCGGCGTGCACCAGCCTGACTTGTGCGCGTATAGGGCTTTTAAAATTCGCCTAAAAGTCTTTAAGTTTCTTTCATGTTGTGTCAGTGGTGAAAATGCCTAGAACTTCGATGACTGCTGTTTAAACATTCTGGCACGGAGCTTTCACCCAGAGCCTGTGGCAGACCGGAATTTCTCCCAACCCCATCGCGCTACCTCTTTCTTGCTGTAACAGTGACACCTGCTAACTACCAATCTCTTTCTTTTGTAGGGGGAAATGAAGATCCTGTTCCTGTTGTTCACTTTAACATTGATCCCAGCTCCCAGCAACTCTGTAAGTAGCAACTTCTTCTTTAGAGTGAATAAGGTGAAACCTGAGAAAGGGGGTTGGTTCCTCTAATGACCAAAAATCTTACTAGGGGGACAATGAGCTGTACTGTAAATGGAGAAAACAAGGTTTTACAAGATGATCAAACAGACTGAAGAAGAGCAGTGACATCTGGAAATTGCCAGGAAAAAGAGAAATCCATTTTAGTTGCTATCCAAGGAATGTACAATAGAAATTTAAAAAAAAACAAACCTTCCTTCCCTTTAGCATAGTCTTGGAAATATCAGTATTAACTTCCAATACTCCAGTTTAAAATGATAGAAGATTTTTTTTTCTCCAGAGGTTCTTATCATTCAAAGACCAAAGGATTCGTTTTTGTCTCTATTCTATGCAGACCAATGGCCACTGCCAACCACTGTGTCATCCACTTTGGTTTGTGACTCTGTCCATAAGCTACATTTACATTACATTACATTTCAGATATATATGCTACCGTCCTCCTGGAAAAACCCAGGATGACCTACAACATGGGCCTATCCTAATTTCTTCCTTTTCTAACCAGACTAAGTAAGTACTACTATCTGGGGGTTAAACCAGGGTCCGCTTTCCTTGTATTTTTTATTTTTGGAGCCAGGCTTCAGATCTGGCACCACGAGCCTTCCATCGCAACTACCCCTCCCGACTCACTTAGCCCAGTCACTGCAACGGCAGTCCTCAGCCAGGGGCCAAATACAAGGGCTCCTTCCAGAACCCTGCTGTCGTGGCCTCTAAATCCAACCACTTGCACGATGACTGGGGCTGGGAATGCTGCTTCTGCCTGGCCCAGGGAACAGAAGAGCTAACCCAGGAACCGAGCCCAGGTCCTTTGCCAGGCAGTATGCAGCACGGGGTCTACCTTCAATCAATAATCTGAGTGAATGCCAGAGATAGATTTTTCTCTTTGACAAAGAGATCTAAGAGACCAATTCATGGTTTGCGTATGAGTCACTTTACCAGAGGCAGAGAATGAGGTAGTGCAAGAATTCCATGCCTTGGAGGCATACAGTGTTGTGAAACAAGAGATAGCATGCAGACAACCGCTTCAGAGGACATTTCAGGCTATGCATATATCATGAGGTCCATATTCTGCCACTGGCAGCCAGGAAAGTTACAAGATAGGCAATCTAGAAAAGCCGTGAGCAAACGTAAGAAAGTAGCTGCCGAAGGATGTCTTTTTCAATATCTTTATTGGCTGGAGACGTATGACAACAATAAAAACGCACGACTCAAGCCGCGTTTCGCCACATCCGAGTGGCTGCCTCAGGGGCTATGAGACAAACATGCATAAATAAAACAATGAGTAATTTGAAATCATAAATAAATAAAAACATATTTATAAAAAAAATCGAAAATGGCATAAGATCAATCACATATAAAAAACACATACACTCTTGCTGGCTCCATACATGTGAGGAAAAACAGGGAAAAAATTGAAAAAGTGAAAAGATAAGAAAAAATTGTGAATAAATACTTGTAAGGTGTCTAAGTCTGAATGTTAAACATAATTAATTGTAGGAATATAAATGTAAGAAACATGAAGATAGATGAGAGATGTAGTGTCTGCAAGATTCTTTTAGAATAATTCACATAGGAATGTCACACATTCTTTTAAAGTACACATTGTTTTACTTGGTTTTAGATTGATGTTGCCCATATGCTCTTACTTTTAACATGCTTGACATAATGGTTGATCTCTGTTTTGCATTTCTGTTTTATCTATGTGAGGTTTCTGATTTTCTTTTTATGTATTCATTCATTTTATATGTGATTGATCTTAAGCCATCTTATGCCATTTTTTATTTTTTTATATATATATGTTTTTATTTATTTATGATTTCGAATTACTCATTGTTTTATTTATGTATGCTTGTCTCATAGCCCCTGAGGCAGCCACTCGGATGTGGCGAAACTTGGCCTGAGTCGAGCATTTTTTTTGTTGTCATACGTCTCCAGCCAATAAAGATATTGAAAAAGACATCCTTCGGCATCTACTTTCTTACGTTTCCTCACAGCCAGGAAAGTTAGCCAGATAAATTTAGCATTCTAACTTAGCCAGGATATTCAGCGGTGTGGGCGCACCGCTGAATGCACCCTACTATCTTAAAGTTAGCAGGATAAGTTTATGCTCTTTGGCTGTCCTAAAGTTGTTTGCCTATGGGCCTCATTTTCCAAGTGGCTCGCACACGGTAAGGGACATTTCGCACGCAAAAAGTCCCTTATCGCGTGCAATACCAGGATGGGGGCGGAGTCGGCCCCAGAAGAGGAGGAGTCAGGGCGAAGACGCCGTGGGCGACGAAAAGGAAAGGGCCTTTTCGCGTCCGAGTTCGCGCCCAATAGCTACACCTTCTATGGTGGTGCTATTGGGTGCGAAACCGGCAGCGATCGCACCGCGGCGGTGTGATCGCTGTCAGCTAGCGCAGGACCGCACCCCGGGTCGACCCCCCCACCCCTCATTACCTAAAGTATCGCAGGCCTGCGATACTTTAGAAAATGAGGCCGTATGTTAGCTGGATAATGAAGAAAATCAACTGGATAACAGGCCCCTCCCTGGAATGCCCTCACTCTGACCCAGACTTGCCTGGCTAATTTTTTAGCCAGATAAAAAGTTAGCTGGTTAAGTCCGGCACAATCAGACTGACTGGATTTTTAATCCTGGTGTTTTCTGGCTAACTGCCAAACTTAGGCCTGGATTTATCAAAATGCAATAGCAAAAGGGGTGTGGTTTATGCTAATACACAGTTTATCACAATTTGCACTAATTACCTATGTGAAGAGCTAAGTTAGTGCATCAACCTAGCTTGATGGACTCTCTACCTGGGTAACATCAAGCTAGGTAGAGAGAACACTGCACAAATCTCATCTTTGGGTGAGTTTCCTCACTCCAAAGGTCATCAAATCTTCACAAGAGACCACTGTTCTGTTCGTACGTGTCACGTTGAATGTCAAAGTGGCCCCTAACCCCCTACACTAATACCTAAACCTCACCTCGAGTTACTAGGTGAGCCTCCCGTAGGGATAGAACTACCTATCTAGGGAGAAGACATCATGGCTAGTCTCTCTCTCTCACTCACTCTCATCTACTAAAACAGGCCTCTCAGGATACATCACAATATGTGATACAAGCTATTGCATGGCTTAATGCCAATGAAAAGGTGTAGTTAAGTCTGCACTTCACAGACTGGCTAGCCCACCCCTAACTCATCCTGTTTCTCAAATTTGCATCACACCATACGATGTGGTGCTATCGCATGCATTAACAGGGCTTTTTACATGCAAAAACGCATTTTGATAAATGAGGGGGTTAGCCAGATAAATGCACAGAATGTGGGCATCCTTATGTTTCATGGCAAGCGGGACACATCTCTTTTAATAATAAAATAATTTTTTAGCACCATAGGTATTTGCAGTTTTGCAGAAGAAAAATATCATGTCATTACAATGGTCCCACCTTAAGGAATTTACAGTATAAGTACAGGGAAATTAAATGATTTGCTTAAGGCAGGGCTTCTCAACTTTTCATTTATTTCACAGCTTACTTTCAAGTTTGTTTGAACCTCGAGACATAAACCAAACTTTTACACAATCTCCTCTCCACCACTCCTACCCTATCCTGGCTTTCACTTCCCACCCTGCTCAGTCCTCTCTCCCTACCCAGCCTACTGGGCATGTGATCATCTCTCCCCTACTCCGCCTCCACCACTGCCACTATGATCCTTTCGCCTGACACTTTTCTCTTCTCGTGTATTTCTGCCAACATTGTATATTCCCCATCTTAATCTCATCCCAACACTACATCTACTGCTCCCTCTCTACTCTCCACCCAATGTCCCTCTCTTTCCCTTCCTCCCAGTATCCGCTCATATCCCTCCTGCCAGGAATCCCTTTTCTCTATCCATTTACTAGTGTTCCTTCTCTTTTCCTCTTTCTAATACCATCTCTCCCCATTCCTAGTTCTCCTCACTTTCCTCCCAGTGACCTTTTCACCATCTCTTCTTCTCTTTCCCACTCCTATCACCCCTTCTCAGTGATCTGATCTCCTCCACTCTCTCCCCTAACCCCCATAAATAATTCAGTCCTTCTCTCACCACTCAGTGCTCCATCTCCCCCCCCCCTTTCCCTCAGCCCCTTCTTCACTCCTCAGTTTCTCCTTTCTACCCATTTCTCATTGTCCCACCCCCAACTCTCTCTCACCCTCCTTCCTCTGCATCCATCCCTACCACCTCTTTTCATTGGCATCCACGGCACTGATGGCATTTCCTCTTGGGTGGAGCCTGAGAAATTTCAGGGTTTTCCCCAGGGTCTGCAGCAATGGCAACTCCTCTGAAATCTAATGCGTCCCTCTGTCCCCCAGGCTTGATCCTCTGCCCTATCCTGCTGTACTGTGATAGTGGCTGCACTGGCTCAATGCTGTTACACCTTCTTATCCCCCCCCAAAGAGAAAAGCTCGCTTGATATGTCAGGCAAACTCCACCCTGTCAGCCAGCTGCATGAAGCATGGCATTTCAGCCGGTGGTCACCGCAAGTATTTTGAAAACTTTCAGGCTGCCCTGGACATGCTGTTCTCATGAGACTGGTACAGCCAGTCGGCCCACGAGTTTTAAAAATGTTGAAGGCGACTGCCGAGTGAAATGCTGCACACATGCTTCACGCTGCTGGCTGGCTGGTGGGATTTGGGTTCACCTGCTACCTCAAGCCAACTTGTTGAGCCGGGGTGGTGGTATGGAGGATCATACCAGGAGGGATGCGAAGGATCATGCTGGGGGAAGGGGGAGAGCTTCGAGTCACTGCAACCGCTATGGTGGCACAGCAGTGACTTTGCCACAGGGTGCTTGAGCAAGATTCTCAGAGTTCGAAGGCCTGTGCTCTAGCCATTGTTCTGTACTGCCAGCCACTGTCCTTTTATCACAGAGATGGCTCATAAGGATTCTGTAAGGTTAGGATAGCAAATCAAAGTGCAGTTATTTTGGGGGCAATTCTGAATAGCCTGCAGTGTTGCAGGGTAAGGGTGCACTTTTGTATAAACCAACCTTGCAGCTGATTTTCAAAGAGAAAACGATTCAGGCAACTTCCCTATTTACATTAGCAAGCAATATGCGCATACTAAGTGTACACGTACATTTGCACCTCTTATTTCTTTGGGCAGGCAATTGTGGGGCAAAATGGCACACGTACATTTGACAATGCAAAGGTACATGTCCAGTCTCCCAACCCGAACACAATCCTGGGAACACCTCTTTTTAACTTGGCTGAACAGTGTGAAAATCTATGTGGAATTTTTGCTGCACCTACTGGTAAATATTTCTTTACCCAGGTAGATCCCAGGGTCTTCAGGAGGCAGCGAACTGACAGCAAATGAGGTGCCTTTTACTGACCATAGACATTTAAAGGTGATTTTTAAAAGCCCAATGCATGCATCAATTAGGGGATGCGCAAATATGTCAGGGTGGCGCACGCCGAGTGGATTTTAAAACACGCTGAGATACACGCGACATGACACCATGCGCACAAATGAAAAGTTTCCAAAAAGGGGTGGGGAATGCATGGGCCTGGTCTGGGTGGGGCGGGGCATGGGTGTACTGGTATTTTAGCATAAATTTGTGCATAAATACTTACGTGCACTGGTGCTGCATAACTTTACTTCTGCTATGGAGGATGTGGAAGTAATAAAACAAAAAATACTAGGCAGATCAGCAGGGTTTTAAGGATCAGGGCTAATAGGGGGAAAGGAAGGCTAGTAAACTAAGGGGATTTGGAAGTCCCATCCCTTAACTGGGTGAACTGGGAAAACTTGGGTAATAGACTTGGGTAATAGACTTAAGGGCGGATTTTAAAAGCCTGCTCACGTAAATCTGCCCGGATTTACGCGAGCAGGGCCTTGCACGCCGGCGCGCCTATTTTCCATAGGCCTGCCGGCGCGCGCAGAGCCCCGGGACTCGCGTAAGTCCCGGGGTTTTTCGTTGGGGGCGTGTCGGGGGCAAGGCCGATCGATGCGGCGTTTTGGGGGCGGGACGTGGCGTTTCGGGGGCGGGCCCTGGGGCGTGGTTTTGGCCCGGGGCGGTCCGGGGGCGTGGCCGCGCCCTCCGGAACCGCCCCCGGGTTGCGTCTCGGCGCGCCAGTGGCCCGCTGGCGCGCATGGATTTACTTCTCCCTCCGGGAGGCGTAAATCCGTGGACAAAGGTAGGGGGGGTTTAGATAGGGCCGGGGGGGGTGGGTTAGGTAGAGGAAGGGAGGGGAAGGTGAGGGGAGGGCGAAAGAGAGTTCCCTCCGAGGCCGCTCCGATTTCGGAGCGGCCTTGGAGGGAATGGAGGCAGGCTGCACGGCTCGGCGCGCGCCGGCTGCCCAAAATCGGCAGCCTTGCGCGCGCCGATCCTGGATTTTAGAAGATACGCGCGGCTACGCGCGTATCTACTAAAATCCAGCGTACTTTTGTTTGCGACTGGTGCGCCAACAAAAGTACGTGAACGCGCATTTTTAAAAAATCTACCCCTTAGTTTTTGGGTACTTGCCAGGTTCTTGTGGCCTGGATTGGCCACTGTTGGAAGCAGGATGCTGGGCTTGATGGACCCTTGGTCTGACCCAGTATGGCATTTTCTTATGTTCTTATGAGCGTGTGTGTCTTTTAAAATCCCCCACTTTCGCAGTAGAAGCGGCATTTGTCACTTAAAATATAAGTGCATATGTCATAAAATAGCCGCTTCCCTGGGCGTGGGCTGATGAATGCGTGCAGTGCACGTCCCTGGGCCCAGGCATATGAACGTGCGCCGGTATGAAAGTTATTGCCTTATTAGTCAAAGAAAACTGTGCATAAATAAAAGATTGTAAATGGAAAGAATAAAAGTCAATATTCTCGAAATTGTACTTGACGAAGATACAATCCAAACTAGAAGTGTGTGTATATTCCAAGTTATTTTTTGAAATGAGAATGTCTGTAGTACAGCACTTAAAATGCAGCATCTGAGCTGAGAGGATGTGGAATTTTAACACCTTTTATTTATTTTTTTCAAATTTCATGTTTGTTAATATGCCAAGATACTCTTGGCGAGGAACAAAAGAAACATTTCTATACAATATAATCAAACCAGACAGAAGATAAACTTAACACTATGGGGGTCATTTTCTATGCGGATCGCACGCGAAAAGGGACTTTTCGCGTGCGATAGCTAAATCGGGGCGGGTTCTGGGTGGCATCCGCACCAGAAGGGGAGGAGTCGGGGCGGCACCTGGGTGGACGCCGTGAAGACACCGCTGACTGCGAAAAGGTAAGGACCCTTTTCGCTGCCAGTTTCGCGCCCAAAAGCACCACCTTTTACGATGGCGCTATTGGGTGCGAAAGCTGGCAGCTTTCTCAGGCCCGCCCCACCGCTTCGCCCCCCGTTACCGCCTAAGACTGAAAATAAAAAGAACAGATATGAATACATAATCCACCAAAAGTATGCAAAGTAACCAGATAACATTTTTGACACCATGACAGACACATAGGCAAAATTATCAGAGAAAAGCCCATGCAAACACAAATGTCTTCACAAGCTTTCTGAAGAGTAGAAAGTAGATTCATGAGCATCAAGGGATAACTGGTTTCACAAATTTGGAGCCACACAGCTAAAGGCCCACTTTCTCATGCTGACCAAGCCAGCATCTTTTAGGAAAAGCTCAGTTTATAAAGCTGAGCATGAAAATTAACTGGTTTATGGTTTTCTGTTACCATATACTGGTAATAGGAGTTTTTTTTACTAAACTGTTTTAAAATGCATAGTTTCAACACATTTTAGTTACCTTGGTATTCACTAAACTGCAATCATTGAGGCCTAGATTTTCTGTCTTCGCCCGGCTTCCTGAATCGCGTGGTACCGGGGGGCGGGGGTGCGAAGAGGGGGGGCGGGCCTGCGAAAGCTGGCAGCGATCGCGCCCAATAGCGCCACCGTGAAAGGTGGTGCTATTGGGCACGATACTGGCGTTGATAAGGAGTCTTACCTTTCACCGTCAGCGAGGTCGTCACGGAGTCCGCCCTGACTTAGATATCACACGCAAAAAGGGATTTTTCGCATGCGAAAAGTCCCTTTCATGTGTGATACCTTTGGAAAATGACCACCTAATTAGTGCACTTTAATGAATGTGGAAGTACTTCCTGCAGTTGGGAATACGCAGACATTAACAGAGGCAGTAATGTCTCTGTGTGTTATAGGCTCTCCCCCTCATAATTTGGTAAAGGAGTATGAGGCCCTGAATAAAAACCACCCTCTCCCTACACCAAAAAGCCCCATCCTCCTTGATAATAACCCAAACCCCTCTCCCAAAATTCCATAAAAGAATCCCTCCCCTGCTGATCCCACCAAACTCCCTCTCCGCTCCAGAACACTCTTGCCATTAGGAGCCTCAGGGTCTGAAATTTGGCAGGAGTGATCCCCAGTAACTTCTGTCCCATTGGCACCATCATAGGCTCCCCTTTAGGGATAATAATACAGAAGGGACATGCCTACATTATCAGAACTCTATAAGACATTTTCCCTTCTCATTGTCTTGGACAACTGAAAAAATTATTTAAATGCTGATATTATCTCTTTGATATGGTTCAATTTCTGGACGCACATCTGTACAGTGTCACAACTGTCACAATGTCAGCAGGATTACTCTTAAACATACCAAACTGGCAGCGTATGTGTGTAGGCTGACGGCACTTAGACATTTGGAATGTTGACAACCTTTACATTTCTAAGATGGATCTTCTCTTCATGATACTTTATGTACTTACGTACTTATGTACTTAAGAAGATCTACTCTCCTCCTTTTTTCTTTTTCCCATCTGTTTTTCATTATTATTGCATCGTTGTAATGCTACCTTGTGAAAATTAATGAAGACATCCCCTTTTGCAAGTTTTCAGAAAGCAGCCGGCGGCATATGTATTTACCTTACACTGAAAAGCATAAAGGAACACAAATGGGGAAAAAATGTTAGAAATGACTATTTAGGAGGCATATGGTAATTGCCAAACTTTTCACACTTTGTGGTAATGCCTATATAATTGCATTTTCTGACCAGCAAAGTGCTCATTTCACCACAAGAGAGAGAGAGAGAGAGAGAGAGACTGAGAGAGAGAGAGAGAGATAAGGCCTTTCTAGGAGTTAGCTATTTATATCTCTATAGGAGGCCCACCTAGTAACTCGTGTTACCCAGAGTCCATCAAGCTAGGGTGAGAGAACACTGTACAAATCTCATCGTTGTGTGAGTTTTCTGACTCTGAAGGACATCAAATCTTCACAAGAGTGCATTATTTTGTTCGTATGTCTCACTCTGCATGTAAAAGTGGCCCCTAAACACTTCACTACTACCTAAACCTCATCTCGAGTTAGTAGGTGGGCTTCCTATAGTAGCATAAATAGCTGCTTACTATGGTGCCACCCCAAGAGGCTCTCTCTCTCCTGGCCCCCCCCCCCCCCCCCTCATCTCAGGCCCTTCCCCAGCCTAAAAATGCCCAAAACAGAATTTGAGAAAAAATCACAAATTGTGTTATGGGCATAACATGTGATATTGCACAGCTTAACATAATTGAAAAAGATGTCGTTATTTTCGGCGTTGATACTGTGTGTATGGCTTTGCGAAGTCAGCCCACTTTTTCTGAAATCCTGCCCCCGACTCCTTCCCAATCCCTCCCCTTTAAAAAATTTGCATTGCATCATGTGTTATGGTGCTTATCGCGTGCGAAATCACCTTAACGCATGCGAAAATGCTATAATGTGATTTGATAAATGACCCTGTTAGATTGTGAGCCCTCTGGGGACAGAGAAATTTCTACAGTATCTGAATGTAATCCGCTTTAAAGGTCTGAAAAGCTGAATATAAATAAATAGTAATAATAGTAATATGCTGGTTGAATATGTTTCAGCAAACAGAGAAAAACTGTAATCAAGTTAAAAAGGTATTTGCTTTATTAGACGACTCCAGTATTTCTGCTAGCAAGAAGGAAGCCATGCAGCTGAAACTTAATTACGTAGGGGTAGATTTTAAAAGATGCACGCATGTACATCCATGTGCATACGGTTCTCAGTGCACGCATATGGATGCACATGTTATAAAATCCGTTAGCCATGCGTACATGTGCGCTGGATTTTATGATCCATAAGATCATAAGAACATGCCATACTGTGTCAGACCAAGGGTCCATCAAGCCCAGCATCCTGTTCCAACAGAGGCCAAAACAGGCCATAAGAACCTGGCAAGTACCCAAAAATTAAGTCTATTCCATGTTACTGTTGCTAGTAATAGCAGTGACTATTTCTAAGTCAACTCAATTAATAGCAGGTAATGGACTTTTCCTCCAAGAACTTATCCAATCCTTTTTTAAAACACAGCTATACTAACTGCACTAACCACATCCTCTGGCAACAAATTCCAGAGTTTAATTGTGCGTTGAGTGAAAAAGAACTTTCTCCGGTTAGTTTTCCCCCTGTCCTCCAAAACCCCTCTTCCTACCTTTTTTCATTTTCTTTTGGAACTTACTTCATCTGAATAGATGAAATAAGTTCCAAGCGCTGGCCGGGTCAGGCCTAATGGCCCCTGTCCTGGCTGGTATCCACGCTCGTATGTGCAGGCGGCATGCACAAGAGGGGGTGAATTTTTGCAAAGTCCGCACCGCAACACAACCGGGCCTTCCCCAGTTCCCTAATCCCCTGCCTAACCTTCCTTTCCCTTCCCCTTTCCTAAACTGCAGCGAGTAGTTACCACCAATTTTATAAAACATAAAATATCACTGTCCTGAAAGTATATTGTGTTTGTTTCAAGAACACAGTTTAACTCTGCCTCAAATATATATCTACCTTATAAATGGGCCCTGACCGACGGCCCGCAAATGCGCAGTAGAGCACAGCTCTACTGCGCAAGTGCGGGCACCGACGTCGGTCTCAGCCAGCGTCAGAAAAAAACAAAATGGCGGCGGCGGTGTCGGGTGGCAGCGGCGGTGGCGGCGGGTGGCAGCGGCGGCGGAGTAGTTCGGCGGTGGCGTCGGGTGGGCAGCGGCAGCGGCGGTGGCGTGGGTTGTTTGGTCAGCGGCGGTCAGTCGGCGAACGACAATGATGACGAGAGCGGCGCAGCGGCGGCCAGTAGCGAGGGAGGGAGGGACTGAGTGAGAGGGAGGAGGGACTGAGTGAGAGGGAGGGAGGGATTGAGTGAGGGGGAGGGACTCAGGGAGGGGGAGGGAGGGACTGAGTGAGAGGGAGGGAGAGGGACTGAGTGAGGGAGGGGGAGGGACTGAGAGGGAGGGAGGTAGGGGGTGGGGAAGAGTGAGGGGAGAGGGAGAATGAGGGAGAGGTGAGAGACAGGGATGTGAGTAAGTGGAAGGGTAAGAAGTTTTGGAGCAGAGAAAAAGGGAGTGGAGGAGGGCTGAGGGAGAGGGGATGGGATTGAGAGAGGGTGGGGAGTGACTGAGGGAAGGGGAGAGAGGTGGAGTGACTGAGGGAAGGGAGGGAGGTGGGAGTGGGAGAGGGAAGGAGGCATTGGAGACAGAGAGTGAGTAGAACTGAGGGGTGGGAAGGGGGGTAGTGACTGGGGGAATGAGGGAGAAAATAGTGTAGGAGGGTGCTGCGAAAATGGACCGAAAACAAAAAGTAATGTAGCCCGTTGTGACAGGCTTAACAGCTTGTGTATATATATTTGAGGCAGGGCATATTTTATGTTTTATAATTGTGTAACTACTGCTGCAGTTTATAAAATACTGGTGTAACTTTAGGCGCACCTACTTATGCATGCATAAGCTGAGTTAAGCACTCTATTGAAAATGATCATCCCTTTGTACCAATCCTTCTATCTTTTGATAACATTAATAGACATTTCTGTTTCTGACTGTGTAAATCCTGGGGGGTGAAACCAGAGCACCTGTTTATGAGCTCCACCTAAGTCTAATCTCCCTACACACACACTCAGCCTTTTCTTTCATATTGGTTAGAGCTCACACTAGGTGGGAGAACCTGTTTTAGCATATGGGAAAGAGGAGACAGAAAATAATAATTCATGCCTACTGTGCCATCATCTATTACACAGCCATGAAAACTGAGTGAGAATTGAGTTACAGTACTGGGTGCTGCCTTACAGTAGAAGCTTTGTGCTGATAAATTCTTTTATATTTCTCCAATGGCCAGCATGTAATGACATAAAAGAGTTAAATTGTGACAAAGTTGTAAAAAAAAATTAAGAGTGAAGAAGTGAACGGATGTTCTTACCCTTTAAGAGTGGGCTGGTTCAGTGGGATGGCAGAAAGAGAAAAATTCTTTTTGTCACTAAATCAAAACTTAGCAACAATGGTGCAGGTAGGTGAATTTATTTATTTAATCAAGTTTATAATTCACCTTTCCATAGGGTGGGTAATTTTCAACGACCCGCATAAGCTAAAGTCTGAGGATACTTTTACCTGCAGACTTTAGCTGGAATTTTCAAAATGGATTTATGCATATATCAAAGATATTTCAAACTCGTTTGCGGAAATTTGCATCCAAAACAACAAAAACCATATAATGAAATTTTAAACTGTATATTAAACAAAATAAAAATCAGTTACATATAATAAAAATAGATTTACAAACTACAAATAATAAATAAAAAAATACTGCACAATAATACAAAAATAATTATCCCACCTCAATTCCTCCTTTGTAACTATACAATAAACAATTTCAAATGTCAAATAGTAACCTATAATAAAGCCTGTGAGGGAGTCGGTTGGACCATTAGATGATCGAGGGATAAAAGGGACACTTAGGGAAGATAAGGGCATCACAGAAAGACTAAACAAATTCTTTGCTTCGGTGTTTACTGAAGAGGATGTTGGGGAGATATCTGTTCTGGAGACGGTTTTCAAGGGTGACGATTCAGATGAACTGAACCAAATCACAGTGAATTTGGTAGGCCAAATTGACAAACTGAAGAGTAGTAAATCACCTGGACTGGATATAATACACCCCAGTGTTCTGAAAGAACTCAAAATGAAATTCAGACCTATTTCAATTAATTTGTATCCTATCATTAAAATCATCCATTGTACCTTGACTGGAAGGCAGCCTATGAACCCTGATATTTTAAAAGGGCTACAGGGGTGATCCAGAAAACTATAGACCGGTGACCCTGATTTCAGTACTAGGAAAAATCATGGAAACAGTTATAAAGAATAAAATCACAAAACATTTAGATGGACATGGTTTAATGGGACACAGCCAGCATGGATTTACCCAAGGGAAGTCTTGCCTCAAAAATCTCATACATATTTTTGAATAAATATGTGGACAAAGGTGAACCAATAGATGTGATGTATCTGGATTTTCAGAAGCTGTTTGACAAGGTCCCTCATGAGAGGCTTCTAAGAAAACAAAAAAGTCATGGGATAGGAGGCGATGTCCTTTTGTGGACTGCAAACTGGTTAAAAGACAGGAAACAGAGATTAGGATTAAATGGTCTGTTTTCACAGTGGAAAAAAGGTAAGCAGTGGAGTGCTTCATGGAACTATATCTGGACCGGTGCTTTTAATATATTTATAAATGATCTGGAAAGGGGTATGACGAGTGAGGTGATCAAATTTGTGGATGACAGAAAATTATGCAAAGTAGTTAAATCTCAAGCGGATTGTGATAAATTGGAGGAAGATCTTATGAGACTGTAAGATTGGGCTTCCAAATGGCAGATGAAATTTAATGTGAACAAGGGCAAGGTGATACATATAGGGAAAACTAAACTTTGCTGTACTTACACGATGCTAGGTTCTGTCTTAGGAGTTACCACCTAGGAAAAAGATCTAGGCATCATAGTGGATGATACATTGAAATCATCGGTTCAGTGTGCTGTGACGGTCAAAAAAGCAAACAGAATGTTAGGAATTATTAGGAAGGGAATGGCAATTAAAACATTGAATGTCATAATGCCTCTGTATCGCTCTATGGTGAGACAGCGCCTTGAATACTGTGTGTAATTCTGGTCACCACATCTCAAAAAAGATACAGTTGCACTGGAGAAAGAGCAGAGAAGGGCAACCAAAATGATAAGGGGCATGGAACAGCTACCCTATGAGAAAGGCTAAAGAGGTTAGGGCTGTTCAGTTTGAAGAAGAGACGACTGAGGGCGCATATGATAGAGGTCTACAAAATCATGAAAGGACTTAATAGGTTAATGTAAATCGATTATTTACTCTCTCAGATAATAAAAGGACTAAGGGGCACTCCATGAAGTTAGCAAGTAGCTCATTTAAAATAAATTAAAGACATTGTTTTTCACTCAGCACATAGTTAAGCTCTGGAATTCATTGCCACAGGATGTGATTACAGCAGTTAGTGAAACTGGGTTTAAAAAAGGTTTGGAAAAGTTCCTAGACAAACATCCATAAACTCCTATTAATCAGTAAGGAATAGTAGTTTGAGATCTGTTTAATGTTTGGGTACATGTCAGGTTCTTGTGACGTGGAATGGCCACTGTTGGAAACAGGATGCTGGGCTTGATGGACCCTTGATCTGAGCAGTATGGCATATTTTATGTTCAGATCTTCCACCCAAAAACTGAAAACAAAATACAAGTGCAACCTTCTTTTGCGAGTTAATTAACAGATGTAAAAGCAAATGGTCAAATTTATTTATTTAAAATTTATAAACTGCTTATCAACATTACTTAGCAATTTCTATAAGAACATTCATAATAATATATAATTCAACTTCAGAAAAAAAACAAAACAAAACAGAATTATTATGCAAAACTTGCTATAAAAACATACAAATTGAAATAAAAGTTGACACAAAAGACCAAACATCAACATAAACTCAACGACCACCTCTGGTAAAAACTAAAAGTTAAAACCTGCAGTTCATGTTCTCAGTCATAAGTTAAAAGCTTCTTGGAATAAGCTTCACACTTTCCCCTTTGAGGCAATGTGGTAAAGTATTGCACAACGTCAGAACTTAGATATAAAAATATACTCTCGTAAAAATGGAAAGATTTTGCTATCCATAATGCAATCCATCAGGAAACTGCCCTAGTATTGTTCTGGAATATGGCTAAAGCTGTTTTATAGGGGGACATAATAGCTTTTCTCATTATAAGATGCAGAGATTTGAGTAAGCAAATCTTAACTTTAGACTCAACCCTGCGGTGCCAAAAACTCAGATTATCTGCGACTCCTTCTGCCGCTAATAAGGAAGCATATTTGTCCACCCAAGTCACATTGAACATCTCGTTGCACCAAAGAGCAAAAAAGAGCATACTTTATTATAAATGTAAGTTATATTACCATAGTAATAAATCAGGAATGCTTATGTCTACCCTTATGTCTATCTGCTAGTGGGCCTCAGTTCATATCGCATCTAAAAGGCCATGGGGTTAGGGTGGTTAGTAATAACAAGGATATACTGAATTTGTTTGGGGACTATAACACTAATTTATATACCTCTGAAGGATTCAATTTTCACATATGCAGGGAATTCCTACAAAATATTCCGTTTTGTTCCTTTACTGATTCCCAATTGCAAACCTTGAATAGATCTATCAGTCCTGAAGAGGTGGCTCTGGGTAACTAGTCTGCCAAAAGGTTGAAGGCACCATGTCCTGATGGATTTTCCAGTGAATTTTACAAGAACTTGGTGGACTATCTATCTCCTGTGCTTAGTTCAACCTTTACGGTGTTGATTGCCAGAGGTCATTAACCTCCTGGTATGAATAAAGCCTTTATCACTGTAATACCTAAGCCAGGCAGAAATCCCTAAGCCAGGGTGTATACCGGATGGTATACACCCCAGAGTTCTGAAGGAACTAAAAAATGAAATTTCAGACCTATTAGTAAAATTTGTAACTTATCATTAAAATCATCCATTGTACCTGAAGACTGGAGGATAGCAAATGCAACCCCAATATTTAAAAAGGGCTCCAGGGGCGATCCGGGAAACTACAGACCAGTTAGCCTGACTTCAGTGCCAGGAAAAATAGTGGAAAGTGTTCTAAACATCAAAATCACAGAACATATAGAAAGACATGGTTTAATGGAACAAAGTCAGCATGGCTTTACCCAGGGCAAGTCTTGCCTCACAAATCTGCTTCACTTTTTTGAAGGAGTTAATAAACATGTGGATAAAGGTGAACCGGTAGATATAGTATACTTGGATTTTCAGAAGGCGTTTGACAAAGTTCCTCATGAGAGGCTTCTAGGAAAAGTAAAAAGTCATGGGATAGGTGACGATGTCCTTTCGTGGATTGCAAAACTGGCTAAAAGACAGGAAACAGAGAGTAGGATTAAATGGGCAATTTTCTCAGTGGAAGGGAGTGGACAGTGGAGTGCCTCAGGGATCTGTATTGGGACCCTTACTTTTCAATATATTTATAAATGATCTGGAAAGAAATACGACGAGTGAGATAATCAAATTTGCAGATGACACAAAATTGTTCAGAGTAGTTAAATCACAAGCAGATTGTGATAAATTGCAAGAAGACCTTGTGAGACTGGAAAATTGGGCATCCAAATGGCAGATGAAATTTAATGTGGATAAGTGCAAGGTGATGCATATAGGGAAAAATAACCCATGCTATAATTACACAATGTTGGGTTCCATATTAGGTGCTACAACCCAAGAAAGAGATCTAGGTGTCATAGTGGATAACACATTGAAATTGTCGGTACAGTGTGCTGCGGCAGTCAAAAAAGCAAACAGAATGTTGGGAATTATTAGAAAGGGAATGGTGAATAAAACAGAAAATGTCATAATGCCTCTGTATCGCTCCAAGGTGAGACCGCACCTTGAATACTGTGTACAATTCTGGTCGCCGCATCTCAAAAAAGATATAATTGCGATGGAAAAGGTACAGAGAAGGGCTACCAAAATGATAAGGGGAATGGAACAACTCCCCTATGAGGAAAGACTAAAGAGGTTAGGACTTTTCAGCTTGGAGAAGAGACGACTGAGGGGGGATATGATGGAGGTGTTTAAAATCATGAGAGGTCTAGAACGGGTAGATGTGAATCGGTTATTTACTCTTTCGGATAGTAGAAAGACTAGGGGGCACTCCATGAAGTTAGCATGGGGCACATTTAAAACTAATCGGAGAAAGTTCTTTTTTACTCAACTCACAATTAAACTCTGGAATTTGTTACCAGAGGATGTGGTTAGTGCAGTTAGTATAGCTGTGTTTAAAAAAGGATTGCATAAGTTCTTGGAGGAGAAGTCCATTACCTGCTATTAAATTCACTTAGAGAATAGCCACTGCCATTAGCAATGGTAACATGGAATTAGACTTAGTTTTTGGGTACTTGCCAGGTTCTTATGGCCTGGATTGGCCACTGTTGGAAACAGGATGCTGGGCTTGATGACCCTTGGTCTGACCCAGTATGGCATTTTCTTATGTTCTTATGAATCTTATCACCCAATCTCACTGCTAAATTTTGATCAAAAACTTTTAGCTCAGATTTTGGCAGACCGATTGGCACTGCTGTTGCCAGATTTGATTGGGTCAGAACAAGTGGGATTTGTGAGAGGGCAAAATGCTACCGTGAATGTCCGTAAATTGTTTAAAGTTATTTATATGGGCACCAAAGCTAACACACCATTTATGATGATTAGCTTTAATGCTGAAAAAGCGTTTGATAGGGTAGAATGGCAATATCTTTTTGAGTTGCTTACTCATATGAAATTGGAAGGCTTTTTTTGGGATGGCCTGCATTTGCTATATACGGATCCCATAGCAGACATCACGGCTAATGGGGATAGATCTTCCATATTTCCTATTCATAAGGGAACCAGGCAGGGCTGTCCTTTGTCTCCACTGTTATTCCTGTTAGCTTTAGAACCTTTGTTATGGGCTGTTTGCCATGACCCTGATATAAAGGGACGTGAATGTGTCCAAAAAAGGACTTATACGTCATACAGTGGCCATTTTGAAAAAGCTGGGGAAGCCTAATTCTCCTTAAATGGGTATGTATGTCATCAGGAAGCCATGTTGTAAAAAAAGACTTTGTAGCATTGTTAAATCAAAGAATACCATTCAACTTTTTTATTCAGACCTAGCGGTTCAATACACTGTAAACGGAAAATCCACTGATTCTCCTTAAAGTTGAGAATCGATTGTCTGTCCCCACCACGCCACGAGTGGGGCACATGTTATAAAATCAACCACTTGAGATCTTCAAAGGAATGATTGGAAGAAATGCAATGTTGTACAATAGGTGCTTTGAGGTCCTTGTTTTTAATACGACTTTTGTGTTCGGGTAATTGTGTCCGGATTCTGCATTTTGTGCAACCGACATATATCAAACGGCAGGGACATAGTAAGCCATATACTACGTAGCTTGTGTTGCAGTCAACGTCTTGTTTTCTATGTATTTTAATGCTACTTTTAGAGTCAATCCATTCTATACCTGTGAGTGCTTGTGCACAAAAAATTCATTTCCCACATTGGGTTTGTCCTATTGTACTGACTGTTGGTTTGAACTGAGAGGCAGCCCTCACTACATGTTGCTTGATAGTAATTCCCCTTGAGTAAGTGAACATGGGGGGGAGAAGGAAAAATGGAGTGTGGACTTAGAACGTGCCAGTTTCTTTGAATGATTCGCTTAATTTGCTGGGTTGATACAGTATGTGTTAAGACACATATCAAGTTAGAGGCTTGTGGCCTATTGTCTATATTGTAACACCTGGTCACGGTCAGAGAATTTAGCTCTTTTAAATGCTCTCTTGATGGTGTAATCAGGATAACCCCTTTCACGAAACCTTTGTCCTAATGTATTTGCCTGATCAAAAAACTCCTGTTTCTCTGAGCATATTCTACTAATCCGAAAGAATTGTCCTACGGGAAGACCTTCTTTGAACCATCGGGGATGGTGACTCGAATCTGAAGAAATTATTTCTATCTGCAGATTTGCGGAATAATGTAGTCTGGATCCCTGTTGATGTTTTATTGATGAGAATATCAAAACATGATAACTGATCTTGATGATAGGATAATGTAAACTTTAAATGAGGGTGCAATTGATTGAGCCAAATGTGAAATTGTAACAACTGATCTTCCATGCTCATCCAGATGAAAAATATGTCATCTATATACCGTAACCATTGCTGTACATGTATGAAGTGTTGTGATGGATAAACAGTAGTTTCTTCAAATTTTGATACGAATAAATTGGCAATGCCCGGGGCCACTGGGGACCCCATGGTTACTCCATGTATTTGTAAGAAATATTGTTGTTCAAAGGAAAAAAATTGTTAAATAAAACCAATTCTGATAGTGACAATAGGAATTCTGATGGGATGCGTTGAGGACGCTGTCTTTCAGATAATATTTCCTTTACCAGATTCAAAGCTTCATTCTGCGGGACGTTAGTGTAGAGAGCTTCTACATCTAAACTAACCAAAAATGCCTCTTTAGGAATGGGTCCCAACTGCTCAAGCTTTTGCAGCATATCAGACGTATCTTGTATATAGGAGGGAGCCTGGTTGTAAAAAGATGTCCAACAATTTAGCTAATGGTTCAAGGATGGAACCATTGGCAGACACTATAGGTCTACATGGTGGATTATGTAAAGTTTTGTGGACTTTTGGTACTCCATATATGACCGGAGTTCGTGGAAATTCTACATTCAAAAAATTGAATTCTTTGGTTGTCAAAAAATCTGAGCCAATAGCTCCTTGTAAAAGCTGCAGAATTTTGACTCGAAGTTCTGGAGTTGGATCCATGGATAACCTTTGATAAAATACAGTATCCTCAAGTTGTCGGAACATTTCCTTCTGATAATCAACTTGGTTCATGATGACAACGGCTCCTTCTTTGTCTGCTGGCTTGATAATAATGTCATGATTATTGGACAGAGATTGTAATGCCTTGTTTTCTCCGGTAGATAAATTAAAAAAGATCCGTTGTTGACTTGCTTCTATATTGGCAATGTCTGAAAGTACTAGTGTTTGAAAAGCCTTGATATGTTGGTCAACAGGATCCAATGGGATCCATCTTGATTTCGGTTTGACAATGCACATGTCTTGAACTAAGTCTGGTTATGTGGAAAAATATAGCTTAATCATTAATGAGCGAAAAATTTGTGTAATGCTATCTTGCAATTGAAAGGATTATGTAAGTTAGTTGAAACATAAGACAGACCTTTACTAAGCACAGATTCTTCCTCTGTAGTCAATGCGTAACTGGATAAGTTTATTATCGGTGATTGTCTTGTTTCTGTGACTGAGCAAACGGCTTGTGCCATTGTGTGTCTTCATCTGATATATGTGGTTGATTGGATTTTTTGCCTCGAGCTCGAGCAGGTCTGGAAGAGTACCTTCATCTGTCTAAAAAAGGTTTTGATTGTTGTATATCTGGCTGCTCATCTGAGTCATCAGAGGAGTCATTAGATGTTGCAAAAGTGACTTTTCTAGGTTTAGAAGGTGGATCTTCTTGAGGATTTAACCAAGTGTACATGTTAGCATTCGCATAGTCATTTTTGTCCCTGTTAAATTTGGAAATGTTATTGCGTTTGATATCCAGTGATGTTTGGATCGTGTCTGTGGTAGCACTTTGCTTGTATTCATCCTCAACTACTATGATTTCTGCTTTGATTTCCTTAGTTGTGATTTTGGTGTATTCTATAATGAGTAACATTAAGTCCAATGAACATTTGTTCAATATGGCTGCCCATTTTGCTAGGAAATCTGAATGGTCAGTAAACATAAGTGGGGCTTTATTAATCCTCAATCCCCTCGGGATGAGTTGCTGTTAACATATTCTATTAATGTAACGCCATGAAGCTCGGCTCTGGCACTCCTTTTGTGAAGTTTCATGAGATCTCCTAAGAGATCTGAGGAGGAAGCTGGAGTTACCGAGTCAGAAAAAAAGAGACGCTTCTTGGGCTTTAATGGCTACATGGTCAGCTGAATAACTAAAGGTGTCTTTCCAATCTGTGGCCGCCATTGAAAACAAGGAACTTGTCGTATAAATACAAAAACTGAAAATCCAAAAATGGCTGGGAACTGTTAAATATCAAAGTATAATAAATCCAGCTGTTATGGATGACGTGTAAGGTAAACAATCAAGAAAAAGAGGCAGATCTGCAGGGTTTTAAGCGTTGGAGAGTGAAGGCTATTAACTAGGGGGGTTTAGAGATCCTATCTCTTAACTGGATGAACTGGAAATAGAATTGGCACGTGCCCCTTTTAAAATCCCCCGATTTTCGTGGTACAAGCAGAATTTGCGCGCACATGCCTGCGCCCACTTAAAATTTGGCGCACATTTCAGCTCTAGGACAGACTCCCTCTGATATAGCAGACAGGAATCCACTGAGCCCTGCAGCAGGTCCCTGTGGCACATTTTGCCTCCTGGTCCAAGTAGGTTCTCACTACAATTAAGCACAGGCTTCTTCAGATTTTCAAAACCAGGATTTTGGGAGAGGATCACAGCTACAGCCTTTATCTGTCCTTCCAATCTGGAGCAACCCCAGACTCACTAGTGTCAGGGTTTTTATCTATCTTTCCCATTGATCAAGCCCATAGAGGCAGTACCCCACTGTCAGTCAAAAAGGGCATGTAACACCCCCTGATCAAAAGATGACCTGCAAGCACTGGAACATTCTCACTCTAGTTCCAATGCAATCTTTGGCCTTTAATTTCCTGTGCACCCGTTACAGATTTTTCCAGACCGTTCAGTTTTCCCATAAGGTTAAAATCTCCACTTTACCATACACCTCTTTGGAAATATAAAATCCTGTACCTTATAGAAATATCAACTCCTATGCACTCTATGGCAGAGGGCCCACATGCAGATAATTCAAAACTCTACTGCACATCTGAGAGAAGGATGCAAGCATCATAAGCATATCACTCCTGTCCTACACAAACTACACTGGCTACCAATCCCCTGCAGAACCATATTCAAAACACTGAAACTTATTTTCAAGGACCTATCTACTTGAGAGAGAGAGGCTGTCCCTATCCATGCCCTTTAGACCACTAAAGATCCTCACATGGAGCCTCCATAACAACTCCATCGATAAAAAAAACAAAAAAAAAACCAAAGAAGATATCCACCAAGGATCCTTCTCAGGAGTAGCACTTGCATTGTGGAACTCTCTCCCAGAGGAGCTCCACAAAATACATGATTGCTCCCACTTCAGGAAGCAAGTAAAAGCCAGGGTCTTCTACCAGGCCTTTAATGCCAAGCCCACTGCTTCCTCTACCCTAGAAAGCTGCTAAATTGAATGCAGTAAGTTACCTGGCACCGCCTTGAGTGCCTTAAACATGCTGCTACAGTTTATTGTTTTGCTGAAATGTTTATTTATTTATAGCTTACTCATTATTATAGATTTATTTCAAAGTTAGCCCATGCTGGGCACCTTTCTCAGACCAGAACTATTAAGCTGCTGCTGATCTCTGCTTGTATGCTACCATTCTAATATGTTGCACCCTGCTTTTGGTGAATTTTTTTTATTAAAAAAAGGCAAATAATAAACCCAAATAATAAATTAATAAATGCAGCTTAGCTATTTTAAATTGTTGCGCTGTACTGTTTGGCATATTCCCTCCAACTATCCTTAGCCTACAGGTTCTTACTCATCCAACCCCTTCTTTCTACTTTTGGCAACTTAGTTCCTCTGTAAACCAAGGACCTGGCATTTTTTAGCTCACTCCAATAGTTTTCAGAGAAGTAATCGTATTCAGGGCCGCTCCCAACTCAACATCCCTTGTCTCTACCAACTCCTGGACTTTAGCTTGACGGCAAACTCCTAGGGTAGGCCCCAGTGCTTCCAAAAATGTATTCTAATCCAAATCTCTATAATGAGTTGTTCCTCTTTCAATTCAGTTCCAGCCTCCACGCCCAAGGCAGTTGAAGGTCTGAACAATTAAACAAATAGTGTTCAGGCCATGGCACTGGGGTAATGATAGGACAAGAAACATTGAAAGAACAAGCAACATGCCATAAATAAAAAAGTGTGACATATTGCCATTCAATCCCAGACCCATTTTCTGTTTTGAATAATCAAGAGCAGTAAATCTAAAAACTTGTCAGGAAGGGCTTACAATACTCTGAAAAGGAATGAATATGATGGCCAAGTGCCTTTTCTAATGTAATTACCATGGAACCAATTCATACTAAATTACTTTGGCATACTGAGCACAAAAGGCTGGTCTGATTGGATGTCATGATTTGGCCATTTCTGATATTAGCAAGCTAAGCTGCTTAATATGAATCATGCAATTAGTATAACTCAGTCTATATGAGCAATTTTCTATTAGCTCCCCTACAAGTACATTTTAGCACACATGCTTGATGCAGATTACGTGGGTAAATAGTTATTTCTTTGGGTAAATAACTTTACTGTTTTCTAAAAGTTGTGGCTATTTAAATTCTCATTTACCGTGAACTAAATGTTGGAGTGCATTCAGAACTCAACCCCTAAAAATGGCAGAATTCTCCTGGTTTCTTTCCCTCTTTTTCATTCTCTTTCTCTCTCTCCCTTTCTTTAGTTATCCCCTATTTTCATTTATCTATCACTAGTTCTTCCTTACACTTTCTTGTTCTTTCTGTTTCTGTGTATACACTATTGGTTGAAAACTACATTCACAACCCTATTCAAAGGCAGCTGTTCATATAGACCACCTGCAGCACCAAATTATTTGCTCACATAAATATGCTGTATATTTATAACATGAGTAGTAAGAATAGTCATCCTAAAATACTAAAAATATATGCCCCAATGTTGATCTTAACAAAGCCCGATGATAAATGAAAATACTCAAGTAAGTAAAACATTAATCACATTTATAGAATTGGGAAAAAGGGCAACATCTGGAAAGCTAATGCTGATATTGGGGCCGATGTAATCCACAATCCAGTGGAAGCACCGAGAGGAGAGGATCACCTTGCTGAAAAGAATCAATAAATACTGCTTGGGGAAATTTGTAAAACTCAAAAGTATTGGGGAGAAGTAAAATGTTTGGGGTATATTATTTAGTGTGTTCGTGGGTCTATATTGAATAGCTAGTCAGAGGGCAGGCAAAAACCAGAAGTTTTGTGTGTTTTATATTAAATCGGTAGTCAGAAAAGAAGGCAAAAACAGAAGTTTGTTTGTTTTGTATTAAATAGGTAGTCAGAAAGGCAGGCAAAAAACAGAAGTTTGTGTGTTTTGTATTAAATAGGTAGTCAGAAAGGCAGGCAAAAACCAGAAATTTGTGTGTTTTGTATTAAATCGATAGTCAGAAAGGAAGGCAAAACAGAAGTTTGTGTGTTTTGTATTAAACAGGTAGTCAGAAAGGCAGGCAAAAACCAGAAATTAGTGAGTTTTGTATTAAATCGGTAATCAGAAAGGCAGGCAAAAACCAGGTTTGTGTATTTTGTATTAAATAGGTAGTCAGAAAGGCAGGCAAAAAACAGTGAACCGCTGCACTTACCTCTCGGGCTGGCCCTCACCTGTTGTCCCCCATCGCTGACGGGCTGCTCTGCTCTCCATCGCAGCAGGATGCTGCACCAAGGTGTGACTCACTTTGTGGTTCTCCCTGGCTTACCCACCGCCATGGAGCTCGCCAAGCTCTTCATCACACACATCTTCTGCCCACATGGCATGCCTAAGCACATAGTCTCCGATCGAGGATCCCAATTCACAGCTAAGTTCTGAAGGCACTATGCAAGAAGTTTGATATTTCTCTCAACTTCACCTCAGCATACCATCCACAATCTAACAGGCAAAGAGAGAGAATGAACAGGACACTCAAGCAGTTCATTCGTGCCTTCGTGAACACTTGCCAGAATGATTGGAGTGAACTGTTGCCCTAGGCTGAATTCGTCATCAATTCTCATCCAGCAACATCCACTGGATCAACACCATTCGAAGTGGTTTACGGACGACTACCACTGCCACCACTGCCACTTCCATTATCAGTGTCGTCCCCGGCAGCTCAATCTACTGCCAAAGATATTCAACAACTTTGGACTCAGACAAAAGAGATGCTTCTTAAAGCAGGACTTCGAGCTAAAAAAGCATACGATGCTCACCACTGCAAAGCTCCAGATTTCCAGCCTGGTGACAAAGTCTGGGTATCCACTAAGCACTTAAGACTTAAACTACCTTCAGCTCGCTTCGCTCCACACTTCGTTGGACCATTTCCCATTCTCCGACAATTAGGCAATCTCACCTATAGTCTGAAGCTACCATCTACATTGAAGATCCACAATGCATTCCACGTCTCACTATTGAAGCCATTAATCCTTAGTGAGTTCTCCAACAAGACACCTGAAGCTACACTTATAGATGCAGAAGAAGACATTGAATACAAGGTAGATGCTATTCTCGATGTGAGAAAAAGAGGCAGAGTATGAGAATACCTCCTATCATGGGAGGGTTATGGACCTGAAGAAAACTCTTGGACTCCTTTGGCTAATATACTGGATAAAGAGATGCTACAAGACTTCCATAGATTGCATCCTCAGAAACCAAGACCTGATAGGAAACAGCGTGGACGCCCTTTGAAGGGGGTATTATTGCGTCCGTCGGTGCTAGACAGGCTTCACCCCGTTTGCCTCACCTTGTTCATGGAGCGGCCTTGGAGGGGACTTTCCTTCCGCCTCCCCTCACTTTCCCCTCCCTTCCCCTACCTAACCCACCCCCCCCCCCCCCGGCCCTATCTAAACCCCCCTACCTTTGACGGCACATTTACGCCTACACGAGGCAGGTGTAAATCTGCGTGCGCCAGTGGGCTGCTGGTGTGCCATCACCCGACCCGGGGGCTGGTCTGGAGGCCTCGGCCACGCCCCCGGGCCAGCACCACGCCCCCGGACCCGCCCCGAACCGCCCCCTGACCCCGGGACACGCCCCAGACACGCCCCTCCTGCCCCTTTTATGAAGCGCCGGGACTTACGCACATCCCAGGGCTATGCGTGCGCCAGCAGCCTATGCAAAATAGGCGTGCCGGCGCACGAGTGCCCTGTGCGCATAAATCCGGCCGGATTTACGCGCGCAGGGCTTTTAAAATCCGGCCCTTGGTGTTTAAGTGTAAAGACTTTATACTCAACTGCATCTCTCCTTACTGATGATTTGACTTCTGAGTGCAGTTTAACTCTCCATTTCTGCTTGTGGAGATATGATACACATTTTAAATACCTCCAAGGTTTCCATGCAGAAGAAGCGGGACTCTTTCAAGGAAAGAAGGCTCTAGAATGAGGGAGTCATTTGATGAAGGTGAAAGGGGATAGACTCAAGATTAATTTAAGGAAATATTTCTTCACAGAAAACATAGTGGATGTAAGCAGCTATTTATGCTACTATAGGAGGCCCACCTAGTAACTCGAAGTGAGGTTTAGGTAGTACTGTAGGGGTTAGGGGCCACTTTGACATGCAGAGTGAGATGTTCGAACAGAACAGTACACTCTTGTGAAGATTTGATGTCCTTCGGTGTGAGGAAACTCACACAAAGATGAGATTTGTACAATGTTCTCTCAACCTAGCTTGATGTTACCCAGGTAGAGAGTCCATCAAGCCAGGTTGAGAGAACATTGTACAAATCTCATCTTTATGTGAGTTTCCTCACTCCGAAGGACGTCAAATCTTCACAAGAGTGTACTGTTCTGTTCATACGTCTCAATCTGCATGTCAAAGTGGCCCCTAACCCCTACACTACCTAAACCTCACATCGAGTTACTAGGTGGGCCTCCTACAGAGATATAAATAACTACTAGAAGGGCCTTATAGTTAGGCTGGTTCTCTCTCTCTCTTGTTTTTTTTCTCTCTCTCTCTCCTGCAATAATTGTGGTATTACCACAAATTGTGAAAAAGGCAGTAATATCTATGTGAGAGTGCTAAGATAGCACACATTGTGATAAATAGGCTATTATCATAAAACACACCCCTCTTCCTTTTGCATGTAATAGTTTGATGAATCTAGCCCTAACTTTGCTATCTGGACTGTGCCTGAATATGGACCTCTAAGCTTTTATTTTTCATGTATTTATTTATTTTTTGGCAGGCTCGAAAGTCAAAAAGGCAAAGTGATTTCTGGGGCAGCTGGGGCGAATGGAGTGAGTGTAGTCGGACATGTGGTGGAGGAATAAGTTTTAGAGAACGCCAATGTTATTCCCAAAGGTAAGTAAAATTTTTTCCCCCTAGCCAAGGGGGCATACCCATTTCTTTGACTTGAAGTCTTATGGTTAAGGATTTTTCTACCCTCTCCTGTAAATAAGGGGACTCCATTTATCTGAGGGGCATGGAGGACCAGATGTAAAGAATAATGTGTGATGGTCTATTTCAGGGTACCATTCGGGTACCTAAATGTGACAAATATTTGTGTCCAACTCACATTTCTTCATTTGATGACTATTTCTGTAATGTAGGTAGTTCAACATTTTTGGATCTAAGGAGGGAAAATATAAATTCTGTGCAATGCTTAAGTTTGAGTAAGTCAACATTTAGGTTATGCTCATTTATTAAACATTTAACAAGCAAAACAAAATACTGATGTTCAGTAATAAAATGTAATAATTAAATTCACAAATAAATATTATATATGATAAACACTTTTAATTTTAGACTGAGGATAGTTTTCAGTGGGCTCTAATCAGGTAACTAATGAGTTAATTGGCTGGATCCCCTGCGATGAAAATTGCACCCTTCACCACGGCGAAATCTAACTGCTTAGTTGCGCTAGTTAGATTTAGCGATGGCAAAAATGGGCCATCCTGCAGGGGCAGAGATGGGTCCGGGGAGGGAAAATACACATGTACATTTGATTTTCAAAGCTACATGCATATTTTCACATGTACAGCTCCCCCACAGATGATGTGACTGCTAGGTCCTCAAGGACTTTTGAATTCATGTGCCTTATAGATATTTTTCAACGAGAGACTACCTAGGTAGTCATGTTTCATGTAAACAAAATATTGTTTCATTACCTTATGCCAAATATAAAATAAAAAAGTCATGGTTGAAATGGGCAAAAATATTGCCTGTGAAGCACTATAGTTCTAGGATTGGCTCTTCCATTAGGCAAACTAGGCTATCGGGCCCTTTCACACAGTACAGCAACTCTGTTCTGTGCTAGCCGGCACTTCCAGGTGCACTGCACTGACTCCTCAGCTCCCCCAGAGCACAACAGCAGCAGGAGCTATTGCAAGGGCTCCCGCCACTGCCTCTCTCAATCTGAATGCCCTCTCGCTTGCAGCATCCTTAGCCCTGACCACCCCGGGGAGCAGAACACCTGACACAGGGGTTGAACTGGGAATCTTTAGCATGGCAGCACACCCCACTGCCACTGAGCCGCAAAGCTGGCCGGAGATATGGTTTTTATTATACATTCCATAAAGGGCGTGTAAAAAACCTCACTACCTGACTTGATTTGGTTACTGTTGTTAAGACCAGTGGCCATTTAATGAAATTATGGGCAGAGAGATGAGAACAAAGGGAATTTTAAGAAGCACTGCTTTTCATAAAAAATAGAAAGCACTTGAAATACTTTGTGGTAGAAGCTATACAGGCATATGCAACACACAAAAAGAGGGTATCTGCTTGTCTTGAAAGATTCAAATCATACTTTATTCTTGCACTATTTAAAACTAGTGACAACTGTATAGGCCTGTGGCAATATTAGAAGTTAGAATTCCATGTATGTCATTCCTGTCACAAGTGTTTCAGGTGAGAGCAATAGCAAGCAGCCAGGTTGTACTTATGAAGCAGCAGAGGGACAAATTTGAGCTTTTGCTGTCCCTAGGCATTGATGACATTATGCTGTCCCCTCGCTCTCCCAGTGGACCTCAGATTTCCCAACACTGTGGACTTCTGATGCCCTGCTGCCCTGAAACCTTGAATTCCTCTGTCCCCCTTCCCCACAGACCTCCAGTTCAATTCCTACCTCCTCCCTGGCCAGGATCTATGATCCTTTCTCTTCAGCCAGCCATCACTTGTGCAGAGCTCAGGGGTCCAATTCTACTGCCTTTAGAAGGCAGTTATTGCGGGGATAGTGTGGGCCTACAGCTCTGTGTCTGCCTTTGTTTCTGTAGCCCCATCCTCATCTCCCAGCCTACTGCTTTCTCCCTCTCGGGTGGACCCCTGGAATTTGACCTCAGCCTGGACTCTTGATATCCTTGCCTGCCACCTGTCACTGATCTTAACCCGGACTCTCGATATCCCTGCTAGGGTTGCCAACTGGCTCCAGATTTTCAGGACAGGTTGATCCAGTCCTGGTTTTACCTCATTACATGATGGGACTTATTCTGATTACCTATTGCTTTCCCTCAAGAAAATCAAGACTATAAGTATCTGCGTGCAGGGGAGTAAAACCAGGACTGGATCAACCTGTCCTGAAAATCTGGAGCTGGTTGGCAACCCTGATTCCTGCCTGCTGCCCAATTCCAACCTCAATCTGATTCCAGAATTACTCTTCTGCCTACGCCCCAGAGACTGCCACCTAAGACCTGCCAGCTCCTGGAACCTGAAGGCTCACCCTGAGGGGAAAGGGATTGGTATAGGCAAAGGTCCAGTTCAGTCTTTGCACCTATCTGCTCCACCTGTGCATCAACCTAACCCCAACACAAGGATCCACAATCCTAACAGGTTGCTGAGGCCATGGACCCAGCAGTACTTTCCTTGCTCCAAGCCATACCCGGCCTGTCTCAGAGGCTGCAGGAACAAAAGCAGGGATTGAACTAGGTTACCGCTGGCTTGGAAAGATTGGCTGTCAAGATGGATGCCATCAAGCCAGTCCCAGCCCTGCTTCCAGTGGTTCCCTTGCCACTAGTGCCGCCACTACCGTTAGTCCATTGTCGCAGCTCTCGGTGCCTCTGCGTTACATGGGCGATCCCAATCAGTATTGGAGTTTCATTAATTTATGTTGAATGCGTTTCCAACTGCAGGCCAGCCTTTTCTCGGATGATCGCTCTAAAGTCATATACTATACATCCTCTCCCTCTGGCTTAGGCCTCTCCTCTTTGGGAGCATGATGATCCCATGTTCCAGAACCTCACAAGTTTCCTAAATGAATTCTGCTTCATATTTGACAAACCCGGAAGAGACGCCTCCCTAGCAGCTGAAATGCTACAGATCCACCAGTGCTTCTGGACTCTCACCAAATACACTATAAAGTTCCAAACATTCACCTCTGAGTTGAACTGGGGTGAGGGTAGCCTCACAGCCATCTTCCTTCAAGGTCTTGCAGTCCGAATCAAGGATGAGTTCACAGGATGGGAGGTTCCCATGTCCTGGATAACTTTGTCACCTTAGCAGGACGCATTGACCAAAGATTCCAGGAAAAGTCTCAAGAGAATAAAGCTCAGCGGCCTATCCTTCTAGCTCCTCGCTTCCAGAATCCATCTTCTCCATCTACATTCTAGGCTCCCAAGGTTAAGCCTCCTGAGGAACCCATGCAGCTGGGTTGCAGCCATCTGCCCCGAGGAGAAATTACACAGAATGCAGATGGGCCTGTGCATGTACTGTGCAGGTTGCGGGTACCTTGTGGCCAACTGCCCTGAGAAACAGGGAAACCTTCATGTCTAGGGTTGACCCTAGGCTGGTCATCCTCTGCTCCCCAACTCATTGACCCTGTGTCCTTCACTGTGGGTCAAAGCCACTTATTCTCGGAAGCATTTCTGGACTCCTACACTCCCCTAGCTTCAAAAACATCAGCCCACCATCAACTGGTCTTTGCTGGAATTGGCTCAGTGGGTCCCATCCTGTTCATCTACCTGCCTTGCTTCTGTCACTCCTCTGGCCTGTCTGATTCTTGCAGCTGCCCAGATGGGACTTCCTCCTCAATATGCTGAATATCAGGATATATTTTCCAAGCAGAAGGCAGAAACGTTACCCTTTCACTGTTCCTATGACTGTTGTATCAAATTTTTCCAGGGTAAAGAACCTTCTCAAGGAAGGGTATACCACGTCTTGGAGCCATAAACCAATGCCATGAGTGACTATATCCAGGAAAATCTTGCAAGAGGTTTCATCCACCCTTGTCCCGCCAGAGCGGACTTCTTCTTTGTTGCAAAAAAAGACAGAACACTCCGACTCTGTATAGCCTACAAGGATCTTAATCCCATTACAAAAAAGGATTGCTACCCTCTACCTCTTATATCTGAACTTTTCGACTGCCTTCAAGGAGCCCAGATCTTCACAAAACTTGATCTCAGAGGGGCTTACAATCTCATCCATATTAAACAAGGGGATGAGTGGAAGTCCGCCTTTAATACCAGTAGTACATCTAGTACTTAAAAAATCCTCACTTGATTTTCTGGGTCCTTCGAACTATTGACCTATCCCTAATTAATTGCCTTAACAAAAATCCTTGAGAAGTGTGCCCTAGATCAACTTCAGGACATTATGGATTTTTTTTGATATCCTTGACTCTGATCAGGACTGGTTACAGTACTGAGACTCTTGATTTCCTTGAATGATTTTTTTACTATGTGAGATGGACAAAGGCAGATCCATTATACTGATTTTGCTTGATGTCTCATCTACATTTGATACAATTAGTCATCAGGGAACGTCTGATTGCATGAGATCGATTAATGTGTGAAGTGTTGTCCTTCATTGGTTTAGTTCCTTCCTGTTTGATCAATCTCAGCAAGTAAAAATTGGTGAGTGTTTATCTGAGCCTAAATCAAGGGGCAGCTCAAGGCAACCTGCTGCCTGAGGCAATGGATGAGAGGGTGCCCCCTCACCAGAACTCAAGGCCAATACATAACATGGCCAGTCTCTCCCTCTCTCTCTCTTTCACACCAATCACTCCTGACCAGTCTCTCTCAATCTCACACCAGTCATCTCCTCAACTAGTCTCTCTCACACTATGCACCCCACCCCGACCCCTCTCTCTCACACCAGTCACATTCTCTCCCCAACCAGTCTCTCACTTTCTCTCACTCCACCTCATTCTCTCCCCACCCTACCAAGTACCTGGAAGATTAGTGTAGTCTGTGAGTCAGTAATCAAGTAAAAAGTGCTTCTGCTGCCTACTCCATTGAGAGAGAAACTGTAAAACACAGTGTAGCATGTTCCCTCCTCTCCAGCCTTCTCCTTGACTCTGAGCAGTGAGCACCTCTTAACTGGGTTGAAGAACCAGAGTCAGAGCTTTCAGTTTGTCCCTGCAGTGCTGCTGTTGAAAAAGGGCCTTCTGCTCATCACTCCCAGTCCGTGATCCGTGCGCTGCAATGCTTCCTCCGTTCTCCCGTCTCCTTGGACTGCCCCCACCTTGGCAGCCTCCCCTCCCTCAAGTCACTGTCATGTGGAGCAAACAATAGGGGACAATGATAATAAGACAAAGGATTTGCTTACTTCAAGATGCCAGTGGTGGCAGAGTTCAGCTGAACTTGTAGCCCATAGTAAACAGGTGACAGGCACCATGGAGCACCTGGGACCAGGACCCACCTTCAGCCCTGATGAGATCAAAAGCTCTAGAGCACGAGGCAGAGCAGACAGTGTGCTGAGCATGAGCCTGTGCATCTCGGTGATATCAAACACTGGGCTCCAGGGAGCTCTGCTGCATTTTTCAAATTACTTTATTTTGGTTCATTAAGGCCTGGATTTTCCCGCGGTGCAGAGCTCTTTGAATTGTGCGGTAACGGGGGGTTGTGGGGGGGGGGGGGCCTGCGAAAGCCGGCAGTGATCGCACCACTGCGGTGTTATCGCTGCCGCTTTCGCACCCAATAACGCCATCCTAAAAGGTGGCGCTATTGGGCGCGCTACTGGCAGCGATAAGGGTTCTTACCTTTTCGCTGCCAGCGATGTTTCCGCCCCGGTGCCGCCCCGACTCCTCCTCTTCCGGTGCCGATGCCGCCCCGACTCTGCCCTGATTTAGCTATCGCACATGCAAAAGTCCCTTTTCGCATGTGATATGGTTAGAAAATAACCCCCTAAGTGAAAGAACATGCTGCAGGGCATTTTAGGAAGTGTTTTCTGCCACCCCAAAATTTTGCCACCTAAGGCAGTTGCCTCACCCTGCCTAAAGAAAGAACTACTCCTGCGTAAACCCCTAACATCTAGTGTGCCCCAGGGCCGGACATTATCCACATCCCTGTTTAACATTTCTATACATCCCCTCTGTGCACTTATAGCCTCATATGGTATAGACTGTTAAATGTATGTGGATGACATACAGTTATTTCTTGCCACTAGATCTTCCCCTCAGTGTATTTTGACTCAGCTGGCTGACTGTATTCAAGGTATCAAGGGCTGGAGGGTGGCTTGAGAATTTCTCTCTGAATCTTAAAAAGACTGAAGTCTCAGGGGTCAGCTGTGACCCCATCCTGAGTGAGGCATTGTTTGCAGATTGATGGGATCAGTCACCCATTACTGACTGAGGTGAGAGATTCTGAAGTTATCTTGGCTCTTACTTTTAAACCCCAGGTTAGGGCTTTGCTTAAATTTGTTTTTCATAAGCTAGAGCTTGTGAGGAGATTCAAGTATATTCTTTCCACTCCTGATTTCACTCAGTAGTTCAGGCATCCATATTTATCTCTCTGGACAACTGCAACTCATTATACTGGGGTCTCCCCAAAGGGCATCTTTGGGTCCTTCAGCTTGGAATTTTGATCACATTACTCCACAATTGAAAGAAACTTCACTGGTTGTCACAAGTTACCAGAGTAAGATTTTAAGTCTTGGTCATAACATATGAGGCCCTTGGTGAGGGCGGTCCAGTGGACTTAAAAATCTGTGGCTTGACTATACTGCCACCTGTCCTCTGCTGTCATCAGAGAAAAAGCTGCTGTCTAGCCCATCTTTTAAGACTGATCCAATTACCTGTGGTTGTGCTCTCTCAGTAACTGCTCTAACCCCTCTGGAATTCCCTCCCCATGGTTTTAAAAGAGGAGTCTGACGTGGAGAAAATGCTTAAAGTGCTATTATTCTCTAATGCTTTTCCTTAATCCACTATTTGCAGCTGTATTTATTCTGTAATCCAACGTTTATTTAGTCTGTGATATCTTGCCAGTTAGTTATTAATGTTATTGGTTGCATGTTTTTATTGTAAACCACCCTGAGCAATATTGTTGCACCTGGTGGAATATAGATCTTTTAAATAAATACCCCATCAACTTTTACTTCACCTCCTCCCCCTTTCAACCCCCCTCATCGTCTACCCTCCCCTCTTCACCTTCAATCTTCTGTCCTTTTCCTCCACACCTTTCAACTCCTTTCAGCTTAGAACCCCTCAACTTTTACCCCACCCTTCTCCTCCTCTCCTTCCAACCCCTTCTCTTCCCTCTCCTCCTCACATTTCTTCTTCCAACCTCCCCCTCACCTTTCAACCCCCTCCCTTTCTTCTCTCCCCCTCTTTTTTCTACCTCCCTTCTTCCCCTCACCTTCCACCTTCTCTCCCCTTATGTTCACCTTTCATCTTCCCCCTCCTCCCACACACCTTTCACCCTCTCTCTCCCATGGCAGATGGACTGGAGAGGTAGCTAGTGACTAGTTCTACTCTCTGCCTGGCTCCTCGCTCTCCCGCACAGGTCAGCTTTTGAACCGTGTGGGAGGGAGAAGAGCCAACGGCAGGAGGAGGAAGTTAAAAGTGCTGCCCACCAACTCTGCTCTCCTGCCAGTTGGGCCACAAAGTGGGGGCAGGGAGAGGTGGAACCGCTGATTTTCTGCTCCACAGGCCATGAATAAACTAAGTCCTCAGCCTTGCAGGCCATTTTAGTGTGAGGGGCAGGGCACAGGGTGCAGGAGCAACTGCTCTTATTTAGCTCTCGGGTGGCAGTAGCTCGTGAGCCCTGCGGGCAACTTTTTCCAGCAGAATGGGCAGGAAGCAGTGGTGCCCCCTACTGTATGGCAGTAGGGGGCACCACTGGCTATATTGGCTATACGTAGTTATGACTCTGGGTAACAGTTACTCTATGAACTCCAGTTGTGTGTAGATGGCAGGGTTACTTCCATGAGTAATTTTTTTTTTTTCTGCTACCAGTCCGGCCCCATCTTGCGGTTCAGGTTTGGTACCAGGTGTGTGTAGCAGGGACCTCCATGCCTCCAGGAGAAACACTTACTGTGAAGTAGAAATAACACAGCACTCTTCTGTGGTAACATGCAAGGATACTTGGAAACTGGGATAGAAAAATAATAAACATTATATATGTAGTAAGGCCCAAATTTAGGCATAGGCAATATAAGCAATGGCCTCTGGCATCACATTTTAATAGGCACTGGAGCGTTGCCAGTACAGCTATGCCTCTGTCTGGGCCTGCCTCCCAACCACTTACTTACAGCAACGCTGTCCCAGCCCTGGAGTGGCAGCAATTTAAAAACACAAATTCAGTGCTGGGCCTGCAGCCAGCCACTGCACGCTCAAGGCCCTGCCCCCTCTTCCCAGACGAGCTTCCTGTTACTATGGAAACCTATGCGAGAGGCAGGGCCTTGAGCATGCAGCTGCAGGACCCACACTGAATTTCTTTTTTAGGTTTCTGCTCCCGCCACTGCTATGGGTGCTGCTTTAGGTAAGTGGCTGGGAGTGAACAATCCTCCCCCCCCCCCCCCCCCCCATCCTGGAGGGGGATGTATCTGCTAACTCTCCCCGCCCCTGTACTGCCTATGGGTGCCAGCAATGCAGATCTGGCCCTGTATGCAGTTACATGGTTCTGTACATAGGGATTGTAGACAGGGAGAAAAGATGGAGACTCAGGCTCACTAGTACAGGGTACATCCGATCTAGGTAATCCTTACAGTCCTACCCCGTCCCATACAGGGTCAGGTGGCACAGCCAGGGAAGGTTAACCTCATATTGTCTGATCTGGAGGATGACCTTTTGAAATTGGTCCTCCAACAGTAAGGACATGAAATCCCTGTTCATATCCATGACTGCAGAAGGTATGAAGGGGCATTCTAGCCTTTATGCTCTATACTAGCCAGATTGTATGGTAGGTGGATTGTAGAAGGTGGCAGGTTGCTTGCGGGAATGGGATGTATGAAGGCAGAATTCCCTATATAGTATGGCATGACTGATGGGAATGCAAGGATAGACATATCCGGCTAACTTAGACGAGATATTCAGCAGCACAACCATGCTGCTGAATATCCCCATAGCAAGCGCTGCCTAGGCGGAGAAGTCATATCCATATCAGTTTAGACCTGCTATTCAGCAGGCTTAACTTACCTGGCTATGTTATCCGCCTAAGGCTGAATATCGTAACTTAGCCGTATAACTTATCCAGCTAAGTAGCACAGTCCTGATCTGCCCACCGCCCGCCCACAGCTTATCTACCTGTTCAGAGGCTGCTGAAAATAACCAGACATTCAACTGCTGCTAAGTACCCGGATAAGTCCTACTTCTCTGGCTATCTAGCATTTGAACATAGAAGGAAACAGAGAAACATAGAAAAGGACCAAATGATCCACCCAGTCTGCCTAGCAAGCTTATGCTTATGCCAGGATCTGCTGCACTGTGCAGGTTACCCTCCTCATACTTATCAGTTTCCCGGACCTTAAAAGTCAGGGCCCTCGGAAAGTAAATGTCTGAATGCTTATGTTGTTCAGAGCAGTCTGGGCCAGAAATGCTTCCAGAGAGGCAAACCTTTGCTCAATTTGTTGCTGTTCTGTATCGCACATAGCCTTTTCTTTAGCTTTGAACAGCAATTTTTATTTTAATTTTTTAAATACTGCACAATTATTTCCCTTTCTCTGAATAACAGTCATAGAAAGGGAAATAAACAATACTTGCCAGCCTTCCCGAAAAGCTTTTTGCCACAATCTTTCTTTTGGCTTTAAATTAGGTGAATTGACTCCTATAACACTGACAAAACCCAAGAAGTATGATTATCAATGAAAAGCCCTGAGAGAAGACAGTTGAAAAATTTCCCAAAAGACTAGTGAGATGTTTAAATACAGGATTCACTTCCTTTACCTGGCAAAGGCTCAGCTCATTACCTTTATGTTACAGCTTGCCCAGATAAGGTTACAGTCTAAATGTTTCTTTTCCCTCAGGGCATTAAATGCTTTCTGTCATTAAAGCAGGAATTCAAACATCCATAAACAAGTTTTCTATAAATAATTTGGAGTTAAAAAGTCATAATTCTAACTGGAAGAGAGAGCAGCAGGTGAAACGTAGAGAGTGCAAATTTAGCAAAGTATTTTCAAATTGCCGTGGCCTTGGCATGGAATATCAAATATATGCTGATAGCATTTAGTTTTTTATTCCAGTCTCTTATGCCTTTTCAGAACTGGCTATTTATATTTCTGTGATTAGGCAACAGATGAGTGCAAAAGGACTACTGTTAACCATTAAAAATCTGAGCTCATAGTTTTATCTAGAATTCCACACGATGACATCCCATTGACCTTACAGGCTTGCGACTAGTCTATTCCAGTTGTCAAGCAGGTCCGTAATCTAAGCATCATCTTAGGTTCGTCACTTACCTTTATACCACAAGTTAGGTCCATTGTTAAAAATTATTTCCATAAACTCAGTATGCTGAGGAGGTTTAAACCTTTCTTGGAATCTGATGATTTGTGGTCGAACTGGATTAGATTATTGTAATAGTGTATACGTCGGTTTATTGGCTAGTACTATTTCTGCACTACATTTGGTTCAGAATGCAGCTGCAAGGCTGTGATCAGATATAGCCAGTGTTATATCTTTTGCACTGGCTACAGGTTTCATGGCATGTTCAATTTATAATTTTATTGACTGCATTACAAGAATTACTGAATAAAGAACCATCTCAGATCACATCAATGCTAAAATTTTGTATACCTTCTCATGCTTTATGATCTGTCACAGAATTTGTTGGAGGTCCCATCCCATCATTTTGCCTGCTTCAATTATGTGAGATCAGAGATTGGATGTTTATGGTGGCTGGACCTGTGATACGGAATGCTGTAACACTGGCTTTAAAGATCTGAGTCTTTCATAAGTCTTTTCAAAAAAACTAAAAGGCTTTTTATTCTCACAAGCATTTGGCCGTACTGAACCATGATGCGGTTTATTATGATGCTCCTTGATGATGATGAGATTTTTGCGGATTATTAAACTCTATCGTTGATGATTGTCATTTAGTATTAGTCAACATTTATTTATCTGTTATATTTATTATTTTACTTTGTCCTGTATTTGTATATTATCATTTATGAATATAGTTTGTAAGCCGCCCAGGAGTGATGGATGGATTAGATATAAATATTTTAAATAAATAAATAATAACTCTACAAAAAATATGCCATGTGCTACTTATAGGACAGAGATTCCCAAACCTGTCCTGAAGGACGCCCATCCAGTCGGGTTTTCAGGATATCCGCAATGTATATCAGTGAGAAAAAAAGTGTACATGCTATGGAGGCACGTATGCACATTTATCTCATGCATATTCGTTGTGGAAATCTTGAAAACCTGACTAGCTGGGGGATCCTCCAGGTCAGGTTTGGGAACCACTGCTATAGGATAAGTTTCAAAAGGGGCTTCTGCAAGTGAGTAGTGCTTTACCCACAGAAATGGCCCATTAGAAAATTGCATGACCACCAATACACACATGAAATTATGCACATGGACATTGGGAGCACATACGTTTGTATGCTTAAAGGTGAATTTTAAAAGCCTGGCGCTTGCCAAAGCCAGGAAATATGCGCACAAGTTGGGCCGGCGCAGGCCGAGCAGATTTTAAAAACCTCTCATGTACGCGCGTGTACTTGCTGCTGTGTGCGCACATGAAAAGTTCAGAAAGGGGAATGGTGTGGGCGAGGTCTGGGTGGGGTATGGGCGTTCCTGAATTTTAACTTGAAATTGGCGCATATTTATTTACACGCACACAGGCGTGCGCCGGGGTCCCCTATCACATAACTTTACTTCTGCTGTGGATCACGTGCAAGTTATGAAGGAAAGACAAATAGATCAGTGGGGTTTTAAGGGTCGAGGTTAACAAGGAAGAAGGGAGGCTATTAAACTAGGGGGATTTGGAAGTCCTATTCTTTGCCTTGGTGAACTGGGAACAAAGTGGGAAAACTGGTAATGGTGTCTGTGTGCATGCCTTTTAAAATCCCCCCACTTACGCTGTAGAAGCGGCTGTTGCGTGCATGGGCGCCTGTCCACTTAAAACTGCATACATGTGTGCACACGGTCAGGCTATTTTATAACATGCGCGAATATGTTTCTCCCTGCCAGCAAAAGATAGGTCCCGGTGTCCCGCGGTGGTGCGGCTTTGTGAAAGGTCCCGCGGCACAGAGTACAGCATGGTGGAGAGAGAGTGGGACAGTGCGGTGACTGCAGCCCAGAGTCCCGGGGATCAAGGTGAAGTGTGTGTGGGTATGAGAGGGTTTTTGTGTGTGTATATGTGTATGTGTGCATGTGTGTGTGTGTGAGAGTACCTGTATATATACGTGTGTGAGAGGTTAAAGTTTGTGCTCCCTCCTCCAATCTACGACAATCTCTGGAGGACTGGAAATCTAAAGTTCCCAGGTATGGAGAGTGGGAGATTTATTTTTATCCTTGTTAGTTTTAATTATTAGATGTGATGTATCTGCTGTTTTGAAATATTTTATTAATATTTTGTAATATTTTAAACATTTTTATACATTTTTTTTTCAAAATAGTTTTTATTAATAGCAAGAATATGCATTCATATGCTAGACAGGGCAGAATATATACATGTTTTTAATTGGCTGAATTTATCAGCAGATTTGACATTCTTTTTATTGGTATGTTTAATGGTTTATATTTTTGATTGTGTTTGCATTGCTTACAGATTTTGGCTTCTTGTGAGTTCCAGTTCAGTTTGTGTCTGCACATTTCGATTTATATTTTATGATCTCTTTATTCTGTATTTGGTGAGAGTCTATCTGGGTTCTGCTTGTGTGATTGAGGCTTTAGGTATTCTGCTAGCATGTAAATCCCTACACAGAAACCACAACAACCTGGCTTTAATCTGTTTTCCTAATAGAAGGTGTATTGGTGTTTAGGGCCTGGTGTAATATTTGCAGTATGGCTTTTTCATAGGTTGAGTGCTGGAATTGTAGTTCAGGTTATTCCTGGCTTTCTGTGGGTCAAGTCCACACTCAGTGCCCTTTACCATGGGCCTAATACCATATGGGATCCAATAAACCGCCTTGATTACTATGAGAAAGGTAGTTTATTAAGTCTATTAAACTGTTATTATTGAAAGTGTGATTTTTTGCAGCATATGCCTATATAATATATATGTTGTTGAAAATGATATTTTTAGTTCAGAAGATTGTACTTTGAATGTCTATTTTCCATATGCAATCTGCCTTTTTTTGGTTGGGGAAGTTAATACATTTTAAATTGGAAAAGAATGCATATGGTTTTTTTTAATTGTGTGGGGAGGGGAGGGGAGGGGGAATGAAAGGCTGCAAGGTTTGTCTAGGGCATCTAATACCCTTGTATCAGCTGTAAGAGCGAGTGTGTCACACACACAGACTCCCACCATTTACCAACCTCTCATACCCCCAGGGGGCAGATCCTGGAGAAGGGTGGGAGGCAGGCAATAGGGAATGGAGGAGTCCTATTTCTAGACCCAGGAGGCGGGGAGGTCAAAAGTCGCCCCGCCCCATTAAACATTTCTCCAGCACCTCCTAGTGCGGATGCCAAAGACTGAAAACAAAAAAATAACAGACCCAAAAACTTTGGGTACTAGACTTAGTTTTTGGGTACTTGCCAGGTTCTTATGGCCTGGATTGGCCACTGTTGGAAACAGGATGCTGGGCTTGATGGACCCTTGGTCTGACCCAGTATGGCATTTTCATATGTTCTTATGTTCTTATGAGTGCTTAGAGCAGTGGGCTGCAAACAAGGGAAGTCAGGGTTCAAACCCTATTGCCATTCCTTGTGACCATGGGCAAGTCACTTCACCCTCCGTTGCCTTCCCCCTGCCCTGGCCCTCAGTGATTTCACCTGCACCAGGCCATGGGGGCAGGACGCCATTTCATCCTTCGCCTCAGGCAGCAGATTGCCTCGAGCCGCCCCTGTGCACGCCTGTTTAAAAGAGGTGTTGCAGGGGGTGGAGTCTGGGCAGGGTTGGGACTTATGCACACACTTTTTGATTTAAAAAAGTATACACATACATTCTCTCAGCAAACTTACACACACCAAATAGCAGGTGTAATTGTGTGCATGTATATATTTTTATTTGTATTTTGTGGTGTTTGCCAAGATAGGGGAGCGGAGCTAGGGTGGGGTAAAAAAAAGTAAAAAATTGAAAATAATAGGATTAAAAAATCTCCAGCTCTCCATACCATAAAATAAGTAAATAAATACCTGGGATTTTTTTATTTCTAGTCACGCAGAAATTGTTTTAGATTTGGGGGAAGGAGGCCACACAATCTTTATCCTTTCTCTCTCCCCTTCACACACACAGGTTCTCTCTTTCTCTCAAACACATGCAGGCTGTCACACACATGCAGGCACTCTCTTTCTCTCTCTCTCTCTCATACACGTACAGGCCCTCTCTGTCTCTCATATACACATGCAGGCTCACACACACAGGCTTTCGCTCTCTCATACACACAGGCTGTCTCACACACACATGCAGAATCTCTCTTTCAGGCACACACAGGCACAGTGTCTCTTGTACATATGCAGTCACTCCTCTCATACACACATGCAGGCTCTCTCTCTTATACACACCTAGACTTTTTTTTCACCTACTGTACACCATAGTTCCCTCTAAGATGAGCATGTGAAGAATTACATTTCAGAGCGTCGCTCATATAAATTTTTCTTTGTGCTATACAGAGAAATGCAACATTAATTCTGGCACTCAAAAATTATTGGTTTAAAAAAATGTTGCTCACACACAAAAAAATTGCACACCTCTAGTCACTCCTTGAAGAGAACATTGTGTACACATACAGGTTGACTCGCTCTCTCTCATACACACAGGCTCTCTCTCTCTCTCTCTCACGCACACAGGCATATAGGTGCTCTCTCTCACACACACACACACCTTTCAGACCTCCTCCTTTCTTCTGGGCCTTGGCTGCACTGCTTCTTACTGCCAGAGGGGAAGAGGGAGAAGGCCATTGCTTCTAGCGGCACTGCAACTGACAGATGCTTTCTTTTTCTGACTTCGCTGGCCTTTCTTTGGGCTGCAGCGGGTTGGGCTGCACTGCGGCCCCACTAAGCTCTTCTTCCACAGCAGTTCCTCTTCTTTATTTTGGCCACCAGCAGGCGATCTCAGCAGGAGCTGAGATGAAGATGCCCAATCCCCTGATAGGCCAATCTGCCCCTGATTCTGCTGCATGCTTTGTCTTTGATTTGTGACAAGGACATGTGACATTCCCTGAGGTATTTAGATTTACCAGGTGCCAAGGGTGGGAGGTCAACCCTAGATGAAAAAATACTATTAACTATGCAGGTTCACAAAATCTAAGGAGGGGAGTGAAAGAGCATCCCAAGCCCTTCGATATCACACCCAGGACACCCCATAGGGAATTTTCTGGGTAGCAGTACATTCCCCAGACCAAACCACAAAACAATACCAAACAGCTTAAAGTTTTATAAACAATTGTACTTAAGAAGCACAAGAGAGAAAATGGGAAAAATAAAAGTGGAAACTGCAAAGAGCACCAGAAAATGCACAGAAAGTATGTGCAGGCATTAAGTAACAATTTCAATAAACAGGTACCTTACAACTGGCCAATAGCTCTCATCGGTATAGTCTAACTGAACACACAGGATAAACAAATCAATTAACAATTACACAGGGAAGCACAGTTAATCCTTAGCTCCACACCCTGTTCCTGTCAGACCACAGGAATAAACCCTGCAGCTCGAGTTCTCTTTATAAGTCTACACCAGAGCTGTAGCTAGACTATGGCCAATATGGCCATGGCGATAGGTGACAGAGCTCTAAGGGCACTTTAATGCTGTGCCACCCCCATGGGCTCAGAAATTGTCAGGACAAGGGGAAGGCAGGAGAGTAGTGAGGAGCATCTGTCCCAGGCATCACTCCTCTATGGGCGTCATCAGGCTATTTCGCCAATCCCAACTCTGATGCAGCCCATAGGGGCCACAAAGAAAATACTATCCACCCTCCTGATCCAACTCATGTGGGACTGAAGAATCTGTAAATGTCACCATAGCCAAAATGTGAGCCAGTTGCTGGAACTCTCTCCTACCCATGGCCCAGTACAAGCTACAAGAAGCAGAGATCTGGTGCCTTTCCCTCCTTCCTATGTGTTTCAGAGTCTAAGACACCATTTAAACCATGTGTAGCTCCCTAGAAATCTAACATGCATGTCATGGTTCAAACTGCTTCTTAAAACCAAATAGAAGAAAATCTCCAAGCACAAAACATCCAAATTTCATTGGTCCAAGTCTTAACTTTTCTTCACACTGGAAAAACTGTATCACACTGTCTCAATGGGTTATAGCCCTTTGAGTTCTTATATCAAAAAGTATCAAAATCTTCTTACCCTTGCTTCTTCAGGTTGTTCAGGCAACCAGATCCTTGCCCCAGTCTTCTGGGGTATGCCCTTCCCATCAAACTGGTCAAGTCAAAGCCCAAAATAACTTTTATCCAAAAGTCCTTCAATATCAAAATGCAAAAGTGATGAGCATAGGCCTATCCAGCAACTACTCAGCTATTGTCCTTTGAGACCCTGTAGAAAGTCTCAGTCTCCTCTCTCCTCCTTGTAGATCCTGAGGGAATCCAAAGCTCTGCCAGATAGTTGAAATCCTGAAGGGATTACTTACTCTCCTGTCCACTACTACCTTCAATCCACTGCTTCCTTGAGATACTAAGGACATCTCTGTCTCCAGCACTCTACCCTCTCTCAACTCCTCCTTTCCACTGAAGTTCTGAGCGTGCTCCTGGGAAATACAGTTGTGCTCATAAGTTTGCATACCCCTGGAAGAATTTGTAAGATGTGTAACATTTTAAGAAAACATGAGTGATCAGACAAAACATGTCTGCTATTTTTAATGTTTCAAATTAAACTATTATGCAACACAGAATAGCATAATTATTAAACAAACCATAGCAACAGCACCTCCTCTCTTCCAGGGTATACATATTCAGATCCTTCAGCCTCTCCTCATAAGTCTTCCAATGCTGACTCCAAGCCATTTTAATCACCCTTCTCAGTACTGCCTCCATCCTGTCTCAAACCCTTTTGAGATAAGGGCTCCAGAACACAGTATTTGTGGTGAGGCCTCACCAAGGACCTGTACAAAGGCATTATCACCTCCTTTTTCATACTGGCTATTCCTCTCTCTATGCAGCCCAGCATTCTTCTGGCTTTATCTATCGCCTTGTCACATTGTTTCACCATCCGCCAGACACTATCACCCAAGATTTCTCTTTTGGTGTGTGCACCTCAGTCTTTCAACCCCCATCACATACAGCTTTTTTGGATAACCACACCCCAGTTGCATGACTCTTCACTTATTGGCATTGAATCCCAGCTGTCAAATTTTCGACCACTCTTAAAGCTTTCTTAAATCACTTTTCATTCTCTCTACTCCTTCATTCTGTTGCAGATCTTAGTATCATCCACAAATAGACAAACTTTACCTTCTATATTTAGATTATATATTTTACTGGTAAGTTTGCTGGTTTGCATAAATCTTAAGGCCAATATTCAACTTATTAAAGTACCGGTGTAGGGGGAAGTAGTAGGGAAAGGGTTGGACTGGCTGGTGGGGTGGGTCTAGCTGAGTCACAGACCCAAGGACCTCATGAAGTGGACCAGGAGGTAGGCCATAGTGAGGAGGCCTTGGAATCCAGTCTATCACTACCAAGCCCTATGAGGGGGGAAGGGGCCAGGAGCAGCTAGTACAGTAGCTTCATGAGGAGGCTCTGGGTTTTACTCCCACCCTGAAACCTGAACATCTGCCACCAGTCAGGGCCTGTGAGGAAGGGCTGGACCTAGTCTTAATGTCCAGGCCCATTGTGCCACCCCCACCCTCAAAGACCAGTGTAGACAATACCTTATGTGCCATGAAAGAGGAGCATTGAGAGGCTAAGAGATAACTGGCCATGGGAGGGTCTTGAAAACCAGTGGGTGCATGTGTATCTTGAAATTGGACACTATTAGTGGACTATCCAAAATGGAGACTTTACTGAAATGTCCTGGTTCAAAGGGTTCATCTTGAGGTTACAAGAGATGGGTGGCTTCTTGGGCAGGAGAATTATGGTTGCCCTTACTCCGGGAGGGTGGTTGTTCTAAAAAGGTAAACGTTTATCTTATTCTGTAATATGGGGAAGGTTCTAGTGTTTGGTTCATGGGACAACCCCAGTTGGAATGTGGGAGTGGTTTGTGAGGTGGTAGCCAATGGATGTGTGAGTATTAAAGAAGTGTTTTCATATGAAAAAAGGACTGGATGTCTGTTGAAGGGGACAGGACAGGAAGCTCTGGAGGGTCCATGCCAAAGAGATTTGGAGGAGAAACATCTACTGCTTCATTCTGAGGTACTGTAACAGTCTGAAGTGTGGATCACAAATGTGAAAGGAGAGAACTTGGTAGATTACAAGTCTTTTAGTGTGAGAGTGTCAAGAAGTCATCTGAAAGCTCCAATCTGCTTTCACCAGAGAAAAGAGAATTGTAGTAGAAGTTGTGCTGCAGACTGAGTTTGGAAATTTTATGAAGGAACTGGGTTGGAGGGCTGGCTGGACCTAAGAGAAGAGGTACCAGTTGGTTATTTCAGCACAGGTCCAATGGACCAGGGGTGCATAGTATCTGGAGCTGCACCTGGAGAGTAATGAATGGATTTGGAATTGCTTCAAAAGTGTGAGTATAGGAGTTGGTGTGACTTCTGTGAAAGAGAGGAGATCAAACATCCAGACCCCTTCAAGGCCTAGCGAGAAAGAGACTGTGTGGTGAGATACCTGCAGGAGACTGCCCCTGTTGATAAGTGTGAACAGGGACTGAGTGGAGGTGAACCAGAGCCTGGAGGCTCTGGGAATAACCTGGAAGTGTGAAGGTGCACGGGAGGTAAACTAGGGCTGTTGAGACCCTGGGAATAGCCTAGCAGAGTGCAAGTGCAACAGCCTTGGAAAGATCAGTCTTTTTATTAGGAGAAATGACACATTTGCTAAACAAATGGACTGTGAACTGGAGCTGTAATTTTCTTGTTTGTAATTGTTTTTATTGGATTTCTGTTACAGACAGTATCAATGCAACTCTAACACCTTCTCACTAGCCTCAGCCTCGCCCTTAATACAGCCAAAATGGAATTACTCATCATCTCGCCTGACCACAACAACCACACTCCCCTCGAGCCTCCCGCCACGCCGGCCCTTCAAGTGAGAGATCTTGGTGTCGACCTTGACAACCAGCTGAATCTAAAAAAATCCGTTAACACCACAATAAAAGACTGTTACTTTAAACTCCAAGTTCTAAAAAAATTAAGACCCCCCTCCTCCACCTCAACGACTTTCGCACAGTCCTCCAAGCCACACTATTCTCTAAAATCGACTATTGCAACTCTCTTCTTCTTGGCCTCCCCGCGATCACCATTAAACCCCTCCAAATGCTCCAAAATGCCGCGGCCAGAATCCTGACCAATACCTGCCGAAAAGAACTCATCATGCCCATCCTCAAAGATCTCCACTGGCTCCCAATTCGCTTCTGAATTCTCCATAAGAGTCCATAAAACCCTTCACAACCAGCATTTCCACTGGCTAAACCACTCCTTGCACTACTACACATCTAAAAGACCCGTCAGATCTGCTTACAAAGGATCCCTCTACATACCCTCTCCCAAATTTATTCACCACATGTCCACGGAAGAACGTGCATTTTCCTTAGCGGGACCTTCACTATGGAACTCCATGCCCCCAGAACTATGCCAGGAACACTGCACCAGGACCTTTAAAAAAAACTAAAAACTTGGCTGTTCAAACAAGTCTTCCCTTAATCTAGTCCCTCCATTCACCGCACCTGCTACTGCTCATTTCCCCGCCATACTCCTATTTTATTAACCACAGTACTTCTGCCCCCCCCCCCAGCCCCTCCACTGGCCCTTTATTTCCTTCTACCCTTTCTTTCTTAAGCATACCCCAATCTTACTAGTTAGCATTTTATGTTACATGTGATACTGTATTTAATTAATACGTCTTATAATGTTAACAATTATGTTAATCTTGCCTGATTATAATGTTACCTCTCAGCCACTGTCCTCTTTTTTGCTATTTTTCTCCTCCTACAACCAAGTTTTTTGTAGCTCCTTGTTCCATGTAACTTCTTTTTCCTTTTCTAAGGTTATATTACCCAAGTTCCATGTAAACCGATGTGATATGCTATATGAATGTCAGTATAGAAAAGTTTTTAAATAAATAATAAATAACAGGTAACATAATCAACATAGTAAGCCTGAAACCAATTGAGCAGTATCTTTTCCCTGCTGTCGAACTTTCCTTGCCCTCCCCCCCCCCCCCCCCCCCGCCCCCTTAGCTTGGAACCAACATAAATAAATATTACCTATTAAATGTCCAATGTTAAGTGTTAAAGTTTAAGCGGTGTTAGCGTCTACAGCAAAGTGCAGCGCCCGCACAAAAATTGTCCAAGTGGCCTTGAATTGCGCTTGTTTCTTCTTTGAGCTAGTCGGCGTCGATTTTCTTTCCAATAGTTATAAGTCCAGCATAGTATCCATCCATTCTTGCAAGGATGGTGGAGTCGAGGACGCAGTGACGCAGTATCACGCGGAGGGCCACTAAGCGGCCTTTGTGCAACAGCGACTTGTGTGCACTAGGATTCTGGCGTTGTTGATCCTGAATCCCCAGCAGACAAAATTGTGCCTCCCATCCCAAAGCGCCATCAGCGATAGTGTTGAGATGCTGAAGAATCCGAGACCAGAATCGCTGGACCAGAGTACAGTCCCACAGGCAGGGTACCAAAGAAGCATTAGGCTGGGTACATTTAATACAAGCATGGGAGGGAGCAATGCCAGCAAGGTATGCTTTACGCGGCCAAACAGCAATTTTGAGAGCTACCTTCTGATAAGTATGAATACTTAAACGCAAAGATTTTACTGAAATGTCTCGAGCCAGGTCACTAAACCAGGTGGCTGCTAAAGATTTGTATAATACATGCTGGGAAGTGGTATGCAAAAATTTACAATACAATGCATATAATCTGCATTATTGCACCGTATCCGCGCTCTTACCTTACATATTGTTTTCCCTTTTTGTTACACACCCCCCCCTATTAATTCATTACTATATACTCTCTTTCTTTATCATGTCCCTACTTTTTGCATCCAAGTTCCATACCCCTTGTTCCATGTATTGCATTAAGTTCTCTGTAAACCGATATGATGTACGTATGAATACCGGTATATAAAAGCTTTTAAATAAATAAAATAAAATAAATGAAATTGTTACGATCTTCGTAGAACTCACATGTAAGAACCTCTGAAAGGGACCATTGGTTAGTTCTCCCTTACAGGTAGAGATAATTGATTGTATGTAACTGCAAATTTGCAAATAATCAAGATACTCAGTTTGTGTGAAGTTGAGTTGTCGGCAACAATAAGAAAAGGATTGTACACTTCTAGAATGTAGGTCCATAAAGGGATTTAAATTAAAGGTCCCCTTATTCTGTAGCCTTGCTAATGCTTTGCTGTTCTTACCCACTGGGAAATGGAGCTGTTATTTAAACCTGATGATTCTACTTCTATTATTTTCTTAAATTTTATAATAAATGTTTACATTTTGGAGTATGAGAGCAGAGTGGACATTACAGTTCTTTTGAGAGGTCCTCAGCCCAGTTTGGCCCTGCTGAGAAACCTGACCCCTAGCTGACGGCCCCAGAGAGAGTATGCTCCACCCTGCCAGGGAGGATGCAGTGCTCGCCAAGGCTGGGAAAGTGAACTCCAGGAACAGGGAGGGGTTACATAACCAACAGAACATACTTACTGTCTCACCTCTCCTGTGTGTCATTAAGCTTCAGGAGCAAAAATCACAAATACATCTTTAGACTTGCTGCGCTGGGAACTCTAGTTAAGTAATGGGATATCTTATATCTCCTTGAAGGTAAATATCTTTTCAAACTGTATATCATGGACAATTACTCATATCAAAGAGAAGACTTTACAAACTTAAAGGAGAAGAATAAAACTCCATATCTTCTGTTTTAAGTCTCTGGGGTATTTTGACCTTTTTCTGATGCCTTCTTTGGCAATGAATTAAAAATAGAAAGAGCAATGAAATGGGGACAAGAGGGAACATCTATCAGTGTTCAAGGCCCTCAGATTCTCATTAGGTTTTGCTGTGATTGAAGATTGAGAATCAGACCTGCATGGTCTTAATTTAACTAGTCCTACCAGGGAAGGTCAGAGGTGGGTGCATCAGTGAATCTCACAAACATGTTGTACATTGAACATCTTGGAAATTAATCCAAAATGTCCATTAGCCTGGATTCTCCAGGCGTATTCAGTAAGTACAAATTGGAAAGGCTTAAGAGTACAGCCTGAAGGAGCAATAAATAAATCCTTAATTACCTAGCCATGGATCTTGCCAGGGCCCTAGCTGATAGCAGCCGACTGTAACCCAACAGCAAAGGGCATACAAATTTATAGTGTATATATATATTTTCACATTATTTAATATTTTTTAAAATCTGCTGTCGTCATGGTGAGGATATAATCTTCTATTGATTATTTTTCTCTTAGGACAGACGGGGGATCCAACTGTATAGGACCAACCAAAAATTATCGCTCATGCAATGTTCAGGTGAGATGCCTAAGGTACTTTGCTGACTCGGTGTCTATGTTTCTCTGTCTGCATGCCTCTCAGAGCAGCACAAGACTGGTTGTACAAAAGGCCTTATTATATTTATCTAGCACAGGGGTGCTCAAACTGGTCCTACGGAGTCCCCTTCCCCCAATTAGTCGGGGTTTCAGGATATCCCTAATGAATATGCATGACATTTATTTGCATGCAGTACCTTCTGTGTATGCAAAAATTTCACATGCATATTCATTAGGGATATCCTGAAAACCCAAATGGCGGGGGAGGGGGGACCCGTAGGACAGATTTGAGCCCCCTTGATCTAGCACATAGAAACACGGGTTTTCCTTCTACAGGAACAGAGTAAGTAAATTTTGAAAGAATGACAATTTATGGTTGCAGTACCCAGTTGTTTAGAACTGACTGAGCAGGCAAAAGTAATTTGATTTGACAATTTATAAACTGCCTTGACTGAAAATCTCACAAGGGGTGAACAATAGAAGCATAAAACAAAGAGGAGACATGACAGACAATAGTTAAAATAACAAAACTCATTCATCAAAAAACACTGCCAAGACTTGAGGCTGGGAATGGCAAAAAAGTAACAGACTGTTTACCGGTTAAACTCAATTGGGCAACGGGGAATGTGCTATGTAAGAAGAAGGTACAATCTTGTATACATTGAACATAAATGTAGCTAATCAAAATGGATATAAAGTTAATGAATAGCAAATTACAAAATTTCAAAATCAATTACTACAGAGAGGAAAGAGTCTTCTCTTTTTGAAAAAGTAACAGACTGAGTCTAAGGACTGTGACTTGACGGAGTTCAAATACACTGGTGACGAATATAACCTGCATTGTCACCAAGCTGGGTAACAATGAGAAACATGTTGGAGGATCGCAGTGTACTTTGCCTCGGTTATCAGTAATCAGAATTAAGATTTCTTGCACAAGACTAAAGAAGAAATGAATGTGACGGCTGAGAACACCTAAAGCTCCTGCCTTACCCACAGTGTGCCCCTGTGTCAGCTTCCCAACTAACTGGGCTCTCCCTTTTTCCAATAGGACTGCCCCGAGGGCTCCTGGGATTTCCGAGCCCTGCAGTGTGGCGAGTTTGATGGAATGGAATTTGAAGGGAAGAGATACAAGTGGCTCCCATACTACGGAGGTAGTAAAATCATGCTTACTTTTCTTCAAATTTATAGGTACACTCAGACGTGTGAAGATGAAAAGGGAGAAAAGGCAAGGATTCGGTGCAAAGCAATCCATAAAGGGTACAATGGGTGTCCTGCCAATAAACATGGATGATGTGACTGTGGAATAAAAAAGATTTAAAAATAAAGAACATTTAGCTTTTTGAAGGGCAGAGCTTGTAAAGGACACATATTGTAAGCCAGAGACTTGGAATCGTGTAGCGTCATTTCCAAAGTTTTGATACAGCAGAGAATGTATCACAGAGCAAAGCAGGCTACCAGAGCAAACCGTTTAAACCAAACTAGGTGGTTTCACCCTCTTCATCTCAGCATTTGCCTCCAGGAGCTTCAGCAATATTATCAACATTTAACCTCAGAATTATCTCAGAACTATTAAAGATAAACACTTAGCAGATTAAGGGATATGCCAAAACGTAAGGAAACTGGTAGCGAGGACACATAAATACAGTCTGGGATATATCTCGCTGTTCTATGTTTAAAAGATGTTTGTTGATTTCAGTATCAATCTGCTTCTTTTGTATTCACATTTCCCCCTCTTACCCTTAGCACTGCTCCTTTGGCCAGCAGGGGTGGCCTAATAGCAGCAGTCATCTTTCCTTTTTACCTGGGATCCAGTTTATCATATCTGTGATGCCAGTGAGCCCCATTAGTCAGGGACTTAGTCTCCCACACACAGCGCTGAGGTGTGAACTAAAGGTTTGGTCCCCTTTACATCTTTTTCTGTGAGTCAATTATTGTTAAGTTCCAGATGGGAATTATGAGCCAGTGATATGTGGCTAAAAAAATGATGAGATTCTTCATGTTATCAAGAAGTGTAATAACCCATCAAAAAAAGACAGCATGAAAAGGCAAAATAAGAGCGCATAGTGGCCAATGAAAGGTTTGTGTTTATATGTGTAACCCTTGCTGGGGAGTTTAGTATCAGGGCACACAAACTAATTTATTTCTCTTCAGGGTCTGCTCCGGCTAGCAAATTACTCCCATGCTTTACTCTCAATCCCTGGGGGGAATTTTTATGGGGTGGGGGAAGCTCTTGCTTGTGGCTCAGACAATGTTGTGCTGCTCCCAGTGTGTGTTATGGTTAAGCGGTGTTTGGGTGGATTCTTAGGTACTGTGGCAGATGACCACGCCCACGGGGAGGAGCTCCGTGAGGCGCCACAGCACCGGGCTAAACGCAGGATGCACAAACACAGACAGGCCGATACAGTAAAGTGCGGCCGCGGTTACCCTGCTTCTAACCCGCTTTCTACTCACAATTTGGCCGCGTTAGTCCAACCCGCGATTCACTATCCCTTTTAACCCATCCTTACCACTTCTTTAAATCAACGGGAAACCCTTTCCGCCCGCGGCATGTATATGAGATGTAAACGATCAGATTAGCTATTCCCTCCCATACAGTAACGTGCGCCCCGATTATCACTTTTTTAACCTGCAGTTTTGCCGTGTGTTTAACCTGCTAATTTACCACCTACCCTTACCCCTGCGTTAGTGTGGAGCTTCAGGTCAGAGAGATGAAATTTCACAGGCAAACGACCCCCTCACCCCCCGGGACAAGAGCCAGGATCGGGCAAACTTTCCCCCAGCCCCCGCTCACCTGCCCTGGTTGCGTCCATGGTGCCGGTCTCCCGTGCAGGCGTGCTGACAGCTCTGGAGCAGGAAGGACCTGTTGTTTCCAAGCATAACCTAGACCCTTGCCTGCCCAACCTAAAATCCAACGTGCCGGGAAAGCATGACCTAAACTCTTGCCTGCCCAACCTAAAATCCAACGTGCCGGGAAAGCATAACCTAAACTCTTGCCTGCCCAACCTAAAATCCAACGTGCCGGGAAAGCATGACCTAAACTCTTGCCTGCCCAACTTAAAATCCAATGCGCCGGGAAAGCATAACCTAAACTCTTGCCTGCCCAACCTAAAATCCAACGCACCGGGAAAGCCACTCTTCAGATCGTGACTAATCCCATCTCCCAGCCCCCGCTCACCTGCCCTGGCCGTGTCCATGGGTGCTGGTCTCCGGGGCATCCCCAGTCCTCTCTCCCATCCTCCCGGGGGCAGCCGGCAGCGAGAGCGAGAGCAGCCTGGGGCGGATCGCGAGGCGGCTTCCAGCAGCCCCCGCTGGCGAGAGTGCATGAACGCACGCCGTGACCTGAGCGCCCAGCTGGACGTCCGAGGTCACGGTGTGCGCTCATGGCAGTGAAGGTGCATGAATGCATGCACGCCATGACCTGAGCGCCCGGCTGGACGTCCGAGGTCATTAGCACAGGAGACCTCCACAATAGGCAAACGCATATGGGAACACAGACTTACCCCCTCCCAGCAGTAGTTGCTTGAGTAAGGATCTCCATTTCTTCTTAATCAACACACACACATGCGCAACACACACACATACAGATGTGGCTCATTAGGAGAGAAGAAAACTTTAAGAATGATGTGAAAAAGTGGCACACTGTAGTGCACCTAACATTCACTTACAGATGAAACTGTAAATCTTACTTCTACCACAGCATCCTGTACCGTAGACGATGAATGTCAAACATTTGTTAGAGGGAACATGTCTCTAGTCCTCAAGAAGCTTCTTCCTATCACTAAACTAGCAGTGCTATGATATTAGATCCTGTCATGTAACACTAAGTATTTTCTTATCTTACCAGCACCCAATAAATGTGAGCTGAATTGCATTCCCAAGGGCGAAAACTTCTATTACAGGCACAAGATGGCTGTGGTGGATGGGACACCATGTGAACCAGGAAGGAGGGATGTCTGTGTAGAGGGAGTCTGCAAAGTAAGTTGTTCCATGTTCTACAGAAAAAAAGAAACCATATGCCATGTTCAAGTCCAAGCTTACATTTTTATACAAATAACCTAAAGAGCTAATGAAATCTCCAGCACTAGAGGTTTTTAAGAGCAAATTAGATCTAGGAAAATTTAGATATACTGGATCCTGCCTCACAATGGGGAGAGATGGAACAGCTGGTATCTCAAGGTTTCTCCTAATCCTTTCTATGATATATCTACATCGATAGGAAACATTATAAGACTCAGGTGCCATGAGAAGGACAGAGGAGAATGCATACAATAGTATGGGCCTGCAGGAGTTTCATAGTTGGTGTTGCAATAGAACTACTAATTCTTAAAGAAAGGCAATACAGAAGCATAGAAATGAACCTGGAATATAAAGAGACCCAGAAAAAAATACATAGTTGAAAATCAGAGAGTCTCGTTCTGCACAATGGCTCTGTACAAAAGCTAACTCATTTTGTATAATACTGGCATCATTTAACTTCATGCGTATTTCTAACATAGATGGAAGACATATCAAGCTTATTTGAGGCAAAATTAAAAATAGTTGTAATGTTCTAACTGCCACAGTGCTGTCAGTATATAACACAGGAATAGGAAAATCTCCTGGTTGTAATGAATTCCATGCCTTACAGAACTTGAGGTGTAAGTATAAGCACAGTCAGGCCGATGCAATATCGGCGCACGTTAAGCGGGCGCTCTTTTAACATGTGCCTATTCACTTCTCCCGGGCACACGATTTAATATTTGAATGGGCTGCCACAGTGAAAATGAGACACTAAGGAACGTTTTGCGTCCCTATCGCCTCCTCGGCGTCAGGCACAGAGGAGAAATGACTGTCAGTGGGTTAGGAAAAAGGACGCTCATTAATTGAGCATCCATTTTCCTAACCTGACCGCCGGCAACATTTTTTTTTTTTTTTACAGTTCTCCTTTTTTTGGTTCCTCTAACTTAATATTGCCATGATATTAAGTCGGAGGAACTACAGAAAAGCAGTATTTTCTGTTTTTCTGTAAACTTTTGGGTCTTCTCAAGGATTAATGTCTGCTCCGGGGCAGGAGTTAATTTTTTAGATTAAAAATGTGCGCTTCGGGCTGGTTTGGATGCGCTGGTTTGGATGTGCGTTTTGGATGCACTAATCCCCTTATTGCATGAGGGGTTTTGGACGCGTGTCCAAGCACCTGTAACGCCGTGCACTCAGCCGGGCACACTATATTGCATTGGCCTGAGAGACAGTAAGGAGGTCATTTAGTAATTGTCCACATTGGTGCAAAGTCTGCAGGCACTTTTTACCTGTAGACGTTATACTAGTTTTCAAAGGTAAAGTAAGCACGTACTTCCCTTTGAAAATTATTCCACCTAAACTACCAGCATACAATTACATCTGCTAAATTGTGTGCAGATTTTTTTCAAGTCAAAATGCGTGCCTACTTTCGAAAATGCAAAAGTGTACATGTAATTCTAAACCCTGCCCACAAAGCCTCTGCAAACTGCGGATAAAAGTGCATCTACACAGGCCCCAGGGAAATGAGTTTGACAATTACCCTGCCTCTATCTTGCTTGAGGTCATATGGGGGCCAATGTAATAAAACCCACCCTAAACCGCCAGGTCAAAAGTTGGTGCACAACCTGTCAGGTGCTACTTAAACTAACTAAGGTTATTTTCCGCATTTGATGGGCTTTCTCTGTCAAAAAGCGCTGGCCGAGCCCCCAGTGGTTCATCCATTCCCGGCGGTTTGCCTACTTATACAATTCTCAAGCCTTTGCTAAGCTAACCCCTCACCCCCGACGCACCACGCTGATTGATCCCTGGCGGTTCGCCTCCTCAGACTGTTTCAACTTGCTTGTTAAGTAATGTTTTGGGTCCCTCCTGACGCAGCGAAACACGCCCGTGTCAGGGGACTATACTATATATTATATCTTTTTTGTTTTCCAATGAAACCGCTCAGAAGGATTTTGACATTTGTAATTATTTATTGAATATTCAAGAAGTGAACACATTTCACACATTTTCTTCTGTTTTGCTGCTTTATGTGTGAATTATTTACTCCACCTATATTTCTTGCACAGCAATAGTATAACATGAACATCAGAAATGTGAGTTACGTTTTACTCCTGCTTTGACCCAGGAGTTGAATGTCCAGCATTAAGAAAATGTGCTTTAAGCAGTCTGCCCTTTAATGCACCTCCCTGCATTGCTGGGGAATAGCTAACGCCTTCTTTTACATAGGATTTGCATGCATCCATGCTAAGCATACCACAAGTTTCTCAGCACAGGTTTTTTCAGCACTAAAACCCATATAACATATTTGAGTGAGGTTGGTGCCAAAAAACCATGCTAAAACATGAGTAAAAACTTGCGGTAGGCTAAGAGTGGCTTATTACATCAGCCGCATAGTGAACAGTGGAAAGAGAAGAGTCTAAAATATCAACAGTACTGTAAATAGTGATCCCTTTTTTCATCTATCTTATTGCTCAGTCCACACTGGACCACAGGTAATACAAATAGAAAATTACTTGTCAGACTTATGGGTCTCATGCATTTTACCTGTTCTGTTCAGAATAAATGCAATTTACAACATATATGGTAACACTGATGACACTGAAATGTATTGGAATAATGAAGAAAGTGGAAAAACTTGTTGAATGTTGGCCAGATATGAGTAATTTCCTCTCCTGAACAGGGAGATTGGATGACTCTGGTTCAGTGAATACGCTAATATACAATATTATTCTTACACCATTAAAAATGATTAGCTATTAATTTTATTTTTCATTATTTTATTTTGAAAAAAAATGGACACTTGATAGGCAGTGCTAGATATTTATTTTGAAATCAGTCTCTAATGTTTGCTATTATGTTTCATATTGAAAAAGAAAGATCTTTAATATTCCTACAACAAACATTTGTCTGTAAAGGCATAAGTACACCCAATTCATGAGGCTATATAGCACAAAATTATCATGAAAGAGAGCATCATTATCTAGTTGCTATTATCTACTGATGGTACATCAATTTAACAACAATAAAGAGACCATAGGATCCCAAGACAAAGGTGGGGAGAATAAAACTAACAGGGAAAAAAAAATCATTTTTTCAACTTGTAATATAGACCATAAGGGGCGGATTTTCATACTCTGCGAATAGGCCTACTTTTGTTTGCGCTCCAGGCTGGATTTTACTTTTGTTTGCGCTCCAGGCTGGATTTTAGTAGATACGCGCGGAGCCGCGCGTATCTGCTAAAAACCTGGATCGGCGCGTGCAAGGCTATCGATTTTGTATAGCCGGTGCGCGCCGAGCCGCGCAGCCTACCCCCGTTCCCTCCGAGGCCGCTCCGAAATCGGAGCGGCCTCGGAGGGAACTTCCTTTTGCCCTCCCCTCACCTTCCCCTCCCTTCCCCAACCTAACCTACCCACCCGGCCCTGTCTAAGCCCCCACCTTACCTTTGTTGGGGGATTTTCGCCTCCCTCTGGGAGGCATAAATCCCCGCGCGCCAGCGGGCCTCATGCGCGCCGGGCCGCGACCTGGGGGCGGGTACGGAGGGCGCGGCCACGCCCCTGGACCGCCCCGGGCCGTAGCCACGCCCCCGTACCCGCCCCCAAAACGCTGCCGACACGCCCTGAAAACGCCGTGATGACCGGGACCGCCCCCGACACGCCCCCAACACGCCCCCCTCGGAGAACCCCGGGACTTATGCGAGTCCCGGGGCTCTGCGCGCGCCGGTAGGCCTATGTAAAATAGGCGCACCGGCGAGCAGGGCTCTTAAAATCCGCCCCTAAGTGAATAGGAAAACAAATGTCTCCCCAACCCCCTCCCCATATCATTTGTTACTTCCTGGAGATTTGCACAGTGTCCTCCCATAAATTGCCAGATGAGTTTTGCCAGTATACATAGGCATATATGGAGTGGAGGAGTAGCCTAGTGGGTAGCACTGTAAGCTATGCACCAGCTAAGCCAGCGTTTAAATCCCACTCCTCCTCCGTGTGACCTTGGACAAGTTACTTCACCCTCCATTGACTAAAAAACAGATTTGAGCCCTCTGGGGATAGAGAAGTATCTAAATGCACTTTGTGTTGAACTGCCTGAAAAAGCAGAATATAATTTAAACACACGAGCTGCAGAAACTACCATATTGAAGAAGATGCTTCCTGTGATATGGAGCCTAAGCAAGCCCCTTAGCTGGAATCATTTTACCTAGAAGATGATATGATAACTGATGTCAGCTTTAAGATAGTTCAGTCTGCTGGAAAAACATCTTTTTGTAACTGGAAGCAAATAATATATCCCAGGACAATACAGATGCAAATCTGCAGGGAGAAAAACATTTTTTTCTACATTTTCAATTATAATTTTAGCAGCAAGTTGAGGTGAAGAGGTTTTTTTTACTGAAAGATTTTTTCCTGCCCATGAAAATGCATGTATCTTGAAGAGTCTATGATTGATTATTGGTTGTTATATAGGTATATCACCAGTTGTAAAATGATAGCGCTTAAACAATATCCATTCAATAATATCTCATTAGTTGGACGCACTTCATCTTTTTCGGACAGCTGTTTGTCATAGGACTCATGTCTCCAAAGAGCTTCCTTTATCTGTTTGTCCAGAAGTTATTATAAAATCTTTGTCTTTTTGTTGTTTGACTCCCTCATACTGGGGTAAAAATTGTAAAGGCTTAGAGGTCGATTTTAGAACGAGTACGCATGCACCTGTGCACGTTCATTTCGGTGTGTGAGTGAGGATATGCTAGAATTTTTAATCATGCATGACTTAATTGCGCATGTTTTAAAATGCACCAATCATACATAAGTATGCTCCTAATTTTAAGAGGTTACTCAGTCACAGATAGTGCACATGTGTCTTCAACAGGACCATGTCGACTTTAACGCATGTATAGCAGCAGATTTTAAAACATTCTTACGTGAGGCACATTCCCAGTTGTCCAATTAGTCCACCAGTTTGTCCAGTTAATAGAGAGGTTTTTTTGACCTCTCTGGTTCTTCATCCTACACACTGCCCAGTTGACCAGGACCCTTCACCTTGTGCTATAACCCTAAAACTTGAGATCTAAAGACTTGCTCCTTTTCAGGAGCAGCAGTAAGTTTACATAGATGTGGCAGACCCTCCCATTCTGGCCACAAGATGTCACTGTCCCTGCATAAAATACACTATCTAGGAGCCATCCTTCCCCATCAGTCCTTCCCACCTGGAGGGTCTGGATTGGATGCCTCAACACTATTTAGCCTCGCCATTTTAAGACACTTTGGGATCAGTTTGAGGAAGCAGGCGAAGAGTAAAGATGTCTATTTTTAATACTCTGGTGAGGCCTCCCAGGTTCACCCAAATGGAGTTTCTAATAGAAGTGATATCTTATCGTGCAATCCCTGCCAGAGGTCCTTCTCCTACTAATTTACAGAGAGATAGATTTTAAGCCTGATACTCTTTTGGGGTGAAAGGGCTCTCACCAGGTACGCGTGCAGTGTGCATTTGTGCGCGCTACGCGGTGCGCAGCATGTTATAGAATCCGGGGTCGGCACGCGCAAGGGGGTGCACAATTGTGCACTTTGCATGCATCGAGCCGCGCAGCCTTCTCCCGTTACCTCCCAGGCCGCTCCAAAATCAGAACTTCCCTACCCCCCACCCTACCTTCGCTTCCCCTACCTCCCCCACCTGTTCCCCCCTACCTTTTCTTCTTTCTTTTATTTCACAATTTACTTCAGTCCTTGGGCTGTCTGGGAGGCGCCGGGCCGGCCCATCTTCTTTTCTTCGGCCTCCGCCAGCCACAATTTTTATTTTTTCGGCCCCCGCCGCTTGGTCTCCAGCGGGGGCTGGCTAGACAGCGCCCATCTTCATTTTTTCAGCCCTTGCGGGCTTGGTCTCCCGCAGGGGCTGTCTGGGAGGTGTCGGCCCATCTTCTTTTCTTCGGCCTCCGCCGGCCTCGATTTTAATTTCTCCGGCGGGGGCTGGCTGGGTACAAGAGACAATTAGCCACGCGGTCAAGACCACGTGATCAGCTAGACCGGCCTACTGGGGGAAGCCTGATCCCCCGATAGGTCGATCTGCCCCTGGGCTCTACCCAGATGCCTGAATAAAAGGACACCTACCTACATAAAAATACACTTGTACCAGCAGTCAGGTGTAATTTCAACATTATTGTCAAATGGATTTTAATTTATGATTTCCAATGAGTAAACATTTAATTAACACATGGATCCTGGTCCCGTCTGATTTCTCATAGCCTCTCACCTCAGGAGATGCACCTACAGTCTACACACACACTGGGAGCAGCACAACATTTGTCTGGGCCATAAACGAGAGCTTCCCTCCATAAAAAGAATCCCTCCCTCCAGGGATTAAGAGTCAAGTGTAGGAATAATTTACTAGCCGGAGCAGCCCCTAAGATATAAATTAGTTGTGGGCCCTGAAAGGAGTTACTACTCCCAAAAAAAGGGGTTACGCGGATATCTAACATAAGCATGCTACGGGTTCCGTTTTTTAAATTTGGAATTACATGCATAAGCCTTGACCCCCACCTCAGGACACCTATACTCTGCCCCTTTTCTGCTCCCTTATTCCTTACACAAGCACGGGTAAATACATGCGTATTTTGAGGCTTTTTAAAATCCACATTGCTTGTGCACGGCACTTATGATGAGCAGTGCACGAGCAACGCTTTTAAAATTGACCTGTTAGGATATAGAAGGGTAAAATTGAGGGGTTCTGTAGATAGTATGGCAGAATTCACTGAATTGGATTTTCAGCAGGTAAAAGTGCATGTGTACTTTTGGCCGCAATAAAAAAACACATTCCTAGGGTCATGAAGTCATTGGGAGAGAGAACTATGTATGCACATTAAAATGTAAAAAATGTACACATATGAACAAGCTTTGGAGGCAACAAAGTCAGTACATACTTTTTCTCTACATAATCACACGATCTTCAAACACAAACTGTTTGGATACGTTTGCGTTTGAAGAGCAGGTAGGTTTGTGTGGTCTATGAAGTACACACACACTTTGTCAGGCACGTATTGAAAACTGACCCCCAGTAGTTTTGTGCTGCTGTTTTATCAGACTTTTATTTCAGTACATTAGTCCACGAATTTAAAAGCAGATTTTCTCGGGCTTTAACAGTATTTTCTAGCTTCCTCAAATTCACGTCAGTAGTGAATTGAACTCTGAGTGCCAGCCTTCTTTAATTCTTTTTTTCCTTCCAATACTGAACCTGTCACGGCTGGACAGACTGTTGGTTGTGACAACATGTTGGATTCATCGGTGAAAGAGGACAAATGCTTACAGTGTGGAGGAGATGGCAGTACCTGTTATCTTGTGAAGAACACTTTTGATATGCCCAACCTTTCCAAAGGTATGTTAAGAGAGAGAATTAACACTAGAAGGAGAGACGTTGTAACTTGATCAGCTTTGCGAAGTTTGCTGCCTGTGTGTACAAGAACAGTGATTAACTTGGCACTAGTCACCCCCTTTCCTTGTTACAGAAATTGTGATCTAACTTACAAATTTCAAGTTGGTTTAACAAAACCCATGAGTTAATGTGGCTTGGGGTTATTTCCAAGATAATATTCCTTACTTTATGTCTCCTGTCCTGAGAGGGTGGCTGGTGGACCCAAGGATGAGGTTCCTATGCCCCTTAGGATCAGAGAGACTTGTCTTAGGATTCAAGAATGGACTTTTGAGATACCAGATAAGAGGTCTTAAAGAAGAGGGGAGTTAGTCCCTTACTCCTCATCTGACAGATTTCTTCAGTGTTTGGAGAAAGAGGATTGTTTTGCTGTGGGGAATAAGATGGTAGCCTGCCCTGCAGGGAGAAGATCCCACTGCGCAGCTGCTTAAAGGAAAGCATCAGTCTAGGAGTTTCTGAAGTGAATCAGGAGAAATTCCAGTGTCCTACTGGAAAGGGGTCTGCATCCATTTGTAGGTACCATTGGGGAAGTGCCCAGTAGCTGAATGTCATCAGCATAGGAGAAATAAGTGATCTGATAATCTCTAATGAGTTTACCTAGGGGGAACATGCTGCAGCTAAAAAAAAGTTGCTACATTTGTTCACTTGTATTATACTGTAATATTATTATTTATCAAGCAATCGATGTGTATGGAAAGTTGGATTTCGCTCTCTCATGTGATCTACAGTGTTCTTTGGTGAGCTGTAATATCTGAATCTACTAAATCTCCTTAGTGTGCTAAAGACAGTCTACCGACTACTGCCACAGCTAAACGTATCTGCCTTATGGCTTTAATTACAGTAGCATTATTACTACTGATTATGATTACCGAATTACTGTATGTCCACACAGCCAAAATCAAGTGAAATATTGATCCTATAATTTTGTCCTGTGGAATTCTGCACGACCTCCATTTTGTTATTAGTAACATGACCAATACATATTAGAAGAAAATGTCTGGCAATGGAGCGTGTTTTATATAACAGAGGACAGACCCAAAGAAATATTTTTATTAATCTTTTACAGGGTAGACTCAGTTAATTTCAGTTTGATAAGGAAAACCTCAGCCCCTGACCATGTAACTGTTTAAAAATGAATGTGTGTGTGTGTGTGGGGGGGGGGGGGGGGGGGGCAAAAAGAGGAGAAGGAAGGACCTTTGTACTGCAGCAGAGCCATACCGGGGGTAGGATTGATTCCGGCTACGACAGGGCAAAGCTACGCTTGTTTCCTGACGTCAATGGGAGGGACTGGAAGGAGACCATAAAATCGGCCCTCCTGTGGCGATTCAATCAGGGTGAAAAGAGGAGAAGGAAGGACCTTTGTACTGCAGCAGAGCCATACTGGGGGTAGGATTGATTCCGGCCCCGAAGGGGCTCAGCTACGCTTGTTTCCTGACGTCAATGGGAGGGACCGGAAGGAGACCATAAAACTGGCCCTCCTGCGAATCGTAGCCGAAGCCGGTGCGGTACCGAAGCTGCGCACCCCTAAGGGGCACATGGCTATGTTTGGCTTCTCCTGGATTTGTTTGGATTCGCCTTGCTTTAAAATGGAACTTTGCAGGATTTCATCTCCACTTTGATTGGACTTTGACTGGACTTCTCAGAGGAATACTGCCTCAGGCGAAAATTTTCTAGAATTCCCTCTCCTCTATAGTGTTATGGTTTTGAGGTGTTTGAGTGGATTCTTGGGTACTGCAGTGATGGCCACTCCCATGGGGAGGAACCCCCTGAGGAACCACAGTACTAGGCTAGACTCGGGACACGCAGACACAGAAGATATTGTCTTTATTATATAGCTGGATGATACCACCAGAGGTGGCCGTAGTGAGGTGATCCGGTAGCGGCAGTCCAGGGACCCCCGGCAGAGGAGATCCATCCCACAATGGTAGATGGTAGCAGCACATGATAGTAGAGGGAGTCCTGGGTGCAGGTTCCCAGTGCTGAGCTGTAGATGAGACAGACTGACAAAGGTTATATTACTCACTAAGTTGATAGCTGTTATAGATGGAGATCCCAGCAAGCAGAAGTAGTTGGATTACAGGCCCCAAGGCAGGGAGAGCAGGCCCTCAAGGAGTGAGTACCTGGTATCCCAGATAGGCACCTGAAAGAAAGCAAAGGGCCCCCAAGGAGCGGGTACCCAGGTTAGATGAATGACCCTGAAGGGCAAAGAGAGCTTCTAGCGGCAGCAAGGAAGTGGCAGAGCAGCTTAGAACGGAGGCATTCCAATCTTTGCTAACTCGATTTGTTAGCAAACGAAGGGCAGGCTAAATACCCGGATGGCGTGATGTCACTCGAGGGGGATGCCCCCGAGATTCCCGGCATGACGTGAATAAAGACGTGGGTGGCATTTGCGCGCGCACTTTAGGAGGCCCTCAGAAGAAACATGGTGGATAGCCTTGCCATTGCCATTCCGGGGATGCCGGAGAGAGTGGCATGAAGATGCGGTGGTAGCCATTTTCCCAAGGCTAGTAGAGAGAGCAGGAAGAAAGGTGAGGCACAGAGGTCGAAGCCGTCTGAAACCGACGGACGCAACAGTACCCCCCTTCAAAGGGCCCCCTCCAGACCCCTACCTGGTCTTGGTTTTTGAGGATGCGATCGATGGAATTGATGAAGCATCTCTTTGTCCATAATATTAGCCAAAGGTTCCCAAGAGTTTTCCTTAGGTCCGTATCCCTCCCATGACAGGAGGTATTCCCAAACTCTACCTTTCTTTCTTACATCAAGGATGGCATCAACCTTGTACTCGATGTCTTCTTCTGCATCAACAGGAGTAGGTTCAGGTGTCTTGGTGGAAAACTTGCTAAGAACAAGCAGTTTCAGCAGTGAAACAAGGAACGCATTATGAACCTTCATTGCTGGATGAAGTTTCAGACTATAAGTAAGTGTACCCAATCGTCAGAGAATAGGAAAGGGTCCAACAGAGCGAGGAGCAAAACGAGCTGATGGGAACTTGAGTCTCAGATGTTTGGTAGACAGCCAGATCTTGTCACCAGGCTGGAATTCAGGAGCCTTGCAATGATGAACATCATAGCCCTTCTTAGCTCTTTGCCCAGCTTTTAGGAGCATCTCTTTAGTCTTTCTCTAGAGTTGTTGAATATTTTTGGCAGTAGATTGAGCTGCCGGGGACGACACTGAAAGTGGAAGTGGTAAAGATGGTAAGGGTTGTCGTCCATAGACCACTTCAAAAGATGTTGATCCAGTAGATGATGCTGGATATGAGTTGATGGCAAATTCAGCCCAGGGCAACAGTTGTGCCCAGTCATTCTGACGTGAACCAACTTAGGCACGAAGGATCTGCTTGAGAGTTCTATTCATTCTCTCAGTTTGGCCATTCGACTGAGGATGGTATGCAGAGGTGAAGTCGAGAGTGATGTCAAACTTCTTAAACAAAGCTTTCCAGAACTTTGCTGTAAATTGAGCTCCTCTGTCAGACACAATGTGTTTAGGCATGCCGTGTAGGCGAAAGATGTGGGTGATGAATAGTTTAGCAAAGTCTGTGGCAATGTGGGTCCAGGGCTCATCTGGTACTGATAAGGGATGAAGCAGGCCCCAAGGACGTCTGGGCGGAGGTTTTTGTCTGGCACAATTGGAACAAGAAGCTACATACGCAGAAGTGTCTTCCTTCATGGTGGGCCACCAGTAGTACTTCTGTAGCTTAGCCAGAGTTCTTCGTTGACCAGGATGTCCAGCCAATTTCGAATCGTGAGCCCATGCTAACAATTTCTTTCTTAGATTACAGGGTACAATGGTCTTGCCCAGAGGTACCGGATATATAGCTGTCAGAATAACTCTCTTCGGGTCGATGATATGCTGGGGTTCATCAGGTACGTCTTCAGAGAGAAAAGAGTGAGATAGGGCATCTGCCCTGATGTTCTTATCTCCAGGGCGATATTTCAGCACAAAGTCAAATCTGTTGAAGAACAGGGACCACCTCGCCTGTCTATAGTTAAGGCGCTGGGCATGACGGAGGTACACCAGATTTTTGTGATCAGTGTAAACAGTGATCTGATGTTGTGCACCTTCAAGCCAGGGGTGCCACTCTTCAAATGCCATCTTTTTTGTCAGTAGTTCTTTATCCCCAATGTCATAGTTCTTCTCTGCTGGCGAGAAACGACAGGAGAAGAAGGAACATGGATGCAAGATCTTAGAGTCACTGGTCTGGCTTAGCACAGCCCCTACACCTACGTCCGAGGCATCGACCTCTACAATGAAGGGCCGAGTAGGGGCCAGGTGACGGAGGCATGGCTTACTTGAGAAGGCGTCTTTTAGCTTCTGAAATGCTATCATAGCTTCCGTAGACCAATTGGCGATGTTGGCACCTTTCTTAGTCATTGCTGTTAATGGAACACTCAGTGAAGAGTAATTCTTGATGAAGGTTCTGTAGTAGTTGGTAAATCCCAGAAATTGTCTAAGAGCCTTTAGACCGGTGGGCTGTGTCCATTTCTGAATACTCTCAAGCTTCTGAGGATCCATCTGGAAACCTTTGTTCAAAACAATGTACCCTAAGAAGGGCACATGTTCCTTGTGGAATTTGCATTTAGACAACTTGGAGTATAAGCGGTTCTCACGAAGTCTCTGCAGCACTCTTTTGACATCTTCCTGATGGGTATTCTGGTTCTGGGAAAATATCAAGATGGCGTCTAAGTACACAACGACACATTGGTAGAGTAGGACACGCAGAATGTCATTCAAGTTTTGGAAGACATCCAGGGTGTTGCAGAGGCCGAAGGGCATCACCAGGTATTCAAAGTGCCCATCACGGGTATTAAAAGCTACGCTTGTTTCCTGACGTCAATGGGAGGGACCGGAAGGAGACCATAAAACTGGCCCTCCTGCAAATCTTAGCCGAAGCCGGTGCGGTACCGAAGCTGCCATTCATCGCCAGAGCGGATGCGAACTAGATTATAGGCTCCTTTGAGATCAAGCTTGGAGAATATCTTGGCTCCCTGTAGTCTATCGAATAGCTCCGAGATGAGTGATAAGGGATAGCGATCCTTTACCGTGATCTTGTTTAGACCTCTGTAGTCAATGCATGGATGTAATGTCCCGTCCTTCTTCCCCACGAAGAAAAAGCCTGCGCTGGCAGGAGACTTGGAGGGTCTTATGAAGCCTTTCTGAAGATTCTTCTGGACGTACTCTAACATCGCTTTATTTTCTATTACGGAGAGAGGGTAAACCCTTCCTTTGCGTGGTTCAGTGTTAGGCTTCAAATTAATGGCACAGTCGTAGGATCTATGTGGAGGCAATACATCAGTGGCTTCTTTGGAAAATACATCTTGAAAAGATGCATATTGAGGCAGCAACCCAGGCAACAATGGGGTAGTTGGCATGCAGGGTATTGGAGAAACTTCCATCAGGCATTTGCCATGGCAATCTGGACCCCAACGTGAAAGCTCCAGAGTGGCCCAGTTGAATTGTGGCATATGTTTCTGCAGCCACGGTAGCCCAAGTACCAAGGGGTGCATGGCCTTCTCTAGCACAAAGAAGGAAATAGTCTCTGTATGAAGAGCACCGGTACGTAAACTCACTGGTTCTGTGAGTAGAGTTACTTCACCCGGTAAGGGATCTCCATGAATAGAAGACAACAGTAGCGGAGACGTCATGGTAATGGTGGGGATCCGCAAATGTTCCACTAGACGTTTCAATATGAAATTTCCCCCTGCCCCAGAGTCCACTAAGGCAAGGGTCTGATATTCTAGAGGTCCGCAGATTAAAGATACAGGAAGAGAGAGTGGAGGAAAGGGTGCAGACCTAAGTCCCACAGGACTTAGGTCTGCCAGTTTCCCGGACATATGCGGCATGTTGTACAAACAAAGAGAGCTTCTAGCAGCAGCAAGGAAGCGGCAGAGCAGCTTAGAACGGAGGCATTCCAATCTTTGCTAACTCGATTTGTTAGCAAACGAAGGGCAGGCTAAATACCCGGATGGCGTGATGTCACTCGAGGGGGATGCCCCCGAGATTCCTGGCATGACATGAATAAAGACGTGGGTGGCATGTGCGCGCGCACTTTAGGAGGCCCTCAGAAGAAACATGGTGGATAGCCTTGCCATTGCCATTCCGGGGATGCCGGAGAGAGTGGCATGAAGATGCGGTGGTAGCCATCTTCCCAAGGCTAGCAAACGAAGGGCAGGCTAAATACCCGGATGGCTTGATCTCACTCGAGGGGGAAGCCCCCGAGGTTCCTGCCATGACGTGAATAAAGACGTGGGTGGCGTGCACACTCACCCCTAGGAGACCCTCAGAAGAAACATGGTGGATAGCCTTGCCATAGCCATTCTGGGGACACCGGAGAGAGCGGCATGAAGACGTGGCGGTAGCCATCTTCCCAAGGCTAGTAAAGAGAGCAGGAAGAAAGGTGAGGCACAGAGGTCGAAGCCTTCTGAGACCGACGGACGCAACAAAAAGCCTCCATAAGAGAAGCTTATCACATATTAATGCAACGCTGCTACGTTTTGCTTCTTCATTATTCAGCCTATTGAATTTTCTTTTTAATTTACTTAAAGTAAAAATGCCCCATACCAAGAGGAAGGCAAAGTTAAAACCTTCCTCAGGTACTACAGTTGCAGAGCTGAGTCAGAGGAGCATAACGGAGTGGCTGGGTTCCCCTCAGACAACCCCCGTAGAGGAGACCGCAGTGGAAGTGCATGTAGAGCAGACTGCACCCCACATGGTCGAAGAGATCTCATTAAGTCTGGGGGTGCCGGTGACACCTCATCCACCTGCATAAATGGGGTTCTCCCAGAAGTTGGGCCAGGTTCCTCCCCAGAAGCCATAAGTGGTCTGGATCAGAGACAAACTAAAGATTTAAAACCTTATGAACCTGATAAGCAGGTTTCCTTTGAAATCTCTGACATAGGAGATATTGGTGGTTCACCTCTGATTCCCAAAAAAGAAAGTACACCTAAAGTAGAAAAACTGGGACTGATTAAACAACAAGATAGTGCTATAATTACTAAATCTAAAGCCTCTAGAACTATGATATTGAAGCCACCATAACAATGGAAACACTTTGGAATTATATTGCTAAATTAGACATTTCAATTACAAAACTGACAGATGCAGTGATGGAAACAAATAATTCCTTGAAAAGCAACTCAGAAAGGATAGAAATTCAACAAAAGGAAATCTGTGATATTGATGAACGTATTACAAAGAATGAAAAAATCCAGATTAATCAAGTTAAAACTGAAGGAGAATTTCATAAAAAATTTGAAAATTTAGAAAATTCTATGCGGGCCCTGAACTTAAGAGTTATTAATTTCCCAATTATTAAACAAATGAGCCCTGTTGAATTATTCAAATCTTATATCACACAGATCTTAAAAGTTCCCGAACAGTGTTTACCTGTAATTGAAAGAGCATTTTATATAGGGAAAAAAAAGAAGGAACAAGAACGGGATCAAATATTGCAGGAGGATAAAGAAGGAAAAGAACAGAAAATTCCTGAAGAAACTTTAATCAATATTTCAGATTTACTCCAGAAATCCCAAGAGGAAATTGAAGTGAAAAATAGGGGTACATTGTTGGTAAAGTTTGCTTTCATCACTGACAAAGAAAATGTTTTGAAATTCTTCTTTCGCAATAGATTAAATATGTTCTATGGGCAGAGAGTTTGGGTATATTCTGACTTAGGTGTACCCAGCTCTGTAGGAGAAAATTCTTAGCCTTAAGGAAAGAAGTGATAGAAAAGGGTGGTTATTTTCTACTAAAATATCCTTGCAGCTGTGCTGTTAAGTTTGAAGGGAAAAATTACTTATTTTCAGACCCAGAACATCTTGAGAGTCTTCTTGGGAGTAATGCAACTCCGGCTAATTAGTAGGTATAAGGGGATCCATTGCATGTTTACCTTATAGGGAATGTATGAAGAACGTTTAAATGCTCACTATATGAGCTTCTCTTAAAATTTCCTGTAAGTATGAAGTTGAGTATAAGTAATGTTTTTTTTCCTTTTGAAAGATAATATTTCTAATTTCTTTTGTTGTATACCATACATCGTGCTCTGTAATTGCCATTGGCAAGATTTTCTTGTCCTTTATTGAAAATTCAATAAATTAAAAAAAAAAAAAATGAATGTGTGGAATTGCTCTGTTTTCTGCAGGGTATAATCTGATTTTCATCATCCCCATGGGAGCCACGAACATTCACATAAGAGAAGTCACGCCAACAAGGAACTTCTTGGGTAAAAGCAATAATTATACAGCATCTATGTGTGGTGTGGTAACTGGCTTCATTGTACCAGGCTGGACATATCAGGAGGTCCGATCCCCATTTTTCAGGAGGAAGAGATCTTATGATAAGTCTTAGCTATGATCTGCAACATCATCTCTTTACAGCCAAAACTTTGATAATCTATGGCTCTAGACACTATAGCCTCTTTCTCATCGGGCATCATGCATCCCACATTGCCCCCTTATGCCCCCCTATCCAAAATTCAGAACCAGCTATAGACTAAGTGGCACCTTGAGCAGAAACTGAAATTGATACTCCTCCTTGGCGGGAGCTCTGTCACAGTACTCCCTCCTTCGACAGTGGCTTCGATACAGTATATCTCTCTCTCTCTCTCTCTCCCTCAAATCCCCCACTTCTGTCCTGATCTCTTTTCCCCTGCCCACAGTGCCCTTTCCTGCCCAGCAGCACCCCTCTCTTTTTCTCTCCTCCCTCCTCCTCCTCTAGGCAGGCTGATCCTTCCCCTTCAACCATAAACAGATGCCTCCTTCTCCTGCACACCATTGTTGAGTTTCCTGTCTGCAGACATTGTATGGAAGGGTCTGGGAGGTAGGGAGCAGCCAGCACCCCAATGATTATGGCGCCCTGTGCAGCTGCACAGGCCGCACACCCAAAACTCCAGCCCTGTCAGAATGCAATGGTGGGAATCATCATCAACTCCTGCAGATCTCTCCCAGCATTTTTCTTTAGTTTTTACATTTGCTCCACCCATCCCAAGCATACCACATCCAGTCTTCTTTCTTTCCAGGCTCTGCATGCTGCCCCTCTCTATTCTTTCTCATACACACCTGTTCATGCCCTGTGCTTAGGTCTTTCCTCCTCTTTGCTCTGCTTACCCAGTCTTGGCATCATTCCTTTCCTTTGCTACCCCTACCTTCTGGAATTCTTTCCTCCTTCTCATATCCCTTCTCTTCTCTACTTATTTTCATATTTTGTATTTAGTATTTTAAACAACAGACATGTTGGGAGAAAAGCCACAGTTTCAAAAAATAAAATGGCTGCAGAAATTTAAAATAAAATCAGCACAGAGCCTGTAAGCCATCACGCACCCAGAGGCCCTTAGCTAGCTCTGACTCTCCTCTCACACAAGCTTATTCGTGACAGCAACCTGAAAACCTGAGTGGCTAGGAGACCGCAGGACAGGTTTGGGAACCCCTTCCCTAGGTTTTTTAGCCCTTAACTTTATGCCCATCCCCAATTAATTGTCAGGCCCATAGGCACCCCTGAAATTTTGATAATTAAAATCAACAATCATTGAGTTCCCGCCACAGCCCTTCACAGAACAATCCTGTAAAATCAATTAATTGGACATCATATTTTAAAATATTAAACTTTGTTTTTTTTTAAATTTATTTCTCAACTTTTCTATACCGCACAAATGAAAATTTGGTCAGAGCGGTATGTATCTATATCTCTATATAATGTATCCTAGTCAAGTAGGTTTCAGAAATCATATAATAATATCTGATTGTTATGATTTCAACTCTGCTATGCAGAATGACACCTCCCTACCAGTGAGCCCCGCTCAGAACTGTTCTCACCATCTCACCCCTAGCCTCATGACTCAGCCTCCACCAGGGGACCTCAATGAATATACTCTCCAGGCAGGCCAAGCTTCTCCTTCCTGCCTGCACCACACCCAGACTCCAGACCTACATAACCCTGCCTTACCAAAACCAAGATGCTTCTGCAATCGAGTCGCCCTTGGCTCCTTGCTCTAGCCATTCTTGTCTTGTGGTCTCCCCAAGCCTATCCTTGTTTTGCTTGTGGCCATCCAGCCTTCTCGCTCCTTGTCTTACCTTGTCACTATCTAGCCTTCTTGCTGCTTGCCTTGCCTTGTGGCTTAAGGGCCTTCTTGCTCTTTGCCTTCCCTTGCCTTCCCTTGTGGCCTAAAGGCCTTCTTGCTCTTTGCCTTGATCTCTAGCCTATCTGTGCCTTGCCTTGCTCTGTGGCCTATCTAGACCTCTCCTTGCCTCTCCCTCAGGTTCTTACCTTGTCTAACCATTTCGGGCCTGTATGTTCCATGTTCTTGTCTTGTCCTGTCCTGACTTACTCATTTCCAGCCCTATCTGCTCACTGTTGCTGTCCAAGCTTTAGTTTCAGCTTTATGTACATGCTGTTCCTATCCAAGCCTCCGTTCCAGCTTTATCTGTAAGCCTTACCTGCACTCTGCTCCTGTCTAGCCTTGCTCTAGCCTTACCAGCCTGTCCTATTCTTGCTCCATTGTTTCCAGCATGTCCAGGCCTTGGTCCAGTCTCACCATTTTTGCCTGTTGCCTCTGCAGAGACCTGCTGCCACCCAGAAACCAAGGGTTCAACCAGTTGAGGAGGGGGCTGGTTAGGAGGAAGACTGGATCTAGCTTTGACCTGCCATCCTACGCCACTTCGAGGGTGGTGTTCCCTACACTCCAGCTGGACTGGAGCCATAACACTGATGAATATGTCATCTGTGATTTTTGAAGACCGACTGCAAAAAAACCCAAACAAAAATCCCAATAAATACCTAAATTTATCAATTAAAAGACATTCATGCAACATCATCATAGGAAAAACATTCAAATTATATTGTCTTTTCAATAACAGTGACAGAAAAAAACTCTTCATTACCAGGTAATTTGTGAAGTAGCAAAAAATCTTTTTAAAAAAAATCACTCAGAACCTATTAGAAAACTTGCCGTACCAAAACAACATGATCTCCTGCGTTCAAACAGCAACAACCCTATGGGGCGGATTTTCATACTCCGCGAATAGGCCTACTTTTGTTTGCGCTCCAGGCGCAAACAAAAGTACGCTGGATTTTAGTAGATACGCGCGGAGCCGCGCGTATCTGCTAAAAACCTGGATCGGCGCGCGCAAGGCTATCGATTTTGTATAGCCGGCGCGCGCCGAGCCGCGCAGCCTACCCCCGTTCCCTCCGAGGCCGCTCCGAAATCGGAGCGGCCTCGGAGGGAACTTCCTTTTGCCCTCCCCTCACCTTCCCCTCCCTTCCCCGACCCTGTCTAAGCCCCCCCCCTTACCTTTGTCGGGGGATTTACGCCTCCCGGAGGGAGGCGTAAATCCTCGCGCGTCAGCGGGCCTCCTGCGTGCCGGGACGCGACCTGGGGGCGGGTCCGGAGGGTGCGGCCACGCCCCCGGGCCGCCCCGGGCCGTAGCCATGCCCCGGGCCCGCCCCCGGAATGCTCCCGACACGCCCCGAAAACGCTGCGCGGTTCGGGCCCGCCCCCGACACGCCCCCTCCGAAAACCCCGGGACTTACGCGAGTCCCGGGGCTCTGCGCGCGCCGGTAGGCCTATGTAAAATAGGCCTACCGGCGCGCAGGGCCCTGCTCGCCTAAATCCGCCCGGTTTTGGGCGGATTTAGGCGAGCAGGGCTCTGAAAATCCGCCCCTATATGAAAAGCAACATTGCAAATATTCCATCTGGTCCTCATATATCTTCTAATAGGAAAACAGAGCAAGCTGGACTGCTACAGACCTCTACACAGAACCTACACACGAGCAAAATACTTTATCTCTGTCATACATACAGATTACAGACCCTCACCAAATACAGAATAAGGGATCACAAATCAGAAATGGAAATATGCAGACAAAAACTAAATTCTTCTTTGATCTGCTATCCACATCAGCTTAACCCTTTCCCCCTCCACCCCATTCCTGTTCCCAGCAGACAGAAGGGGAGGGGAGAACAAGAGAAAAGGAGGTGCTGGATTAAGGAAAAGCTGACTCTTCTGTGCTTTGCACTGTACTCTGTCTCCTTCAGGCTCATCTCTTCCTCTCCCCCACCAATTATGTTCCTTGCATGTTACCTGGGGGGGGGGGGGGGGAGCATCATTGGGGCAGAACCTTATGTGCTTCTGCCCATAGGTAAAAGCAACCCTGCTGATGACACCCCCTTGGCTTGACCCTTACTACCTGGCTTCCATCACCCCTGACACCTTATTCAGATTGCAACTTCATTTTGATACTGAATCATCGTGTTCCAATGAAAAGAACTCATACTGGGACAGTGTCTTCACTTTTGCTGTCTGTTTTAGTCCACTGATGAAAGTGAAAGCGCCAGCTCCAGTGTCTCGAGTGAACATGTTTTCTCCCCTCCTTATATCTGTCACCTTAACTCTTTATTTGTAGGCATTCCTCTGCTCCTCTTTCCCAGAGGTGGCCATCACTAAAAGAGGGCTCCACAAGATCGTAGTGAATTTGCAATAATCGTTATTGTGTATTAAAAGCTTGTCACTTGATCTGGAGGAGCACATGTGAGATAGACCTCTCATTTTGATAGGAGTTGAAGAATTAGCTCATATTTAACCATAAATTAATTTTTCCTTGTGATTTCATAGACATTTGAACTTAAGTCTCCAAGAAAAAAAGGTTAAAGCAATATTCCTCTTTCCCTCAGAATGTCATTATTTCTTTCTTTATGTTATTGACAGCTATCAAGAATGTACGAGGGGAGTATTACCTTAATGGACACTGGACCATTGAATTTGGCCATGCCTTGCATGTTGCAAGTACAGTTCTTCATTATGAGCGAGGATCAGAGGGGGACTTGGCTCCTGAGCACCTGTATGGCAGAGGCCCCACAACAGAACCCCTAGCCATTGAGGTGAGATACTGTGCTAACCCATTTATTAGGTAAGAAGTTATAATGCGATGAGGCAGCAATGCAATGTGATATATCAAACTATCATCTAAGACCCATGTGACACCAGCTCCCAATGTCAGGGGAGGTCTAGGGAATTCCAAAGGATGACAACGAATTGTGAGAGAGAAAAATAACGATGAATGAAAAAGAGAGAATAAAAGAGAGACCAATAGAGGCTAGCCTACATTTAAGAACATAAGAACATAAGAAAATGCCATACTGGGTCAGACCAAGGGTCCATCAAGCCCAGCATCCTGTTTCCAACAGTGGCCAATCCAGGCCATAAGAACCTGGCAAGTACCCAAAAACTAAGTCTATTCCATGTAACCATTGTTAATGGCAGTGGCTATTCTCTAAGTGAACTTAATAGCAGGTAATGGACTTCTCCTCCAAGAACTTATCCAATCCTTTTTTAAACACAGCTATACTAACTGCACAAACCAAATTCTCTGGCAACAAATTCCAGAGTTTAATTGTGCGTTGAGTAAAAAAGAACTTTCTCTGATTAGTTTTAAATGTGCCCCATGCTAACTTCATGGAGTGTCCCCTAGTCCTTCTACTATCCGAAAGAGTAAATAACCGATTCACATCTACCCAATTTAAATTCAATGGGCTAGATTTTAAAAGCCCTGTGTGCGTAAATCCTCCCGGATTTATGCGTGCAGGGCACTCGCGCGCCATCGCGCCTATTTTGCATAGGCTGCCGGCGTGCGCAAAGCCCCGGGACGCGCGTAAGTCCTGGGGCTTTGTAAAAGGGGCGGGAGGGGGCGTGTCTGGGGGGGTGTCCGGGGACAGGGGATGGTCTGGGGCGGGTCCAGGGGTATGGCGACGGTTCGGGGGCGGGCCGGGAGGGCGGTCCCCAGTCCCCCGGCACTGCGGCCTGTGCCGGGGAATGCCGAGGTGGCGCGCGCAAGTTACGCCTGCTTCAAGCAGGCGTAACTTGCCCAAAAAAGATAGGGGGGGGGATTTAGGTAGGGCTGGGGGGTGGGGTAGATAGAGGAAGGGAGGGGAAGGTGGGGGGACACGGAAGGAAAGTTCCCTCTGAGGCCGCTCCGATTTCGGAGTGGCCTCGGAGGGAACGGAGGCAGGCTGTGCGGCTCAGCGAGCACAAGCTGCCGATTTTGCGCAGCCTTGCGTGAGCCGACCCTGGATTTTATAAGATACACGCGGCTACGCGCGTATCTTATAAAATCCGGTGTACTTTTGTTCGCGCTGGTGGCGCGAACATGTTTTTAAGATCTACCTCAGCGTCTAATATAAATTAGGTTCTTGTGGCCTGGTTTGGCCTCTGTTGGAAGCAGGATGCTGAGCTTGATGGACCCTTGGTGTGACCCAGCATGGCAATTTCTTATGTTCTTAAATTTGTTACACCATTCCAAAATATGAGAAAATATAAATTTGTCATCACTTCACAAAAGAACAATGAATGCAGGAAACACTGAGATAAAGGGGGTGAGAAAAGAAAAAAGGAAAGAAATGGAGAGAATGATGCAGTGCAACAAGGCAAAGAATAAGATTGGATAAAAGAAAATGACAGGGAAGCGAACAGAGAAATTTAATTCAGAGAAAACTGTGATTCTGGTTTCTGCATTTTTCCTTTGCAGCTCATTAGCCAGGAGCGCAATCAGGGAGTACAATATGAGTACTACTTGCCACAAAAAGGAGAGCTTGGGGGTTACCAGTGGGGCTATAGCTCTTGGAGCGAGTGTAATGCTGAATGTGGAGGAGGTAAGCGGCTGAGAAACATGGCTGTTTTGGGATGCATCTTCATGCTGTATAAGTGAAGGAATACCCAGGCAAGCATTCACATTCTACCAGGTTATCTTGTTGTTGGTTGAACTTTTTCCTCCCCCCCTTACCCTCTTTCTTACCTTGATTGCTTTAAGTTTTATTTCTCAAATCATTGTTTATTGTAAAGCCTGTTGCTAATTTATGTTTTTCTTGTAAACCGATGGGATGTTCCCAACGACCGTCAGTATATAAAAAATGCTTAAATAAATAAAGTAAATAAGCATGATTTTGAGAAGCATCTCTGTACTGCACCCAGGAAAACATAGACTCCTCTATTTTACATATAAAACTATGCTGAAGGGAGCCTGACTGCAAAGGAGGGAATGCTACTTCAGATTTATGGTAATTTTAGATGTGTCTTGAAGGCAATGTTAGCTCTTTTCACTGTTTGGAGGATGTCTTGTTTGGTTTTAATCATTTGATTGTAATTTTATGTTTTATGTTATTTGTTTAGTACATCACTTTGGAAGCTTCATTGTAAAAACTGGGAAACAATTTATAAATATCATAAATATCATAAATAAATAGTGGAAGTAGTATAGTTGAAGTTAAGGGACTCAGAATTAATTTGATAGGGTTACAAATAGGACAATGCACATTAGTTGGAGGAGTTAAAACTTGGACAGAGAGTCAAATCTTAGATTTGATAGCTCCTTCCCACAGCACTAATTGCTAATCTTCACTTTCTCTTATTTAGGCTACCAGTCCCGTCTGGTGTTTTGCACAATAGACAACGAAGCATATCCAGATTATATGTGCAAGGATGTACCAGCACCCATAAATAACAGGACCTGTAGTAATCAGCCATGCCCTATGATAAAACGGTGAGATAAACAAAGGAGCACATCTACATATTAGGGGTAATTTTCAAATAGCCTGCTTGACTGCAAAATCTGCTGATAATTAGCTCTCGCAGATCCTGTATCAAATTGTCAAAGAGCTTCCCTTAGAAAATTACTCTTGGATAAAAAGGACCTGCGGAATTTGTGCCTGCTCTTACCATGAGCCAGTTTTTTGTTTTTTTTTTCTGGAAAAGAAGCACACATAGATTTGAAAATCCAACCCTTCCTTTCCCGACAATGCCGCCCTTCAGTCCAGTTAAAAATCCACACACTGTGGAGCCTTGCACATACTTGTAGCCGGATTGAGTGAAGGCAATCTTCATACTGTCAGGTTATCTGAGTAAGAGCTCAATATTCAAACATAGCCGGATAAGTATGTTAGTTGGATAAGACTTATCTGGCTAACTTACAAGGGGTATTCAGCAGCAAGGCTATGCTGCTGAATATCCCTGTCACTAGTTAGCCAGACAAGTCTAGTCCAGTTAACTTTAAATCAGCTGTTGAGCAGGTCTAACTTATCTGGTTAACTTAATCGGTTAAATCCAAATATCAGTACTTATGAAGCTAACTTATGAGATATTTAGCTCCTCCTCCATCCACCTCATCCTGCCCACCATTTATGCAACTAACTACATAGCCAGATAAGTAATTATTCAACTAAGTGGTGACTGCTGATCACAGCTGGACATTCAACCATTGCCATTTAGCTGAATGTGGTCTTCTAAATAGCTATTTACCAGGTTTATGGCTTTGAAAATTGGCCTTATTCTGCATGGTTTTACAGAAGAATGTATACTGTCATTCAAGATATAATAATGAGAGGTCCATGTATAAAAGGGCTTGTCTGGGTAACATTTCATTTACACGGACAAACACTAATTTTGAACATTCCTCCCCACCCCCACTGTTAAAGATTTAGCAGATAAAGAAAGGGGGGGGGGGGGAGGGAGGGGACGTGAAGACGGGGGAGGGGATATAATGTTTGTTTACAAATGGTTGTGTTTGATTACTAACCTGGGATGCATAAGTGTCCATGCGTCCCAGGTCCTGTTTTCTGGTCAATAATAAAAACCTTTGAAACTAAAAATTTAGCAGATAAAAAGAGAGGGGGCAGGGCTTTCTGAGGCTGAGGCGTAACTTTAGCCAGGTAAAGTGAATATTGAGCTCTACCCAGCTATACTTACGCTGGTAAGTCAGATTGGAAAAAATAATGTCCTAAAGTTACCCAGGTAGCCCTGCTGAATTTCTTACCAAGGTAACGTCCCACTTCTTGTGCTGCTAGTTATAGACCTATGTATAGATGTTTGAACACCACCTGCTCCAGGGCTTCAATGTTCTAAGACAGGGGTAGGCGATTCTGGTCCTCAAGGGCCGCAAACCAGTTGAGTTTTCAGGATATCCCTAATGAATATGCATGAGTGAGATTTGCATGCACTCGGTCTCAGTTGTATGCAAATCTGTTTCAATCAAAGGGGGAGGGTTATAAAATCGACACGTCCATGTGCACGCGCTGGGTAGCGTGCGCACATGGACGCGTGTGCGCACCTATTAAAATCTACCCCAATGTTAGGTTCTATGTTAGGAGTTACTATCCAGGAAAGAGATCTAGGTGTCATAGTGGATGATACGTTGAAATCATCGGCTCAGTGTGCTGGGTGGTCAAAAAAGCAAACAGAATGTTAGGAATTATTAGGAAAGAAATAGAAAATAAAACAATGGATGTCACAATGCCTCTGTATCACTCCACGGTGAGATCGCATCTTGAATACTGTGTGCAATTTTGGTCGCCGCATCTCAAAAAAGATATAGTTGCACTGGAGAAAGTGCAGAGAAGGGCGACAAAAATGATAAAGGGCATGGAATGGCTGCCCTATGAGGAAAGGCTGAAGAGGTTAGGGCTGTTCAGCTTGGAGAAGAGGAGACTGAGGGGGGATATGATAGAGGTCTTTAAGATCATGAAAGGACTTGAACAGGTTAATATAAATCAGTTATTTACTCTCTCAGATAATAATAGAAGGATTAGGGGGTCATTCCATGAAGTTAGCAAGTAGCTCATTTAAAACAAATTAAAGAAAATTCTTTTTCTCGTAGCACATAGTTAAGCTCTGGAATTCATTGCCAGAGGATTTGATTATAGCAGTTACTGTAACTGAGTTTAAAAAATGTTTGGATAAGTTCCTAGAGGAAAAATCCATAAACTGCTATTAATTATTAAGCAATAGTAGCTTGAGATTTATTTAATGTTTGGGTACTTGCCAGGTAATTGTGACTTGGATTGGTCACTGTTGGAAACATGATACTGTGCTTGATGGATCCTTTGTCTGACCCAGTATGGCATATTTATCTTATGTTCTTATAGAAAACAGGATTTTGATAAGATATATAGGATACATTGCTCAGGATTATAGTAATGGTGCCTTAAGGAAAAGATTAGTTCAGGATGCAGCAATGCCATATCCCATGGTAATTCTTATTCTTGATATTTACTTAAAGGTGAATTTTATAAGTCTGACATGTGCATTAATTATGTTGGGTTTGCACATGCTGAGCAGATTTTAAAAGCTGCCGAGATATGCGCATATTTCCCAGAGCGCACACATTTCAAAAGTTTTCAAAAAGGGACAGGTCGTGCGTATGGTCTGGGCACAGCATGGGCTTTTCAGGGTGTGAACCTGAGATGTGAGCATAAATCCTTATGCAATCCGATGCGCACCAAGGCCCCCTGCTGCGCAACCTTACTTCTGCTATGGATGCCGTGTAAGTTACCAATAAAGAAAAACAGGCAGATCTGTGGGGTTTTAAGGGTCGCGGCTAACTGGGGAGAGTGAAGGCTATTAAACCAGAGGGGTTTGGAGGACCTCTCTCTTAACTGTGTAAGCGAACTGGTTAAAACTGGGAACAGCATCGGTGCGTGCCCCTTTTAAAATCCCTGATTTACGCAGAAATGGCATTTGCACGCACATGAGTGCACCCACTTAAAATCTGGCACCCCCGTGCATGCTGCCAGGCTATTTTATAACATGCACGCACCTGTTATAAAATGGTCGCATCTTTGGGCGCAGGCCCGTGTACGTTTGCCAGTGTGCGCCCGCACTCTGGTTTGAAAGTTACCGTCTTAGTTTTGGTACAGTAGAATGATCGGATAGCTCAATGCTTACAAGTACGTTTGTTTTATTACTTCCAGTTTGAATCATCTTAGGTGTCTGCAGTGTTTCTTCCTAATGATAAAACAGCACTAACGCACTAAGACTTAAATCCCCCAGTGTATGAGGAACTGCTCCACAGGACATCAAACAATAAAAAGTTGGCTTCCTGTTTAGCATTTTTCTGGATAATGTATACGCTTCTTATGGAATGGCTGAGCGCTCTTTAAAGTCATGTCATGTATGCTTTAGACGTTGCACGATAAACAATTCTGTATGGACAGTACATTGGCACATGTTGCTTAAAGTCATAAACCTTTGTTCTGTGCAAAAGGATGTCTTACATATACCAGTCAGGATTATGGAGCCGCAGTGGAAGCTGGAGCTCAAAAATGATCAGGTAATGAGGCTAAGGAGGGAGACGAAAAAAAATGCAGCTTCAGCTACTCTGGCCACGGTATGACGTGTGCTGTCTCCTTCTCTTTTTCTTTTCTTCAACACAAAAAAAAACCAAGCACGCATGCAGAGAAAAAAAAACTGGAGTCCCTATTGAACAAGTCAGGTGTTTCTCTGGTGATATTTTTCTTAGTTGTGCTTTGCTTTTGCTTACTTGAGGAGAGCTGATTGTGGTGCTGCTAAATGCTGGGTAACGGGGGCTTGGTGGGAGCAAAGCGGGTGCTTAAGGCAAAGGCATTTCTGTCTTACAGTCCAAGAGATGATTTCTGGTTAAATGAGAACGGAAGGGTGCCGTATCTTGAAGCTGGGGCAGGACAGGTTGACTTGAAAATCTTTACAATTTTAAACAAACCAAAAAGCGAAAAAGGATGGAACGCTGAGCAGAAATAATCTACATTTTGAGAACCTTTTACCTTTCTTTATCTTTTCATCCATAGACCTAATCTATGGTGTCAGCATTTCCCAGCATCTTTCTCCGATGCTGCTTGGGAGATTAATGTTATTAACATAGCCCCCTCTTCCATGAAACTGGCTTCCCGCTGGTCACATGAGGGTCTGAGATGGTCCATTTTTCTAAAGTTATGCTCCATTGGGTTCTTTTGTAATGTTGCTTTTAAAACAAAGGACATTGAAATGACCTGTAAAAACACAAGACTACACCTAATCTAGAGAGAGATCTGACCCTTAATCTTATATCTCCTACATACAAGTACACATTCTATTTAAAGGCATTTTTATTATTGGAAACTATGGAGTTGAAAAACACATGGTTTATAGTGTAAATAAACAAGGCAATACAATTACCCCTTTTCAGATGTTCTGAAATACTGGAGAGGTTAACTGTACCCTGTTCTGCTTCTGGTATGAGATACTAACCCTAGCAACAGTGATTTGCTCTGACTTTCTAAGTTCATTGGCTCTGTAATAATTTTCTTTTTCTTACAGCTGGAAAATGAGTGAGTGGGGACCCTGCTCAGTCACTTGTGGTGGAGGCACCCAGTCTCGCTCTGTGTACTGTTTTTCACATGAAGGAAGAGGCAGCCAGGGAGCGGTGGCCAATGATGCACAGTGCACAGGATTCATTGAAAGACCACCAAGCCAGCAGGTTTGCAACCTACAACGGTGTGCGGTATGGAGTGTGGGGCCCTGGTCTGAGGTGAGTTCATACACTGGGAACACATGTTTTTAGTCACAAAAAATAGTTTAATGTAGCAATTCAAATATTTGCCTCTGGAACTTGGGTTCTCTTCTTACCTGGGACTTTGACACAGAATACAATTAGAATAAATTCTGGGGTTCAATATTTATAGATTAAAATACCCATTAATATAATTAACTTCTAAGAATTAACATCTAATTTAATAGTTGTGCAATATGTTTCAGTTTGCGTTATATATTATGTAATTTGCATTGTTTTATTGTGTTTTATTTAACTGCTTGGAATGACTGTGTGACATAAGCAGAATATAAATATTCTAAATAAGTAACAAAGCAAATAAATAAATTCAACTTTCTGTCAGCAGAAAGAAAAAAGGGATAGGAGGGTTATCTTTTTTTTTAACCTGATGCTCATCAAAAATTAATAATTTGGAAGTAAGCTCAAAGAATCAGATGTAGAAGAGCCATAGCCACCATCTCAGCAATGAGATAGGAGCTCATGGTGCTGCCAGCCTTCAGAATGAAAATATTGAAGTGCTAGTAAGATGCTCTGACCCAATAAGATATACCATTAAATAGTACCAAAAGCTGCTGGGTAATAAGATAGATGGCCTTACAACTGACATTTCTTTTAGACATGAGCTGAAGAAACAGGGAGAGAGGTGGAGAAAGGGTGAGAAGCAGGCGAGTTCATTGGAGAATAAACTAAAAGGGCTGGAATATAACAAAAAAGTAATGAAGTTGGCAGGTTGGATGACCTGGAAAACAGGTCCAGGAGGAACAATATTAGAATTATTGGGATCTCCAAGGGCTGAAAGGAATCTGACATTTAGAAAGTGTATTACCTCTTGGCCAAAAATACCTTCGCAGAAGATTCATTATTCAAACATTTTGGGGCAGATTTTAAAAGCCCTATGCGCGCCGAGCCTATTTTGCATAGGCCCGGCGATGCGTGCAAAGCCCCGGGACACGTGTATGTCCCGGGCTTGAAAAAAGGGGCAGGGGCAGTCCAGGGAGGGGTGGGGGCGGGGCCAGAGGCCTCCTTAGGGCCACTCGGCCGGCGCGCACAACCTACGCCTGCCCAGAGGCAGGCGCAACTTATAAAACAAAGGTTGGGGGGGATTTAGGTAGGGCTGGGGGGCAGGTTAGGTAGGGGAAGGTGGGGGGGGCAGAGGGAACGGAAAAAGCCATTGGGACTCCCCTAGGGCTCGGCATGTGCAAGGTGCACTAGTGTGCACCCCCTTGCGCGCGCCGACCCCGGATTTAAAATCGGGCGTACATTTGTGTGCACCGGGTTGTGCGCACAAATGTATGCCCGCACGTACATCTTAAAATCCGGCCCTTTGGGTTTAAAGAGCTCACACCAAGAGCACTTATTGTAAGAATACTCGGTTTTAAAGACAAAAAGGCCAGTCTGTGATCATGGATTTGTTTAGAAAGCAGGGTCAGCTTTACTTCAGCTCTGGAAAAACAGCTTTACTTTTAGATTGTTTGACAGAAGTTCCGAAAAAAAACAAAAAAAACATTTGATGAAACAAAGAAACAATCATATGATCTCAGAGTAAAATTGGCTATGTTGCTGCCAGTGAAAACTTTGGGTGGAGTTTGAGTCAAAAGCATTTTTTTTTCTAACCCTGAAAAAGCCATCAGCCGGGCTGAGGTAAATCAATCTAATTCTTCCTCCTTCTAGTATGGAACGCTTGGTAGGGTAAGCCTTCAGTAGGGTACCAAACTTCAAAAGTATACACTTACTTTTCAGCCTGCACAAACCCAATCAATTTTCAAGCTCAGGGTACCCAGGTAGATTGGTTTTAAATATTGGCTTGCTTTGTGGCTAAAAGTACATGCGTACATCTAAGCAGTGTTGAACAGTGGCATGTTAGTGGCATGCCTACTAGGCCCATATGGTTTTTAAAATAAAATGTTCATTTGTAGTTTCCAGGCCCGTCCTCTGGAATGCTTCTCTTCTGTGTGCTAAAAGTCTGCACACTGTGAAAATATGCACATCCTTTTTAGATATCTTAAAAGTCACTTATGTTGGGTCAGCTGTTCCATCTCCTTGTATTACTTGCGTAGATCATGACTAAGCCTCTGCAAATTTATCCCATGTGTATTGCACAAGTGAAGCTTTTCATGCTGAAAATTTATCGTCGTCTGTCTGTGAAGTTGGGTTTTATTGTGCTAGCTTTGATTTAAATGAATACCATGTGTATTCATGGCAGAATCTTGTAGGACAGTGCTTATCTGTTTATCTCTGCTCTTAGATGAGTGATGCTGCTCAGAACATGGAAATGTGATCTCTTGATGAGTAAACTAAAAGTGCTTTCATGGAATGTAAGAAGGCTGCGTGATCATATTGAAGGGGCTACATACAGTCCTTCAGTCCTTAAAAGGGCAAAACGTTGATATTATGCATCTACAAGAAACCCACTTTACTAAAGGCAGTTATCTTATTAAAAAGGGCTAGCTGGGGCAAACTGTGTCTCATACCTTTACTATCATGTATTTAATCTATAAAAGAATACAAATTCAGGCTTTGAAAGTTAAAGTAGCTATTAAGGGACAGTACTTGATCGTCTCTGCTTTTGTCAACAATGAGCTGTTTACGTTGATGAGCAGACATCCCCCTCCAGTCTTAACTGCACGATTGTTACACAAGCTAATTGATTTTTGTACAGATTTTCCAGAAAATAATTTATTTTTTATGAGTGACTTTAGTTCAGCATTGGATCAGGAGCGGGACCAGTTATGATCATCAGATAAGGCAGTTTAGTTGAAATTTATGTTGGCTGATGTGATGGGTTCTCTTGGTTTCAAGAAGGTTTTGTTTTGTGATTTACTCCATGTATATTAATATGAACACAATTTTGACATACCTCAGCAGGGGGATGTCTGACTTCTCTTTTCAGTTGAAAATAATGATAGAGAGTACAGAGTACACCTCTATGAAGATTAGAAAGCTTCTTAAAAGCTGGTTATTCACCTCTGCTTTTTGAAATGCTCACAGATTTTTGCTCCTAGGATCTTCTGAATTATGATTGGAGGTTCAACAGAAAATTGCATTACTGTAATGCTTATTTAGAGACAGATGATAATGGTGATTGGTGGACAGATCATTTTGTCAGCGCTGAGAAGATAAATTGTAGGATTTTTGTATTTTGTTATGCATGCTTGTTTTATATTTAGTTTGTATTTCTGGGGTGTATTCTAGATTGCATTTTATATTTTGTGTTATATATTCCAAACTTTGGCCTTTGGGGAGGGTGGGTTATAAATATGACTAATTAAATAAAATCAATTGTGCTGTCTAGATCTGGTTATACAGCTTCAAAAACTTGCTGGATATTAGTTCTCTAAAAAATGAGCACTCTAGAAAACAAGAATATCCTGTTGGATGCCTTTAAAGCAGTTCTCAGGGGTCAAGTGACCTCCCGTTTACCTTTTTTAAAGCCAAGCTGAAAAGTTGAGAAGCAGTGAGGAGAATTGAGTAAATCTGGAAAACAAGTATATTGGGAATAGATCATCTGAAACCCTTGAGGAACTGAAAAGGGTTAAGACAGAGATTGATCTGTTGAATTTACAAGTGGCAGCAATAATTGCCATGCAAGGGTAGAGATTGTATGAGTTTGGGAACAAACCTGGAAAACTGATAGTTCAACTACTCAAAGCTGAAAGTGATTCTTGATGTATTCTGGAAATTAAGAACAATAATAGTACAATGTTGGCTTCCCCGAAGGAAATAAAGCTTCATGGAATATTATAGTGCTCTCTGCCAGTCTAAATCTTCTATTGCTCTTCCAGATATTCACTCTTTTGTGTCACAGATTACCTGTATTGAATTTAATGAGGAGAACAAAGAAAGAGACCAAAGACAATTTCTGAAATTAATGTGCCATTTCTGCTACAGATAGGGAAACCTTCAGGGTTGGTTGGAATGCCTGCTAAACTCTACAAATTACAGAAGGACATTCTAGTACTGAAACTGTCAGATATCTGTAATTATAATTTTATAAATGGCTTGCTCCCTGAATCCATGCTTTGTTTCCTTAGAGCATCTATAGAAGGAGAGGAGGGCTGGCCTGGTGGCTCACTGGCAGTGTTGGGCACTGCCATACGGAAGGTCCTCCGTTCGTTCCCCAAGTCGGGTCTTCTGCTTGTTGTGGAGTTGTGGTCACCCCTTAAGGATGGCACCTAGAGGCCAGATTCAGGGCCCATGTTTGCAGGGTTTTGGAGGGAGCCCTGGTATATGGCCCTCAGCTGAGGACTGTCACGGCAATGACCAAACCCAGCATATTAGGGAGGGAGGGGAAAAATCCTCAGGCAGTAATGAATGAAGGCTCGTGGCACCAGATCTCAGCCCAGGTTCTGACTAATCTGAACGTGAGAAGGAGAAAACGTTGGGTTCAAAAGTATTCTAAAGAGAGGGAAAGAATGTTTAGATTGTGGTTCCTTCTCTGTTTAGTGCAAAAATCAAACAGAGGATAGGTAAATAGTTGTAATTCATAAGGTTGTACACCTCAATCAAACAAGATTCATTCCAGAGAGATCTGCGAATATGAAGAAATAATACTTTGGGGATAGTTTCTGAGTCAGCGAGTCATTGCATTGGACTCTGTGCAATGGAACTGGCTTCAGGAAGATATGTAAAACTGAATTTTAGTTCAAATTTTATAAAAAGAGTCACCTTATTGTGAAACAAACCTGAAGAGAGTTAAAAGTTAAAAAAAGTTAAAAGTTAAAAAAAAGTTAAAAGTTAAAAGTTCTGTATAATGACACTGTCAAAAAGTTTTAGTTATCTGTAAACCGATACGATGTGCAAATGGCTATCGGTATATAAAAACCTATAAATAAATAAATAAATAAATAAAACAAATGGTTTGGTATCAGAGGCTATCTTTTTGCACAGTGATGCCCACTTCCTCCCATTTTTTTTCATTAAATTATGGATCCCCTACTAATATGATAAGGGATGACAAAACTACCTCTGTTTTTGATCTCAGTGGGGAGTCTGTTTATATGCAGATGATATTTTAGTTTTGTTCATAATTTGGTATTATTTCTGCCCTTGCTAATTGATATTTTAGGTCATTTTGGTCATTTTTCAGGCTTGTGTGTTAGCTGGGATAAGCTCCTTCTTTTTCCTATTTTTGCATAGGGCAGTTTTTAAAATTATTACCCTGTAAATTGTCTATCTGAAAATTGCTCTCCCTTAATCCAGCTAAAAATACACATGGTCTTTTACAGTCCACATATTTTTATCCAGATTGCAAGGAGATGTTCCCAGACGCATGTTTAGGTCTGGGCAGGACACATACAGAGAATAACTTTCAAACAAATGCATGTGATAACATATGCATGTGCATATTTGGCCACGAGCAGATACATACTAATATTTTATAACCTGTGCGTATGATATACATGTGTCTTATAAAATATGAATATCTCTACCCCGCAACATATGTGCATATGTAGGCTTATGTGTTGCGATTCCGGCCTCTGAGTGGCCTCCTCTCCACCAGAGGACTCCACCAGAGGACCCCACCAGAGGACCCCACTGAGCCCGGCTCTGAACTGTTCTCCTGCATTCTCTGGCTCCTGTCCTTAGCCTGTGCTAAGGGGACTACCACAAGTTAATTCCCCTGGCTGACTAACCCCCTTCTCGCTGCCTGTACCACATCCAGATTCCAGCCCTACTTAACTCAGTCTCTCCCATACCTCAGTGCTTCAGCATTGAGTCCTTCTTAGTTCCCTGCTCTCTCTGCCTTGTGGCTTTCTCAAGCCATTCCTAGCTTTGTCTCATGGCTTCCGGGCCTTCTGTCTCTAGCCTTGCTTTTCCCTAGTCCCCGGTCTTCGGTTCCCAGCTTACCTTATTCTTGCCTTGTGGCCATCCAGCCTTGCTCTGTAGCCTGAGGACCTTCTGGTTTCTTCTTTGCCTTGTGCCCTTTCTAGGTCTCTGTTTCCTGAGCTTCTCTTGTCCTGAGACTCCACCTCTCTACCTTGCTTCTGTCTATGTTGCCTTCAGGCATTCTATGTCCATGTTCTGTGGAGTCCTTGTCCTGGTTTATCCAGTCTTGCCCTAGTTTGTTTTGCCCCAGACCCTCTGTTCTAGCATTCCAGTTCTATGTATACCTGCATCCACTCCAGTCTGTTCCTGCTGTATCCGTCCATGTTTACCTGCATTCAGATCCTGTCTGTTCCAGTTCCACACATAACTGCATTCAGCTCCACGCTTATCTCCACTGTGTACCTGTACCACCTTACCAGCACTCAGTTCCAGTGTTCCAGCCCAGCCTGCACCTTGCTCCAGCCTCACCGGGCCATTCACGCTCCGTTCTGGTCCTGCACCACTCCAGGAGGTGGTATCTACAACAGCCCCTCTCCAGCTGCCCTTCATTCCCATTATGTGCGAATACATGCAATACATTGAAAGAACATAAGAGCATAAGAAATTGCCATGCTGGGTCAGACCAAGGGTCCATCAAGCCCAGCATCCTGTTTCCAACAGAGGCCAATCCAGGCCACAAGAACCTGGCAAGTACCCAAACACTAAGAAGATCCCATGCTACTGATGCAATTAATAGCAGTGGCTATTCCCTTAGTAAACTTGATTAATAGCAGTTAATGGACTTCTCCTCCAAGAACTTATCCAAGCCTTTTTTGAACCCAGCTACACTAACTGCACTAACCACATCCTCTGGCAACAAATTCAAAAAATGTAATTAAAAAAAAAATTAGATGTACAGATGAATTTTAACAGCCCTACATGCGCCAAAGGTGGAAGAGACGCGAGCATCTTGGGCTATTGCATGCCACATGGATTTTAAGAGTCGCCCAAGTATGTGCATATCTCCTGGTACAATGAGTCAAATCGGGAAGTCCAAAAAAGGGGCAGGGCATGTGTATTTGTGTGCAATTTTGTCTTTTATGAGAGAAAAATTCTGTCATATAGTTATGATTTGTTTATAAGGACAATACACAAAGTGAAAAATCCACATATACAGGAAATAACTAGTGATAACTACATAAATGAAGATCCTGAAACAGTATGATGAGTGGGTAAGCTCAAAGAGACCTCATATTTAAATGCCAGCAGGCTAAGCTAATGTAAGCTTTTAATAGCATTCAATCATATTTTAATCATTGGTCTCAGTGGGCTGAACGTAAAGGGCGCAAGAAAGCTGCCCGTTTATGCACATTGAACCTAAGAGTACTTGCAAAACGGATTGCTCACACGCTTAAATCCGAAAGTGTACTTATCTTGCCTTGTCCGTCAATGAGCCTTAAGAAGATGTTGACAAGAATGGTAAACTCCGACGTTGCCCCGACACTGAGTGTTTCGGAGTGAACCTCCTTCTTCAGGGGGCCGGGTACCACTGGAAACGGCTCTGTTGATATTCGGAGAACCTTAGCGTATGATGCAAGAATGATTATTGGTGCGGCAGCATCGATAGCGTTTCAATTTCGCTTTTGGCAATGCTGGACTGAAGGCAACGCGCTTCAATTTCGATAGCGTTTCAATTTCGTTTTTGGCAATGCTGGACTGAAGGCAACGCGCTCGGCCGTGAGACATCTATCGGCGGCCATAGATAGATGTCTCACGGCCGAGCGCGTTGCCTTCAGTCCAGCATTGCCAAAAGCGAAATTGAAACGCTATCGATGCTGCCGCACCAATAATCATTCTTGCATCATACGCTAAGGTTCTCCAAATATCAACAGAGCCGTTTCCAGTGGTACCCGGCCCCCTGAAGAAGGAGGTTCACTCCGAAACACTCAGTGTCGGGGCAACGTCGGAGTTTACCATTCTTGTCAACATCTTCTTAAGGCTCATTGATGGACAAGGCAAGATTTATTTATTTATTTATTTATTTATTTATTCACTTTTATTTACCGACATTCGTGAAGCACATCATGCCGGTTTACAAAGAACTCAGGCGGGAAATACAATGAAACAATGTAACAATATAACAATATAACATTAATAACAGAACCAAAAATCAGAATACAAAAAGAACCAAAAGGGGCAAGGATGGCGGGGGGAGGAAGGGGGGAGGGAGCGGTGGGGGAGGGGGTATGGGAAAGAGGGGATGGGGAGCGGGTGGAAAGGCGTATCTAGATGAAGTATACGACAACAGAAACAAAAATGAAATAAAAAATAGAAGAGGGAGACTATGTACAGTTGAAGTATGTACAGGTACATACCAGCTATATTAATTAGGCGACAGTATTCACTAGGATATAGTTTATTTAAAGGGAATCTGGAGGTGCAAAGGCGAGAGAGGTGTGCTCGGGGAGGTGGTAGCGGCCTGGAGGCCCAAGGATCAAGGGATGGCTAAGAGGAGGGAGAGGGGGTGGGGATAAGTACACTTTCGGATTTAAGCGTGTGAGCAATCCGTTTTGCAAGTACTCTTAGGTTCAATGTGCATAAACGGGCAGCTTTCTTGCGCCCTTTACGTTCAGCCCACTGAGACCAATGATTAAAATATGATTGAATGCTATTAAAAGCTTACATTAGCTTAGCCTGCTGGCATTTAAATATGAGGTCTCTTTGAGCTTACCCACTCATCATACTGTTTCAGGATCTTCATTTATGTTGTTTATAAGGACTGCATGTAGTTTTGAGTCACTGACAATACAGTTTTTTTTTTTTACTACATGCTTTACAGTCTCCTCCAGCTCCCACCTTTTCTTTCCTAGTATTCCAGAAAGTACAACTTAGACTCCATTATTGTGCACCAGGCCAGCACATAACTTGTTAGGGGGTGCTGCATAAAGACAACATTCACACAATACTGCTTAAAGATGTTGGAAAGTTCCCCCGGCATCTCTTCCTTTCTCTAACTTGAAGCCTGCAAGCTAAAAGGTCTTCTAGCAGAAAATGCGGATAAGACTTAATTAATAGCATAAGACCATTACTTGCTTAAAGCCATTCTGCATATTAAGAGTTAACTCTTAACTCTTAATTGGCTTTATCAGTCAAAATTATAGGACAAGTTGTTTCTGCAAAAGCTGAGCGCTGAAACATCTTGGCCTGGGTAGTGTGGAACATACAGCAGTAGTGATTACTTGTTATCTGATACATGGACTGATTTCTGGTAATTGTTTTGGAGTGTTTCACAATATGAAGATTAGTAGCAGTGAACGAAGACAGGAAGTCCACTATCTTAGAGAACATGCACAGTAAGGGCCGGATTTTAAAAGCTCTACATGCGTAAATCGGGTTACGTGCGCCGGGCCTATTTTATAAAGGCCCAGCGACACGCGTAAAGCATGTATCTTTTCCTACCTATTTTACAAATATATGTGCATATATTTTAAGCACAAAAGTAAAGTAGGACTTGCTCATCTAAGTCCCAATCCATGTGCGGAAGTCAGCCACTTTTAAAAGATGCACACGTAAATGAGATTAACCCGTTTACCAATTAGTCCATCAGTTAGCCCAGTCCTTCTCCCGGTCACCCAGACCTTCCTGGCTCTTCAGCCTGACCTCACAACTAGTCAGTACCACACAATAAACATGTTTAACATCACGGCAGATAATTAGCAGGTGTAAAAATAAGTGAGTAAGTTGGAAAATATACATGTGTAAGTGTCTTTTAAAATAGCAACTTATGCGTGTGTTGCCACATCAGAACTCTGGAATGACACAGACCACCACTTTCTTTTTTTTTTTACACACATGTGAGCATGAAAGTGAAAATATGCACATAGTTTCAACATTTCTATAATACAAAATATGCAAGTAGAGGCTATTCATGCATGTGTATGCTAATTTTTATGCACATAAAGTTTTGAAAATATACCTAACAGCAATTTATTATACCACATTAAAATCATGTGTTAAGGCCCAGTTTTATCTGGGTTAATACCTACAATAACTGAGTACCGCAGTTTAGTAAATACCCAGGGCTGGCGCATCCCATTAGGCTGTCGCCTAGGGCACCGAGCATTAGGGGGTACCAAAGAGCAGTCATGTGGGGCCGTGAGCGGAGCAAAGCATGGAGCAACGATGACAGTACAGAGAGGACAGGAAGGGAAGGAAGAGCGGGAATGGAGTCTGGCATGTCTTACCACCAGCTTGCGGTTATTGTCTCTGTGAGTCACGGCTTGGATCACCCCGGCACCTGATCTCCCTGAGAACCAGCAGTTCCTCTCCACCGATGGGGCACAGGAACCACTTCCCCACCAGCTCCAGTTGTGTTTTCATTGCCATGGCCTCTCCTGGAGAGAGCACACCAGCAGCTGCCAAGGGTGCATTGTGTGCGGTGGCGACACTGGAGACCATAGGGGAAAGGGAGGTCGGGGGAGGAGAGGGTAACAACCAGCTGAGGTGTGGCGGGTTTCTCCCCTGGGGGGGTGGGCACAAGGCAGAAGGTTTGCCTAGATGTCTAACACCCTTGCACCGGCCCTGTGACTACCCACAGTAGTTTGGTCCTTTACTGACTTTATCAGTGGTAGTATATTTGCATATTTCCATGTGCCCCCTCCCTGGCATTTCCCCCAACTGGTGACCATCCTGCCTTCCACCCAAAATGCCAAAAATGACATCCCCTGTGCTTCTGAGCTTGCCATCCTTCTTCTCGCGGATCTTCCCTATCCGGTAGAGGCCCCTGGTAGAAATGGGACAGAAGTAATCCCCAGCTGCTTCTGTCCTGCCAGCACCATAATCCAAAATGGTGCTGACTGATCAGAGGATTCACTTTGCCCCTTTAATCTTTACTATGAAGGGAGGGGAGAGCCCAAGGGCATCAAGAAGTGTTAGCCTGCTGGTGCTCTTGGCGATGATTAACTGCACCTCTTGAGGTTTAATTAACTACTATATCTTAACATGGATTGTGATCTTTATTGCAATTCTGCATACTCCCTATATAGTTGTGTATATATAAATTACCCATTACACATGCTCTACAAATTGTATATAAATGTATTCAAAACACTTCAGAATGGCCTCCCTCTGCATGCTTACATCATAGATGTAATTGCCTGTATGCACATGCCAGAAATCTAAAAATTAAAATGGTAACTTTAGAATTGGCTAGCGGACACCCATATACACGTATATGTGGGCACCCGGCCAGATGCGCTGCGATTTTTATATCGTGTGCGCATGTATGTGTGCACCTAAATTTAAGAGTGTTCATGTACAGCAGGGAAATATCAGCTCTGAGACATGCGAGTGAGGGAATTTTATAACAGGCGTGCATCCAGGCCAAGACCTGTTTCACCAGCTCATCGACCACTGTGCCCAATCTACAGCTAGGTCCTCAAGACCCCCTGGCTCTTCAGCCTGCACTCCCCCCCCCCCCCCCCAGTTAATCCCCTCAATCAGTTCTTATGTGGCTAGAACATTTTAGTCTGACTTACACCTCATCTATAGCAGAAGTAATGGAAATGGACCTGGAACCTGGAAGCACACCCAGGTCCGTAGCTCCATGCGTGCATATCTCTTGGCCCCACCTCAGAATACCCATTCACTGCTCACATTCCACCCCCTTTTATTTCCCCTCTGAGAGAGATTCATGCATTGGTACTTGTGTGCGCATGTGAGTGGTTTATAAAATCACATGGACATGTGCATACGCTAGATGCCTGCCCATCTCCTGGTCTTAGCGCACGTCTGCCTTTTTAAAATTCAATTTTAAGATTGAAGAGTTAGAATGTATGGCACTAAATGAAGATATATAAATAATAGGTTTCTCAGAGATGAAGTAGAAAGAGGATAACCAATGGGACACAATGGTACCGGGGTACGAAATATATCGAAATGATAGGGCAGTTTGAATAGAGAAGTGACAATACTCCTGGGGGAATTCTGCGCACAAAACTTAAAATTCTGCAAACGTTATATTGGTCAAAATAACACAATTTACATGACAGTCTTTAAGTAATTACATTTTAAATTAATACAGAAAAAAGTTATTACTTAAAGATGCAGAATTTCCCTAGAAATTCACTGTAAGAGTGTCCCTTCCACTCGCTCTTCCTACTCCCCTGGCCACTTTGTCCTCTCATGCCCCAACTCCTCCACCTGGCAATATCTCTCCCCTTCACCTCTAGGCTCAACCCCTTCCACTCTATTGCCAGTCCCAGACTTTGACCCTGTTCTCAGTATCCCCACTCGTGGCACACAGGGGCCTTCCATCTTCGCCGTGAGCGGAGCACACTCCGTTCGTAGCACACGGGGGGCCTTCCATTTTCGCCGCAAATGGCATACCCGGGCCTTCATCTTCCTGCAAGCGGAGAGCTTCCCGCGGCACACGCAGGCCTTCATCTTTGCGCACTCCATTTGCAGCATGTCGGGGTCTCCTCTGCTATTTCCTGCGCAGAATTTGGCAATTTTGCACAGAAAATGGCAATTCTGCGCAGGGGGGGGGGGGGGGGGGAATTCTGCGCAAATTCTGTGGAAACAGATCTCACAGCTTGATTGTACACTGAGGGAAAAAGTACTTTTTATGATTTGTTTTAAATCTATTGATTGCTAGTTTTATGACGTGTCCCCCTTATTTTGCATTTGAAAGGATAAATAACTGTCCTCTATATATCTGGCGAATAAAATGGAGAATATCATAATGCCTCCATCGCTCCATGGTGCATGTGCACTTTGAATACTGTGTGTGGCTCTAGTCACCTCATTTCAAAAAACGTATAGTGGAATTGGAAAAGGTACAGTGAAGGGCAACAAAAATGATAAAGGGATTGAATGATTCCCCTATGTGGAAAGGCAAAAGAGGTTAGGGCTCTTCAGCTCGAAGAAGAGATGACTGAGAGGAGATATGATAGAGGTCTATAAAATGCGTGGATTGGAACGGGTAAATGTGAAGCGATTGTTTACATTTTCAAAAGTACAAAGTCTAGGAGACATGCAGTGAAGTTACTAGGTGATACATTTAAGACAAATAGAAGAAAATACTTTTTTTTTACTCAATGCATAATTAAACTCTGGAATTTGTTACCGGAGGATGTAGTAAGAGCTATTAGTGTAACTGGGCTTAAAAAAGATTTGGATAAATTCCTAGACTAAAAGTCCAACATTATTAAGGTGGACTTCAGGAAACCACTGCTTGTCCCTGGGATAAGCACCATGGAATATATTCAGTTTAGGAATCCTGCCAGGAACTTTTGACCTGGATTGACCACTGTTGGAAACAGGATGCTCAGCTTGATGGACATTTGGTCTGATCCAGCATGGCAAAACTTATGTTCTTAAGTTCAATTGCATTGATTTTATAAACTTCTTTCATGTTCCTTCTTTTTTTCAAAACTCTAGAATTGTCAAGAAGTTTTATCTGTGTTAAGTGCACTTATCGGGGGTATATGGGCTTTAGAAAATTGCTACCAGTGCATGTTACATTTACATTTTGCCTTGATAATGACCTCTCCTGCATACACAAAGCTGGGTTCCATATAAGGAGTTACCACCAGGAAAAGGACCTTGGGGGCTTTGTGGACCACAAATTGAAAGTTTTAGCTCAGTGTGTGTGATGGCAGCCAGACAAAGCAAATAGAATGTTTAGAATTATTTGGAAAGGAATAGAAAAAAAATCTGGGAGTATAATAATGACTGTATTGATTCATGGTGTGGACACACTTTTAGGATAATTTAAAAATGAGCACCTGTGTGCACATACACACTTGTATTGGTGCTGAAGCGGAAATAGGCTGCAATTTTAAATCGTGCGTGCACTTGCACATGTGTTTAAAATTACACCTCACTCGTGTAAATCTGCATCTAATCTTAAGAGATTGCTGGAAAAAGTACTTTGTAAATGTTTCCTAGGACTTTGCCGGCTTTTACGCACAAATGTAGGTGGATTTTTAAAACACGCTCAAGCAAGGGACAACCCAATTTTTCTAATTAGTCCACCAGTTTACCAGTTAATATTGAGCTCTTCCAGGCCTCTCTGGTTCTTCATCCTGCACACCCCGCACTTGACTCGGACACCACCCTGTTCTTTTAAGCCCTAAAGCCCGAGATCTACAGACTTGTTCTTCATCAGGAGCAGCAGTAAAGTTTATGCGGATAACAAGCCAATGCACACTGCAGTCTCTAGTTTTAAAATACAGAGTTATATGCATAACTACTGGCCTCGCCCCCTTTCTCGCCCTCTTATTCTTGATGAGTGCATGGGCATAGATGTGCGCACTTTGTGGCTTTTTAAAATTCACGTTGCTCGTGCATAGCCCACATACACACCACATGTGATGATAGTGGTGTTTGTGTCACACCAACATTGAAGTTGACAGGGATTGTGTGGAAGAAGACTTGCATGTCCAAGGGGTTTAGAGAAGGAACGAATGCCAACAACTCTGTTATGATGCAATGTATTTTTACAATTGTCTGGGCTCTTCACTTAGGGCCAGATTTTAGTACCTACGCTCGGGCGTAGATTTGTGTGCACAACCCGGCGCACACAAATCTATGCCTGATTTTATAATATGCACGCTCAGTCGCGTGCATGTTATAAAATCCGGGATCGGCACGCGCAAGGGGGTGCACACTTGTGCACCTTGTGCACGCCGAGCCCTAGGAGAGCCCCGATGGCTTTCCCTGTTCCCTCGGAGCGGCCTCATAGGGAACTTTCCTTCCGCCCCCCCAGCCCTACCTACCCCCCCCCCAACCTTTGTTATACAAGTTGCGCCTGCCTCCAGGCAGGCATAGGTTGCCTGCGCTGGCCAAGTGCTGGTGCGCTGGCCACGCCTACGCCCCGCCCGGGACCACCCACACCCTGCCCCTTTTTTCAAGCCCTGGGACATACTCGTGTCGCTGGGCCTATGCAAAATAGGCTCGCTGCGCGTAGGGCTTTTAAAATTTGCCCCTTAATCATTTTCTGGGAGACAGAATTGACAAATTTTGGATTATTGGTGAAATTTCTGGACAACCCATACTAGTATGTGGCATATTTAGTTTTGTCCATTGCTAATTATTCTTATTCTACATAGGATACAAATATTTGGTCTTCTCTATATAATAATCAAGAACTTTGTTTCAGTGCTCAACTAAGTGTGGGGAAGGTGTTCAGAATCGGACAGTCACTTGCACGATGGACTCAGGATCACAGCTTCAGGACTTTGCCTGCCTTCTGGAAGTGAAACCACCTACCAGCCAGCGCTGTGTTATGGAGAACTGCAGAAAACTGATTGGATGGTATATAGGAGAATGGGGGCTGGTAAGTGTCAAGTCTTTCCATGGTATCAGACTCAGCTTGTTATGACCAGCAGACAAATCTGCTTTTCAATATACCTATAATGAAGACAATTATTAAAATCATTTAACCAGGTAAATGGTGATTTACCCAGGTAAATTGACTGTCTGAAAATTGCTACCCCTAAATGCCAATAAAAGTATGCGCGCTTTTGTCGCTATATCTGCACTCTCAGCCACATTTATGGAGGGTGCTCCAGAGGTGTGTTTTGGGCAGGTTTGGAAAATAGCATGCTAAAGGGTAATTTTCAAAAGGTTTTAGATGCTTAGAACTGGATTTTATTTATTTATTTAAAAGCTTTTATATACCGGTATTCGTAGGTACATCATATCGGTTTACATGGAACTTAACGCAGTATATAGAACATGGAGGGGTAAACGAGAGAGGGATAGAAAGAATAGGAACAAGATAAAAGAAGAGACATTCAAATTGGCATTATTAGAGAGTGTAACAGTAAACTAATACAAAACGTAATGGAAAATACAATGACAATATAAGTTAATGTGGCTTTTAGGGATCCAGGGGTGGCATTATATAAAGAATTGGGAGGAGATGGTGGCTATAGGTTTTATCAAGTGGGGAGTCTTGCATGGTTTCGTAACAGTGAGAGGAAATGCAATTTATTCATGTAAGTGTGATTTTGAAAATTGTCAATAGGTTTTACATGCACAAGTGCACTTTAAGCACATAAATGGGGCTTTTGAAAATTGCTATGATAGTCTGTTACATTTACATGTGTAACTCCTTTGAAAATTACCACCATAGATTGTAGTTTTAAAAATCTATGCATGTTATTCTCCAGAGACATTTTACCCATATAAAAGCAAGTACAAACATCTGCAGGTAGTTTATACTTATGGTAATATTTAAAGGGAAAGCATGCCTGTATTTTTCCTTTAAAAATTAAGTATGAGGTCCATGGACAAGCATCTAGGTGGGTCTCCAATATGTTAATTAACCATGAATAGCCATTAAATGAAAATATATCTCACAAAATGTTCATTAGGAGTCTCCTGGAAAATTAATTTTAAAGTGAATTTTGGTGCTGGTGGGCCAGGGATCTCAGGCCTCAGATAAGCTGGGGGAGGCCTAGGGGAAACTTCTGAAAGAGATAGGGGGCAGACCATGGAAGACAGGGGTGAGGTTAATTAATTTGGGGCAGGGCTTAACCTTTAATTAATTTGGGGCAGGGCTGCATGATGTATATTCATGAGTCATGGGACACCATGGGCCACCAAAGATTCTTTGGAAGGCAGGGGGAAATTCAGTAAGGGTGTTTGGTCCCTTTAAATGCTGGCCTCGGGCCATTAGCCTGTCAGTGCACCCGGGAGAAAGTTATCTATGCCTCTTATGATGTAATTAACTTTCACAAGTAGACATGCAATGTAGCTCATTACCTTTTTACTTATGTTATTCCTGATTTAAACTATAAAAAGATGAATAATGCATGTTGTTTGCCTTATTGTAGCCTAGTAAATAGGCCTATTTATACCCGAGGCAATTGAGGATGAAGTGACCTGCCCAAGGTCATAAGGAGCCGTGAGTGGGAGAAATGAGATTTGAATGTTGGCTTCCCTCATTCTCAGCCTACTGTTGTAACCAGTTGGCTACCCCTCTACACCTGATGGCTGGATTTGCAGCCTATGATACAGGGCTTATGCCTTGTGGCCTCAGGACCATTGCTGCAATGACCAGGCTAGAAGCAATGGGAGGATGGTTCTGTTAAAATAAGGGAAAAATCCTCAGGTAGTCATGAATGAAGGCTCATGGGGGTCTGAATCCCAGCGGATTCCAGTTGAACTGGAAGGAAAACAGGAAAAGGAGGAACCATTGGGCCAAAAAAAAAAAAAAATCCGTATGTATCTGTTTCATACGCAGCTTAGTCCTATTTCAGAAAGAAAGAAAAATCCACATCTCCCAAAGTCCCCCCTCTCAGGCAGAGGTATTCTTATTTGCTTTTAACTCAGCAGTTTACTCTTGTTCCTTGGGATTTTAGCTCAGTTAGAGCCGGCCTCCACTGGTCTACAGCATCATGAACCTTCATTTGCAACTACTCTTTTTCTTATCCCTCTTCCAACTTGCTTCAGTAATAATCCTCAGCTGGGGGTTGCGTTCCAGGGCGCTCTCCATCTTGGAGGCTGTGAATGCTGCCCTTGCAGCATCCCTGGGTAGCAGAAACCTGGTCGGGGAAATGAACCCAGGTCCTATGCATGCAGTGCCCAGTGTTAAGCTGTAACCCTTTAAAAAGGTTAATTTAGTCCAGTGTATTAAGGAGAAGAGGCCATGTTTATGGTTTTAGGAAAAGGGTCAAACTGCTGTGCTATTGTAATTGAGGTCATTCCTGTACTATAACTGTAGGAAATGTTCTTAGTACATTTGTTTCTAAGTAAGAGAGAGGTGGCTGCATCCTAAGCCCAAGTATTGGAGTACATGTAACCTTTCAATTCTTCCCTCCTGACTTAAGCATGCAACTCATGTTTCTGTTGGTATTTTGTGGTGGGGCAGAGTAAAAATAAGAAAGCAGAGTTGTGTGTTCCCTGGGATCCAAGACTTTTTTTACAATGAGAATTCTGCCTTCTCATTCTGCACATAACTCCACGCTTTCCAGTGTTCGAAGAGCTGTGCCTTAGGCGTGAGGGTGCGTCAGGTCATCTGTGCTGACAGTGATCGCAATGACCAGGATCCTCAGAAGTGTGAACCAGAGAAGCCATCCATGATGGAACACTGCAACTCTCAGCCATGCTACCTCCCTCAGGGTAAGTCCACATGCAGCAGGAAATTATTTGTTAAACATCATGCTAGGCTTTCAACGGTGAGTGACATATCCGGCTACACTATTAATCCAATACCTTTTACTCCTTGCTTTTTATAAGTGCTGCAATAGTTGCAGAAGGACTTGGAGGATACTGACAGAGATGAGAATCTATGGGAGTAGGATAAGGTAGACAATTAAGAAGGAGATATTATCCTAGCACACCAGATGCCATAGTTAAAACCTGTAAAAAAAAAAAAGGGAAGCTCAGATTGAAAGGTGAAAAATATGTAGTAGTGAAAAGTTACTTTGGAAGCTGCTGTTGAGTGCAATGCAACAATACTCATGACAAAGTATCCCTCACAAGTACAGTAATGGTCAGTTATATGCACAATATCACATAGTTGGTTAGAGGTTATCATGGGAGCAATCTCAATTATTTAGTGAGTCTAGGAGTTTAGAATTTATCATTTAAGAGAAAATGTTTCTTTTGGTGGGGGAAAAATTTGCTTTGAATGATTTTAGACTGCCTTAGAACAAACCACATGACTGGAACCAATTATATAAACATTTTGGGCTCGATTCCCTCGATCTGAAACCGAAAAAGAAGTCATAGTGACAAGTTATGTGAGAAAGTTGGCAAATTAAAACAAATTCTGTTCATAGCTTGAGAAAAGGCTGTGCGGGAGGTCAAATAGTGAAGCTTACCTGGTTGAAAACCACATAATGCTGCATTATTCTCATCCAATTTCTTACATGTATGTCACTTAGTTGATGTTGGACCCCAATAATAATAATAAAAAAAAAGGCATGAAAATTGCACTCAGCAATTGTAATCCATACATTAGTACAAAGAAAGATCAAGAAGCCAAAAATGCCTGCCTCTGCGTCAATCTCCACACCATCTGCATCAGACATTCCATCACCCTATCTGCCCACACTAACATAACGAAAGCTCCCTTCCCTGTCTGGTCCACTTTGGATCTAGGAATAAACAATCTGACCATAGAATCAAAAATTTGTACACACTGTTTGCTTAACCCACCATTTCTACCATCAAGTCTTGACTTGGCTACAAGCTCGCTGATTCTCATGGCACCAAAAATGCCCACGAGAAGGCCACCCGGAACAAAACTACTTTGAAGGCAGACCAACATACTAGTAGTAAAATTTCAAATTTTCCCTAGACTGTATAAGTCGGGGCCTTTGGTCACTGTATGAATCCAGTTCCCCTTTTCCTCCTGACATTGAAGCAGAGAGCAATGATGGAGGTGCATCAAGCAATGTTAGAGTAGCATCAATAATATCAAGACTATTGGTTGAAGGGTAGTATCCCCCACAACAGCAAGTTACTACATGCACTCCATTCTTCTTTTCCATCCTTCAGCCTTTAGGAATCCACAATATTTATCCCATGCAGTTTTGAATTCTTTCACTGTTTTGGTTTTCACCACCTCCTCCAGGAGGGCATTCCAGGCATCCACCACCCTCTCTGTGAGGAAATATGTTCTGATGATGGTTCTGAGACATTCCCCTGGAGTTTCATTTTGTGACCCCTAGTTCTACTGATTTATTTCCAAAGGAAAACCTTTCAGGTATCTGAATGTCTATATCATATTACCCCTGCACCTCCTCTCCTCCAGGGTATACGGTACATATTCATATCCTTCAGTCTCTCCCCATAGTTCTTCTCATACTGACCCCACACCATTTTGATAGCCCTTTTCTGGACTGCCTTCATCCTGTCTCCATCCCTTTTTTAGATAAGGCCTCCAGAACTGAACACAATACTCCAGGAGGTGCCTCTTCAAGACCTGTACAAGGGCATCACCACCTCCATTTTCTTACTGGTCTCTCTGTGCAGCCTAGCATTCTTCTGGCTTTAGCTATTGCCTTGTCACATTGCTTTGCCAACTTCAGATCATCAGACAGTATCACACCTAGGTCCCTTTCACAGTTCTGCTCATTAGTCTTTCACTGCCCATCACATAAAGCTCTTTTGGATTGCTGCACCCCAGATGCATGACTCTGCTCTTCTTGGCATTGAATCCCAGCTGCCAAATCTTTGATCACTCTTCAAGTTTTTTTAAAATCAATTTTCATTCTCTCTACTCCTTCAGACTTGTCCACTCTGTTGCAGATCTTAGTATTATCTGCAAATAGTCAAACTTTACCTTCAATCCCTTCTACCAGGTCACTCACTCATGTTTTGTCACCTCACTTTACCTCTTTGGCAATCTTTTCTTCCGTCTGACTTTTTTCTTTCTTGCCTTCTTTCTTCGTTTCCTTCAGTTTCATTAGATATTCTTCCCTGTGTTCCTCTTTTTGGGATCCTTTATATTTCTTGAATGCTGTTCTTTTTGCTTTTATCTGGTTCCTTTGAGAACCAGATCGGATTCTTATTTCTCCTACCTTTGTTTACTTTTCTAACTTTTAGATTTGTTGCTCTTGTAATTGCTCCTTTTAGTTTGGCCCACTGTTGTTCCACCTCTCTCATTTTCTTCCACTTCTCATTTTCTCCCAGTCTTCTAGTTCAGCCTCCATTTCGACAAAGTCTGTATTTTTTAAATTTGAAACTCAGGTCTTTGTGTGACTTCTCTGTATCCTATTTGCAATACCAAACCATACCAAACCCACCCAGACATTAGAGATATTATCCCCGTTAGTGAGCACTAGGTTGAGTATAACTCCCTCCCTCATGAGTTCCATTACTATTTGTTTAAACAGAGCCCCTTGCAGGGCATCCACTATCTTTCTACTTCTGGTAGATTCTGCAGAAGGGATTTTCTAGTCTATGTCTGGCAGGTTAAAATCAACATTTCTCCCTTCTTTCCTACCTTTTGAATGTCTTTGACCAGATCCTTGTCTCTTTCTTCTGTTTGAGTTGGAGGCCTGTAAACCACTCCAGTAAAAATGGATGCACCATCATCTTTTTTTAGGATGACCCATAATGCTTCTTCTTTATCCCACATTCCTTGCATTTCAGTTGCTTGGATATTGTTTTTAACATAAAGAGCTATTCCTCCCCCTTTTCTGTCCTCTCTTAACAAGTTATAGCCTGGTATGGTCGTATCCCAATCATGAATCTGTGAACCATGGCTCCGTAACAACAACAATTAGAGATGTGAATCGAAACTGGAATCGGTTCGGATTCCGGTTTCGATTCACATCCTGTTTTTTTTTCGTCTGGCCCGATCGCGGTTTTGTTTATCGGCTGTGCCCGAGCCGATAAACAAAAAACCCACCCCGACCCTTTAAAACTAATCCCTTAGCTTCCCCCACCCTCCCGACCCACCCAAAAACAGCCATCCAGTGCTCCTACCATGTGACAGGGTCCGGCCAATGGCACGGATACCCTGTCACATGGTAAGGGCAAAGGGCCATCGGCGCCATTTTGATTAGTGGCAGTCAACAGCCCGGGAGCGGGAGATCACTCCAGGGACCCCCACTGGACCACCAGGTACCTGTAAAATGTTTTTGTGGGGGGGTTGGGAGGGTGGGGGAATCTGAGGGATTAGTTTCAAAGGGTAGGGGTGGGTTTAGGGGTTATTTTTGTGTGCTGTTTTTCCCATCCTCCCCCAAAATGATAAGAGAACCCCCACGATCAATATTGTGGAGTTTTCCTATCATTTTGGGGGAGCCCCCGAATTCTGACGATTTTGAAAATATTGTCCGATATTTTCAATCGTCCGAAGCCCGATTCACATCCCTAGCAACAATGTCCAAGTCCATTCTCCACCATTAGGGCTTGCAGGTCTGGGATTTTATTACCCAAACTATGAGCATTTGTAGTCATAGCTTTCCAATTTATCTCTCTTGATTTGTTATAATTCCTAGTCCCTTTTTCTGCTTTTTTGAGCTGTATTGTTTGGGGGTGACATGTCAATTTTATTGGCCATCTCCTGCCACCCCCATTCTCTAGTTTAAATGCCTGTTAATATATGATCTGAATTTCTCACTTAGCATCCTCATTCCTGCTACAGACAAATGTAGGCCATTCTTACTAAATAGCCTTTTACTGCTCCATACACGACCCCAGTCTCCCATGTATCAAAAACAACTTTCTATACACCAGGTTTTGAACCAGAAGTTGAAATTATCAATTTGGCATAGCTTCTCATTTCCCTTTCCATGAACAGGTAATTCTTCCGAAAAAGCATTAGTCTTTGCAGTGTGCCTTATCTTTCCTAGATTTTGGAAATATTTCTGTACTTCATGGATACCATTTCTATGGAGGTCATTGGTCCCCAGATGGATGATAAAATTGATATCAAAGTTTCTACTTTCTTCTTCAATGACTTGAACTATCTGGAAGGCATTTAACTGTTGCGTCACATTCAAAATGTGCTCCCAGTTTGGTCCCTCTGACTGAGTCTCCCAGCAGAAGCAGCTTTCTTTTATGACATTTGATTCTAATGAAGGGCTTCTGGGTGCATTGGGTGACTTCACTTTTAGAAATCACTTAAATCTATTGCTGAAGTTTCATCATTCTCTAATGCAGAAAAAGCATTATGTAGGGATAGCAGTGGGGAGAATGGGTGTCTCTTCAACATAGGTCTTATTCTGCCAGAGCCCACTGTTATCCAATTGTTCCTGAATTTTTTATTTCTGGATGTCTGACATCTCTGTGGGTGTGGGGGTTCATGCACAGGATGCCGTAAAGTTGGGGAGGGTGGGTGTCTGTTTCTCAAATATCTTGTTCTACCAAAGCCCTGTAAACCATTTTTCCTGGGTTTCAGAAACCTCTGTGGGAGATGGGTGAGCGTGTTGCGGTCTCTACCGCTTCCCTCCGCTTAGGGCTCAAACCCGCCTACCTCCGTTTCAGGAATCACCGCATTCCGCCCGCTCTGGACCCCGGGGGCTTCTCTCACTCCACGTGGCGGCCGCCATTACATGCCTGCTTCTCCTCAGTCTCTCGCACGCGCGAGGATGCCCGTCTTGAGCGCTCAACTCCCGGAAGCCTGGCCCCGCCCGAGCCCCGATATAACCGGCGTCCAAACTCTCTCTCATCGCCTTGCAACGAGGTTCACAACTCCATAGTTGTTCTTAGTTGCGTTTCTGGTGATCTCCATGTTTCCTGCTTCTGACTCCGGTCTGCTTCCGACTCCGCTTCAGCCTGCTGCCTGCCTCTGACTCCGGTTTGCTTCCGACTCCACTTCAGCCTGCAGCCAGCCTCTGACCCCGGTTTGCCTCTGACTCCGCTTCTGCATGCTGCCTGCCTCTGACCCCGGTTTGCCTCTGACCCCGGTTTGCCTCTGACTCCGCTTCTGCCTGCTGCCTGCCTCTGACTCCACTTCAGCCTGCAGCCAGCCTCCGACCCCGGCCTGCTTCCGCTTCAGCCTACAGCCTGCTTCAGCCTCCGGTTTGCTACTGACTCCGCTTCAGCCTACAGCCTGCTTCAGCCTCCGGTTTGCTACCGACTCCGCTTCAGCCTACAGCCTGCTTCAGCCTCCGGTTTGCTACCGACTCCACTTCAGCCTACAGCCTGCTTCAGCCTCCGGTTTTCTACAGACTCCGCTTCGGCCCGCTGCCCTGCCTTCAGCCGGCCCTCGGCCCTATACAGCCGGTTCCCTGCTTCCCGGGTACCTTGGACTTCCTATCCTTCCTGTTTGCTCTGGTCCCGGTCTAAGCCTATCTCAACCCCTGGACTTTCAGCCTCTGTCCCAAGTCCCGAGGTCCCAGTGCCCTACGGGCTCCTCCTGGGGGGTTCCTGGTTCCCGGGTGAACACCTCCTGCTTGTAGCTCCGCCTCCTGGCCTACCCTGTCACCCTTAGTAGGCCATTCCAAGGGTCCACTATCTCGCCAGCAGTGTCCAACTGCAACAGAGTGGTACTGGATGGTTCAAGGTTAATTGAAACCTAGACAATTCCTCCCTTAGATAAATCAGCTCCATTGTAATTGCAGACAGCTGAAGGCAAAGAGGACAGCCTTTGAATCTCTCTGTGTTAGTCCTTGAGACATAAGCACCCTAATTGCTGCATTGAATGAAAGACATTTTGTTATTACTGATTCCTTAAAATCATATAGATAAGGTAAGGTAAAATTTAGGCTCCAGCAAAGATTTTTAACAGGTATTTGAAATAAAACAAAGTATCAGTGTTTGGCAGCAAAGATTAATAAGTATAATATGAAGACCAATTTTTACAAGCAATATGACAGTTTAAGTTACTATTATCTGAGCAGTATAACAGTTTAAGTTACTATTGAGTGTATGTGGGTGTGTCTGTATATTTGTGTCAGAGGGAACGGCACTCACCCACACTCTCGCTGACACAAACAAGATGTGTGGGTGGGTGTCTTTCTTTCCGCCACAAAGACACGCACACACACACACACACACACACACTATCACTCTCAGACAAAGACATACCTACAAGTCAGAGAGAAAGTGTGCATGTGTGTGTGTATCACCTGATAATGGCTGGCAGTGTTGTTGCCTCATTATTTGGCAACTGGTTCAAGAATTGATTGATTGGCAAGAGACTTTAACAGTAGCCAGGAATCTAGAATATTTATATATAAGAAATGTAACCAAACTTGGGAGATGTTTTGGCCCAATTCTTCCAGGCTTCAGGTCACCTGATATAAAATGCTTGGCATGATTTTGGGAGCTGTTGAAGCATGTGCTGCAGGGAAAGTACACAAGGCGGATGCCCATGGGCTGGCTTTGAAAAACTCCCCTGGGCCATCTTCCTTCAATCCACCCCGGTATAGTACTCTCTAGTACAGGGTACCTTGCACACCTCTTGCTAAAGATTAACTCTCTAGAAGAAAAAAAGGAAAGGGGATATAGAAGACAAACATTCAAATATCTAGCAAACTTCAATAAGGTACAAGAAGATAGCATTTTCTTTAGAATGAAAAGTTCAAGGACAAAGGGTCATTATATGAAACTGGAGGGAAAGAGGGTCAGAATATTAGAAAATACATTTTCACTGAGAGTGTGGTGGACACTTGGAACAGACTTTCAGTGGAGGTGGTAAGAGCTAAAACAGTGGCAGAATTTAAGACCTAAGTGGAAGGGAGAGGGATGGAAAAGATCATATATCAAGTAAAACTTAATACAACATGCCAGGAAAGCTAACGTGGGCAGGCTTGGTGGACTAAGCGGTCTTTATCTGCTGACATCCTGTATATTTTATAAAATTAGATATTTAGCCACATTGGTAGATCTGCAACAGTCTGCCTTGCACTATTGTCTTTGGGTCTGGTATATCCAAGACAGCATGCAGAACTCAAAATGCGTTGTATATAGGAAGGTTCTGACAGCATATGCTTGTCATTCCAGTGGTCCCCAGTATGCAAAACACAGAGGGCTATGATCACAGTCGTCGGTTCTCATTCACCCGTTACAATCCACGCAGAACCGGTTTGTACTACATTTCATTTTCTTTCATTTTGACTACACATCCAGTTTGAATGGTGATCATAAATGTGACTTATAAATTGTTAAATGTAAACAAGTTGAGTTGATTCTTTTGTTTTCTATCACACACATTTTATCACTGGTACCCAGATGGATTCCCCAACCAGCCAAATGAAGACCATGGCTCCAACAGCCTGCCAAAATATCATGATATTCATTCCAGTTCATCGAGTCATTCCAGGTACAGCTTCCACAGTGAGGCTTCCCAGGACTGTAGTCGAAGCCCCTACGGCTGCTGCCATGATGGTTACACTCCAGCTTCTGGACCTGGCGGGCAAGGCTGTCTCTTGAGCATGTGTCAACACAGCAGGTAGGAACACAGAGTGGTAAGTTGCAATGTTAGAGGTAGTTGGGGAATACAGCTGAGATTTAACTAAATTAACCTAGGTCTGGAAACAAGACATATCCCAATTAGTCATTTGCTTCAAACATTTCAAGATGAGAGGGACAAAAGTCCATTAATTACAGCTAACATAGTCAAGCCTTTCTTCTTTATAACATCTGTCCTAAAACTGAAAATGTTACTCGTAAAGAAAGAACACTAGGAGCCCCGAATAATCCATTTGAGACTGTTATTATCAATGCACCGATCATTTACAGGTGCAGAGCTTCCTTCTGTCCCTCAGCTCTAGAGATGGGCTAGCCTCTAACTGCCTACATTGATACTGTAACTGGAAAAGACTTTTTAGTTTCCTCGCTGTAGAGTTTGTGGGAGTATGTGGTGGAGGAATTGAGGTTCATATGCTAATATAGGCTTCATATTCTTAAGCTACTACTCCAAAATAGAACGAGGCTATGTACCTCTGGGTTTCTAGCTGCCAGCAGTGGGTACCACTGCATTTCTTGCGCAGAAGTGAGAACAGGGAACAAGTGCTGGTGGTAGAAAGGATGGCAAAAGCAAAACCAGAAAGGTAGAAAATGATTCAGCAGATGAATGAGAATAGCTTCCACACTTTCTACCCAGCTAACTTGACGAAGATATTTAGTGGTCAACTACTCCACTGAATATTCTCAGCTAGACAGCTGTCTGATAGTTAGCCGAATAAGTTTATCCAGCTATCTTTAGGATAGCTGAACAGAAGTCCTATACTTATCCAGCTAAGCCAGATAATGCTGAATATTGGTGTTTATCTGACTAAGTTAAACAGATAAGTGGCTCTGCCCCAGAACTCCTTCATCTCATCCATCACTTAGCCAGCTAACTTTTCAACTGAATGAAAGTTTGCCAGGTAAGTGGCAGCTGCTGACAGTGCTTGCTATTCAAACAGTGCCACTTAGCTGGCTAAATCTGAACTTAACTGGCTGTGGTGCTGAATATCAGGCCCCGTGTTTTTCTGTGTTTTGCTTTATTGCAGATATGGATGCTGCCCTGATGGTATAACAGCAGCCCAGGGTCCCAGCAATGGGGGATGTCCCCAGTATTACAGTGATGTTCACATTGGCAGAAATGAGCGAGCTGAAGCAGAAAGGGACACTTCTTCGTTGGTAAGTAATAGTGGAATTTACCACATTGTGAAGCCAGTGTCAAGTTCTGAGCTTTGGCTTTGGTTTAAAAAGTTCAGATCTGCTCCATTCCATTTGTGCCTTGTTTTCTGTCTTTCATTTATTACTTTTATGTAAATATATTTTCTAGGGATGTGAATCGTTTTTTGACGATTTAAAATATCGTCCGATATATTTTAAATTGTCAAAAATCGTTAGAGGCGCGATACAATAGGAATTCCCCCGATTTATCGTCAAAAATCGTAAATCAGGGGAAGGGGGAGGGCTGGAAAACCGGCACACTAAAACAACCCTAAAACCCACCCCGACCCTTTAAAATAAATCCCCCACCCTCCCGAACCTCCCCAAAATGTCTTAAATTACCTGGGGTCCAGTGGGAGGGTCCTGTGTGATCTTCCACTCTCGGGCCACGAGTGCGTTAATAGAAATGGCGCCGGCGCTACCTTTGCAAAGGTAGCGCTACCTTTGCAAAGGTAGCGCCAGCGCCATTTTGGTTCCTGTCCCCCGACGTCACGAGCGCAGGAGATCGCTCCTGGACCCCCGCTGGACCCCCAGGGACTTTTGGCCAGCTTGGGGGGGCTCCTGACCCCCACAAGACTTGCCAAAAGTCCAGCAGGGTCCGGGAGCGAACTCCTGCACTCGAATCGTATTGCCGTATTGCAAAATGGCGCCGGCCATACGGCCACACGGCCGGCGCCATTTTGCAATACGGCCGGCGCCATTTTGCAATACGGCCGATTCCCTCCACCCCCAGCCAAAATCGATCGTTAAGATAATCGATCACACGATTCACATCTCTAATATTTTCTTGTATCACTACTCAGCGGCAAACATGGATTTCTCAGTGTGCTCTTCAGTTGATTAAGCTTGCTTGTTTTAAAAAACTGCAGGAGTAGCCTTGGGAATAACACAGTGGGCTGAAAACCAGGGAAGTGAGGATTCAAATCTTGCTTCTCCCACTTACACTGCTTGTGATAGTAAGCAAGTCACGTCACCTTCCAAAGCCTCAGATACAAATTTAAGGGCCTGTTTATTAAAGGTTTTCTCCTATTCTGTGTCTGGGAAACATGATTAGTAAACAGGGCCCTTACCCATTGTAGATCTTCTGAGGCAGGGCAATACCTACTGTACCTGATTTAGAAATGCAAGTAATCAAAATGTAAAATCCAAATGCTCCCACCTTCTTCTCAGAAATAACAAACGGGCCTTGATCCAAGGTCTGTCTGAGTGGTGTGTTTAGTTCTCTGCATTTATTTTTTAGCGAGGTTCTTGAGGACTGCTTCTTAATTTACCTAATCCATTTATAGCTCCTTCGGAATCTGAAGACATAGCTGATTGTTACCTTCAGTTTCTGCATATCTTCATTTATATTTCCCATCAAGAAATAGACTGGTATCTTTTGTCATGATGGTTAATATTGCTTTGAAAGTTACAGTTACTCTTAAGAGCATCATTTCAAACTAATCAAGCTCTGTCCCAACAGAACCCCTCGGTGGAGTGCCGCGGTTCCAAGTTTGGTTGTTGCTATGACAACAGCAAATCAGCTTCAGGACCCCTGGGGGAAGGCTGCTACAACAGACCCACCCAGGGTAGGTCACATTTATACTTCTCTCTGTGTAGATTTAAGATTACTAACCAATATTCTCAAAATCTTTTTTGAGAATGAATAGTGAAAAGATGACTGTAATGAAGCAGAATTATACAAGTGTTTTATGTCCAAGATCATTTTTACTGAATAAAATAGAATAATATCCATCATAAGTGACAGGAAATGAGAGTTCAGAAATGTCACAGTATAATGCACATACAGTCCAAACTCAAAATTGGAAAGATGTACTCCATGGAATAAACAAAATTTCCAAATTTGCTCTCTACATTTTGTGTGTGTGTGTCTGCTCAATATTTTTCCCCCCCCCCCCCCCCCCCCCCCCAGTGCCCCCTCCAGCCACTCCTCCTTGCCCTCAGTCATCCCCCCTCAGCCTCAATGTCCCCACCCCTCCCAGCCTTAACATTATCTCCACCAGCCAGTCTTAGTCTCCCCTCTCAGCAGCTCATTCCCTTCTTTGAGGAGAATGGGTTGATGTGCCCCCTCCAGCTTCAATATTGCCCTCCCTCCACCCCAAACCTTAATTTCCTCCTCAGTAGCTATGAGTGTGTATAAACTGGGGCTTTGAGCACCTGCTGGAAGTGTGGTTGCCCGCTTACTTAGCAACTGATTCAAAAGCTGATTGACTGGCATGAGAATTAGTGACAGACTTTTTATAGGAGTGTGACAGGCAGATAGAAACTGGCTTTCATTATATAGGATTGTTTGGCTATATACCATGTATCTCGCACACAATTTTTTTTTTTTTTTTAATATATGTTTGGTATTATAATATATGTTTGGTATAAAAAGTTTTTTACTTATTTATGTTGCATCAAGACACATTTAAATTCAATCTAGATGATACTTTTGTGTCACACTCTTGTGAATTATTTAGTCTCACAATGATTCACACAGCAAAAAATATTTTTGATGAATATTGAACATATTCATAAAACGACAGTCATCTTAGTCAACGCTCATCTATTTGACTTTACGCTTTGTGATCTGTGTTGTATAAAATGACTATAATTGTTAGTTGTTAAACAGTTTTTCAACTGTAAACACACAGTTGATGCTTATACATACAGCTTCTCAGCTACAAACTCATTTTTTAATAATAAGTATTATAAAAAAAAGAGAGTAGAAAGAATTAATTCATATCTGATAGTATTTTAACAGAGCCTAAGTCACAATGTATGTTTGTCCATTAAATGTTCATTTGATTGACACGTTTTTGACACATTTCCTATAGTCAGTGACAGGGATATCCGCTCAGTATATAGTGTCAAATATTGTATGCTTGCACATTTGGTTATCACCTAACTTTTCTTTATATATTAGAAATTGTCCTCTTTATGAGAGGCACACATGCTTAAAGTTCCATCTTTAAAACACACGGGCATTTGTGATTCTTGTTCTTACAAGTAAGTTAATTTATTTACACATAGGTTATGTGACCTATCTTTAACAGGCACCATGACAGAGGAACAGAGCACATCGATAGATTTTGCAAATTGTTTAATAGACACGCCCCCATGTTTCATTGATAAGTGCTTGACGTTTGTTTTTTGTGTTCTCTGTATCTCTAATAGTTATAAGTTAAGAGCCAATATGCATGAGTATCTTTTATAAGTGGTAACTCCCGCTTGTGTTTTGACGCAAGAGAGTTCGTTTTGATTTTTCTTTAGATTTTTTTTCTCCTTCCCCCTTTGACACGCCCACCACTATGAGTGATACACACTCTGTTTCAATTTCAAATATAGTATTTAATTTGATACAACATTAGATTATTTTCCCTTAACACTATTTTTTACACTGTGGATGATTGCCAACAGGTAATATTTTGAATATTTAGATGTTTAAAGAACAAACATTACTTTAGACACGCCCACTTTCTTCAAGGTTTTGTTTTGGCGCTTTTTTTCCCCTTTCAAAACCACAAATGACAAGCAGGCACAAACATACCGACATGAGTGTTGACTTTTTGCATTTTGCTACTATGTTACTGATCCTCTGGGTTTGCCTTTGTTTCATTAGTCTGGTTTCCTTCATACATTTTGAGTTTGTTTGGTTAATTATAGCAATCGCGGCAGAGGAGTATCCCCACTGTTTTCAGTGCCATGGATGAGTAGGCGTTGTCAGCACTATTTATATGATTCAGAAAGAATTTTTGCTGTCAGTGGTAATATGCTCAATATATAAGAGACTTAACCCCCACCGTCTTGTTAGTATGGATGCTGTGGGCAGAAGTAAGTCCATATTAAACAGGTTTCTCTGTATTTGAACCACTATTCTTAAATAAGATCTATGTGACTAAGCATTGCTTTGTGTCACAGATACATACAATGTGAATAGAGCTTTGTAAAGACATCCTGTGTTGCTGAAATTTGATATAAAAATTTTGTTTTGGTGTATTTATAGCAACATTTATTAAACCATCTATTGTAGACATACATTGACTGGTGCTGTTTCACCTTCAAACAGAACAATATTTGTATGTTCAGATCTTGAACAAGTCAGGTAATTCCCAAACCAGCCATTACTATTATTTGTAGGTTATAAGTTGCTTTTTTCTTTTCCACTCTGGGTCTTTTTAAGAGTGTTCATCAATAATTTTTATTATTTTTAGATATGTGTAGTTCAAATTTGATTTTATACCATTACCTATATAGCCATTTACATTCTCTTTTGTCTGTTTTATTTAATGTTTCATTTGTGTATCCTGCTCACTAATTTGATTGGTTTATTTATAATTTTTAACCTTTTAATGTACTTTTGCTCAAGATTAGTATTTTATGTCACAATTTTTATTGTAACAATTTTTATGTCTGTTTTATTTGTGTAAGTTATGTTACATATTTATGTTTTTATTTATTATATTTTTTGTGAGTATGTGCATAAATATATGTATTAATATTTATTTATTTTATCATAGCCCTGAGGCAGCCACTTGAGGAGTGGTGAAACTCTGCCTGAGACCAGCCAATAGTTACATTGATATTGCAATAATTACATTTTTTTTAATGTAAATCACCAGCTCTGCTTAAAGCTAATAATGCATATTTTTATCTGAAATACAAAGGTGCTTGTGCAAAAAAAGTCATGACTTCCTCTCATGTTCATCTTTTCACAGCATACCCCATCATGTGTTTGATACCAAGCGCCCAGGGCCCATGTTCAGACTGGATCACACGCTGGTACTTTGTGACAGACGTTGGTCAATGTAACCGATTCTGGTATGGTGGATGCCATGGCAATAAAAACAACTTCGCCTCAGAGGAGGAGTGCAAAAGGGCATGCCAGAGCTCTGGCAATGTGAATGTGGGACAAATGGAACACAAGTACCACACCGAAGTAGTGAATGTAGAAGAAACCTCACACAGACACCCTGGATGGCAAATGCAGGGAGGTCACTTGCAAGGGGAAAGCCACGGTCAGCATCAGTCTTCGAAAGCACATGTTCAGAGACTTAGCAATGAGCATGGAAACCACCAAGGAGCAGGTCAAGATGGAGGGAATGTGGATCATCACTCGGTGCACTCAGCCCCAAGTGGGACAGAATTTCAGTCCACACGACGAGGAACAGAGCTTCATCAGGGAGAAGACAGCTGGAAAAAGACCATCTTTGCAGATGGTAGCAGTGGTGGAAGAGCATGGTCACATCAGACTAGTCACTCTCTCTCCCTTTTAAATGGACAGCAACAGGGCGTTGATTCCTCCGACCATGCAGGGAGAAGGCTGAGTCATGCAAGTCAATCATATGGGAGAGGAGAAGCAATTTCTTCAGTGAACTCCGAGAGGCAGTTAACAGATACATCTACAGTGATACAGGAAGGACAATTTCAAGAAAAAGATCAGTTTCATCAACCCTCCCTGTATAGGTAAAGCATTTATAGTTCTTCCTATATGTTTGTCACATTGACTTCTTTCCCCAGATCAATCTTGGTAATGTATTTTTCCAGAATATCTTGGGTATTCTGTATCTCTCATATACTTTCTAGTCGAATCTCAGCTCTGCTAGCCATGACATAGTCACTTAATACTTTTTTTAGGCTAATCTCAGGAGCAATTATTATTAGAAAGCATATTTAATCCTATGGCCTAGTTTGATTCCTAGAGCCAGCTCTTGCGCTTTGAGCTGGGATTGCCAGAGAGGCAGCAATAATGTGCTTTGGGAGGGAATCCCAGAGATCACACAACAGACACCTATTGGCAGGGCTGTCACAAGGCTTGGGCATGAAGGGCAACTGCCTGGGGACCCAAAACAGGGGGGGGGAGCACACCAGCCTGAAAGGAATGGGGGGTGGTGGGGCTGAAATCAACCCACCCTTGATCTTTTGATTAGCATAGTTTTACTCTTCTGATTGATGTTTTATATTTCTTGATTTTGATTGATGCTTTACGAGAATGGCACTGTTTGTTTTTTCCATTGTTGCAGGGCATACAGAAGTCTGGCTTCTGGTTTCCAATTCAGTTTTTTTGGCTACAGGTTTCTGATTATGGTCCCTTTATTCTGTATTTGGTGAGAGTCTATCTATGTTCCGTAATTGTGACTGATCATGTAATTTCCGTGTAGTGATTATATAGCAGCCTGTCTTGTTCTGTTTTCCTAATAGGAGGTGAACTGGTATTTTAGAGCCTGGTGTAATATCTTCACTGTTGCTTTTTAATAGGTATGGGTGTTACTGCTTGGAGAGCTGGCTGCTAGTTCTGTTTTAATATGGGAGGTTTAATGTAGTGTAATTGAAATTGTTCATTTATGGCTTTCTGAAAGCCAAGCCCACATCCAACACGGATTACAATAGGCCTAAGGCCATATAGGTTCCAAGTGTTTTCTGGTTGGCACTTCAACAGTGCATGTAAATATACCGTATACATAATTTTAAGTGATTTTTCACCCCAGAAGACTATACTTTGAATGCCCTTTTTCTTGTAAAATCTGTTATAAATGCATAATTTTTGAGTGTGAAGAGAGCTGTGTGAGGGAGGGCTCAAGGCTATAAGTTTTGCCTAGGATACCTAATACCCCTTTGGCAGCCCTAGTCAAGAGACACAAACAGAAAGTGCAGATGGAGAGAAAGAGGCGGCCATAGCAGCACCCGGAGCCACACATAGGCAGAGACAGGAAACCGAGACAGCAGGAGACTTGAGAGCTGGGAGGTGGTCAGTGATATATTCCTCAAAATTGTTGAAGGAGCAGTCACTGGTTGTGTTTACTGTCCCCTGACAGGGAAAATGCCATCTGCCTCCCACAGTACAGAGATCAGCCCACAGAAGGTCCACGAGAGCCCAGATTTTCTTTGGCCTGCAATCTCACTCATTGAGGGGGACCACCTCTCTCATAAGTCTGGCAGTCTGGGGGAAGAGGGGTGGCAGGATTGGAGGGCTATTGTGGACTAGAGATCTGCCCTGGGCAGAGGGCAGGAACTTTGCTGCTCTCAAGATTTTGCTGCCCTAGTCGCAGGCCAAATGGGCCCGTATGTAAATCCAGGCCTTTTCTGCAGAAGACTTTACTTAGTTTTCACATGGAACAAGAGAGAGAAGATGTGAGTGAGACTCTTGTCTATATACTAATAAAGAGTGCATCCCATTTGTCTGAATACTTACTTAGGACACTTGCTGTTGTTGAGGTGTCTTTGGAAAGAATAAGCTATAGTTTTGCCGAAAATGCTTCTATAAAGAAAAAAAGTGATGCAATCTATCGAGGATAAAAGAAAAAAATAGTCTGTCTGGTGGCTGTTACATTTGCTGGCATAAAATGGCCAGTTTGCAATGCCCTTGGGCTCCTCTCGCATGTGGCCAGGGGAGTTTCTTATCCAGGATACAGGAAGGAGAGAGATAATGAATGCAGGGCTTGGGATTTCTTCCCAGGTCCCTGTAGGAGACAGAAACGAGCATGGAGGAAACCAGTTCCTGCAGACCCAGGAAACCCTTCCCCAGGCTGTAGGAGGAGAGAAACACTGAAAACAAGTCTAGTGGATCCTTTCATTAAGTCCTAGAAGCAGAGCATGTATGTGCATGCAAATTGTTACCAAAAAATTACTTTTGTGATTTTTCTTTTGTCAGTTTCCACTTGTTCTTTTTTTTCATCCAACAGTTTTCCTCTTCCTCCTTTAGATTTTCAGGTCAGTTGGAATCAGGGTTAAGATTTTACATTATAAGCCTTTATTAGAATTACACGAGTGTGTTTCTCTATTTTATATCCCATTCCAAATATGTTAACCCAGTCACTGCAACAATAATCCTTGGCCAGAGACCACACAACACAACAGGGCTTATTCCAGCGCCTACAGTAATGAATCCTAAGTTCAGCTAATAGGTGTTGCCACTGTGAGACGCCTGGGGCTTCCTCCCCCAGCTGCTGTGAATTGCTAGCCCCTTCTGTCCCAGGCATGGAACCCAGGTCCTCCGCCTGGTAATGTACAGCACTGTGATTGAGTTATCGGACCAATCCTCCACGTCGTTCTTAAACCGCTGGCTGAGCTGTACTCCCTCTGCCTACCCATTCACATATACAGGACTGTTGGGGGGCGATGAAAGAGCTGAAAGAAGGATCAGTATACAAAAGAATTGTAGCATCTTTCTATTTGTTTGTCCTTAAGGATCGTCTTGGATAAAACAGAGTCTAACACAGTGGAGGCTTCTCTAGGACAGACCATACAATTACTCTGCAGCGTTAGTGCTTTCCCTTTCCCCAGAGTTGAATGGCTGAAAAATGGACAGCCAGTATCATCTATCAGGTAAGCTTGTTCTCACTGTGGTCATTTCTTGTAGGTTTATGTGTATGAATATGTATGCGTGTGTGTGTGTGTTTGTGAACAAGTTTTGAAACTTCTGTGTTACAAAACAAAGGATATTAAGAGACACTGGAGTCTAGAAGATACCTAAATTTTAAAGAAAGGTGACGTGATGTACCAAATTAAAATGTCGGCTTGAATAGATTGAAGGTTTTCTAAACTCATCCATCATTTCCTTAATCCCAGCAGTAAGGAGAAATTTTTTTTTTTTAATTTATTTATTTATTTATTTATTTATTTAAGCATTGTGTATCTAGTCATCCCAAAAGAAGATCTCAACAGTTTACAAAAGTGGCATTCATATTATAGGTCAACAAAACACTTAGGGGTCGATTTTCAAAGACGTGCATGGGCATCCATGCGTGCACGGTTCCCGATGCGCGCACATAGACGCAGCTATTTTATAACATGTGCGCGTCGCTGAGCGCAAATGCACGGCCGATTTTAATATCTGCATGTGCGGGCGGGTGTCTTCTAACACATGCAAGGGGGGGGATTTTAAAAAAAATATGTGTGGCGACGCAAGTAGGCCTTTCCCAGGTGCCTCCCAGTCTGCTTCAATTAACGAGCGGATAGGGAGGGAACTTCCCTATACCCCTTCCTACTCTACCTCCCTCTTCCCTCTCCTCCCCGACCCCCTAAACCCCTTTTCCCTATCTTTTTATTTTTTTGTTATTTCTGAACTTACTTCATCTGAATAGATGAAGTAAGTTTCATGAGCTGGCCGGCTGCTGGCGCGTGCTTCCCCGGGACAGGGCCTAATGGCCTGGTCTACCTCTTTAAGCCCAGCAGTTCTGCACATATCAGGAGACATCGCATGGCCAGGCCATTTTTAACATGCGCTCAGCAAGCGCAAGGCCCGGCCATGCGTGTATCCCCCAGCTTTTACACGCGCCGGGCTTTTAAAATTCGGGCGTTAGTGCATTAGGGTTATCTTAACTTTTTACTAGAATGCCTCACAGGTATACATAGATATTGTACTGTACTATAACTGGGGAATATGAGCAACCACATATGACTGGAACACTGTTTTCTTTAGTTTCTCATATTTGTAGTTTGCAACCAGTTTGTTCACTTGCATGCTTCACAAGCTCCCCTTCAGAGAATCAGACATTTAGCTCAATAATATGCATATTATGTTCCCCACTGCAACATTTGATGCATGTAGGTTATATATCTTTTAAATGATTCAAATAGCAATTCTGTAAGGTTTCTGCAAGATTTAACATGGTGTTGAAATTGCTACTTATCCCTCTTATCCCTCTAAGGCTAAAACTACTGGAAATTGTTTCATTTTCTCTTTCCAAAATATCATTGTACTTCATTGTAATCTGAGTATTTTAAAAAAATTGTACTTAATGTCCAAATGCCTTTTGTCTGCTGGGTGTTGTAAGGCAGTATTGAGGAGTACACGAGTGGTGCATTAGTAGTAGTCATGTGGCTGACCTGATGAAGAGAGGAGAACTCTCAAAAGATAATCACAGAGGAATTTGTTGACCTTTAATTCTTCACGTCCAAGTGGACTAAAATAGTAACCTCAGTTCTTTGCCCAATACAATGCTAAACTCTTAAACTATCAGAATACAGTATTGGCTTTCCAAATTGTTGTAGTAAAAAAGGGCAGTGAGTGTAATGATGTAGTAGGAAGCATGCTGACTGGCTTATTTGAGATTAGGAAGGACTTTCGTCACTGTGCTTCAGGGCAAAGTGATTATCCCTTCCTCGCTTTTAGGCAGTCAAGAGTGGTTCAAATTCAAGTGACTCTTGTTCATATTCAACCTAACCAGCTCTGTAATTATACATGTACAGTTAACTATGGAACTAACGGTGCCATTGGTCTTTGTTAATGGTTTCCTTTGTTTACCTCTCCCCCTCTGTTACACTGTACAGGCACACCTATCAGTCTGATAGCTCCTTGATGATCAGCCAGGTCAATGCTGAAGATGCTGGATTATACACCTGCACTGTTTCAAATGGACACCATCAGGAGAGTCATCAGGTTCAGTTACAAATACAAGGTTATGCATGTATTTTTAACCTCTCCCTTTCTTCCCCATCACACACACACACACCTCTTGAGTTTCTAACTTTCCTTCCTTCCTTTATCAAAAACAGTATGGTATCGTAGTCACCACCAGAGGTGTTACTAGGTACTTAAACAACCTTGGGCTTGGTTCCCAGGGCTGCCTCCAGGCCACGTGACACCCTTTGCAGGCCATCGGGAAGGTTCCATCTGAAGAGCTGCTGCTCCTTGGGCCAATGGGAAGCTTGCATGCTTGTGCCTGTCCTGCGTATGAGCTTATCCGGTTCTTCACTGTTCAGGCTGCTGCACCCACAAAAGAATGCAGGAAGTAGTTCCTGCAGCTAATCCCAAGGTCAAGCAGAGAGTGACAGCAGCACCTTTCTACCATAGGAGTACACTGCTCTGATGCCGTAGTGTGTGCACATACTATTTTTAGTAGAATCCTTCTCTGTAATATTTCTCCACACTAAGGCTATTGCATGATGTCCAAGCAGGGCTCACACAATTTAAAAATATTGGTAGTCAACAAGATTTTCTAATTGCCAGCTAAAGTATGGGATAAAAATTCTCACTTAAGTTATAGAGAAGAGTACTTCACAGTTGTTGTATATACTGTATAGGGGCAATGTTCAGATCTGCCCCCATTGATGTAAAGTCCACCGGTATGCTTACTGCACTGGCTTTGCACTAGCTTGAATATTGCTTCAGTAAAAGTACTAGCAGAGATTAGCACCTACTTTTTCTGTGGATGCTTTTCTCCTTGAAAACATGCAGAGCCTTGAAAATGTCATCTGTGCACATTTCTCAACTTAAACTTGCCTGTGGGTCCGCCTGCGTTTTACCCAGCTAAATTATGTGCAGTGTTAATCCCCACCTATATGTTTAGCAGGCAAAGGGTGGGCAGTTTTCAGACAGCAGCTTACCCAGATACATACATTTTGAAAATCATTTTCTCCATTGTAAACTTAATAGTAGTTTAATATTGAAAAGTGTTGCATATTCAAATAACTACAAATCTCTCTTCCCTCTAGTTTTTCTACCTTGTCTGAGAATTGTTTTCCATCATGAGGATTAGCAATCTTTCCTCTCATCAGTCTTCTGAATCCTTTTCCTGGCTTTCTTTTCATTTTACCTTACTCATACTGGGACAGACTAAGGTCAATGAAGCCCAGTATCCTGTTGCCAAGAGTGGCCAATCCATGTCACAAGTATCTGGCAGCATTCCACATCATAGATAGACTCCATGTGGCTTGTACCCTGGGATAAGTAGAGGCTTTCTCCATCTACCTGGTTAATAAGGGTTGATGGACTTTTCTTCCTGCTTTCTTCATCTTTCCCTCCCCCCTTTTATCTTTTTTGCCAACATTCTCTCTCACTTCTCATTTTGTTTTTCTCCATATGACCCTCAACCTCTTGTTTGAACTTACCACCTCTCTCAACTGTATCTAAGCAATCTACCTTCTTTCTTCCCCTCTCAGTAAACCAGTTCTCTGCCTTCTCAATTTCTTTTCCCCTAGGGCTTCCCTAGATTCAATAATGCTCCTTCACTTCTCCCTCCATTAGTGCCAATAATCATCCCTCAATCATCCCTCAGTACTCCCCCTTCCAGCCTCAATCTTCCTATAGTGCTCCCCAACCAGCCTCTATAATGCTCTGGTACACCCCCCCCTTCCTTTCAGTAATCATCCCCTAGTGCACCTCCAACCTCAATATTCCACCTCCAGTGCTCCCTGCCCAGTGGGATGTGGCCAACAGTGTGAACTGCAGGGCTATTGAAACAGTGCATGCACTTCCTATTAGAAATGTGCAGAGGCAAAAATTGTGACCTTTGAAATGAATAAACAGTCAGTCCTTTGGTTCATTTTAGATGAATTTTATTTGTTCATTCTAGTCCAATTAAAGTCAAAGGAGGAAGCAATGAAACCTATTTTGGACTCCTAAATTGCGGTTTTGTAATCATTTCTAATGAAATTTGTGGGTAGACATCAGCAAAAGAGTGAAGGGCACTCCAATGCATGAAGACTATTACTGTGGCACCAAAAGTGGCATGAATAGCCCTAAGGACTCGTAATGGGGCAAAATGTTAGCAGTGGCAGGAGATGGCACCATCAGAGGAGCAAAGCAGCAATAACAGTAGCCAGAGTACCAAGAGGCTCCAAAAGCGAGGCAAAGGGTACCAACAATAGCATAAAACCCCCAAGGCAGCACAAGAGGGGCAAAGTGACATCATGAATAACACACAGTATCATGAAAGGGGAAGAAAGCACCAAAAGTAGCAGTAAAAACCCCAGGGCATTGAAAGAGGGTAAAAGCAGCAGAAACAGTGGCATGAAGACTCCAAAACACCATGAGAGGTGCAAAACAGCCACTTACAGCAGCAAGAACACCACAATACTCCAAATGAGGGACAAAGGGCACCAACCAAATTGGTACGTACCCTAGCCAGGGAGAAGCCAGAAGAAATCTTTGGACGAGGCCTCATGTCATTTCTATATGGCATCATTAGGGGAAGGGGCTGGCTATACAGGCTTGAAGTTGATCTTTGCCTTTGCTGTATATAATTTCAGCCCTGTCAGTATAATCTTCCTGTACCCTCTTCTCACTGGGGACTAAGATGCTACCGGATTAGATACCCCTACCTCTCTATAGCCCCTAGCTGTTCAATATCCTGTGATTTAGGGAATTAAAGACATCCATTTTTTTCTAAATCAGTTTTGCAAATACTGCCTGAGAAGCAGTAATAATGGAAGAGCACAGTCTTAGTTTTGGATGCCGATTTCTTCTGCCCATGCTTTTTGGAGTGGTATAATCCATTGAAAGTTAAATACTAGATAAGACCAATTGTCAATAAGAACTGTAAGGGAAGTAAGTTTGAAGAAAAAGTCCAAGAGAGAATGAAATAGATAACCAGGTAAGATCTATGTAAAGCATCAGATTACTAGGGCAAGCCCAAGTGTGGGCACTATTGTAATGGAAGGGAATTTGTAAAGAACCTCAAAAACAGCCAGAGCAGGAGAGAAACTATCCAAAAGGTACCAAGAGTGGTTTGGAGCAATAGCAGGAGCTGCTAGCAATTAAAATCACAAATGCTAGGTGCAGAGCAACACAGCAAGATGAATAGCATTGCTTAGCAAACAGGAATGCTTGGCAGTGGCATATAGTGTCTACTGGCTGGCTATGCTTATCTAGTGTACTACATAGATGTCCAGCAACTTTCACAGTGTGCAAAAATGTCTCTCATACTGTGTATGTATGCTGACTTCTTATGCATAGAATCTCTGAGACAGAGAAGAAAGACAATCTGCCTCATATTAATAGTAGGTGTAGGTTAGAAGACAAGACAATACAGTAGCACACAGGGGGAGGCAGAATGGCTTAAAAAAAGGCATACAGTATGGTACACCGAAACCTCCAAGGCATATATTGCAAGGAATCACAAATACCACAGAGGCATCAAAAACCCCAAGGCATGGTATGGTAAATCATAAACAGCATAGAGATCTCAAAACTCCCATGGTATCTTGAAGACACAATAATTGTATGTATAGCTCAAGGCAGTGAAGGCAGCACTAACAATGGCATGGATTTCCCCAAAGGAACTGCAATCCAGCAAAATGGTACCCATAATGGCATGTGTTCTCTGAGGTATCATGAGAGAGCCATGAGCAGGTGGGACAGTAACAGTGGCAGACAGCAAGGGGTAGAGCTAGGAAGGAGGTGTAATGAGAGGATAAACTTGTATTTTTCTTTTTATTCATTTTAATTTGGAGATAACCCCCCCCCCCTACTATCACCAAGAAAGAAGCAGGGTGGGAGAAATAAGCCAGAATTCTAGAGGGGTACAATAAAATAGTGAGAGGAGGGTGGAAGAAGACATTTTTTTTTATTTTTATACATTTTATTTTTTTTCTTTTTATACATTTTATTTCAGGGATAAACACCCCACTATAACAAAGATATAAATAGAGTGAGAGAAGTAGGCTGGGATCCAAGCAACAATCAAGGAGGCATCAAAATCCCCAAGGTTTAATGTCAGGGGCATGGCATCTAGGCAGAACAGTAGCAATACTCCCAAGCTGTAGCATCAGAGGCAAAGCAGTGGCAAAACCCCCAAAGGGTAGTGGCAGGAGCTTGGCAGCCAGGCTGAGTAGCAGCAAGATCCCCAAAGTGTAATATCAGAGGCATTACAGCAAGCCCCTCAAGATGTAGAATCAGGGGAATAGTAGCTACTCAGAGTAGCAGCAAGATCCCCCCCCCCCCCTCTCCCAGGATGTTTTCAGTCATCCTGCTACTCTCATGGAAATTCTGGAAAACCTGGCAAAGGCAGATTGCTTTTCAAGAAGACCAACTTTTCTACCAAATCTGGCATTGTGATTTCCACTGGTTGGTTGACAAAAAAAATAATGGTGAGCTGCCTGGGCCAGGTCTGGCCAGACCATGGATTCGTGTATCCATTATGCCAGTGGACCTGTTGCCATGCCCTCTATGGGCTCTTTCAGATAGCATGCCACAGAAATCTCTGCTGGAATCTCCTTTTCTAGGATAGGGTAAGGGTCTCTATTGCCAGTTGCTTTAGCTATGGCTGGTATCAGGCGAGACCATTCTGTAGGGGGCAATATGTCTGTGGCATATTTAGGTGGGGGAGAAAGTAGTAGCTAACAGGGTGCTGTTCATGTTACTCTCTGGAATGGCCACTCTTTCCTGCTCTATATTTCCACTGCACCTCTGTCATTCCTGTGCATGCATGCTAGCCACCAGCATCTCCTTCATATAAGTGAGACACTGAGACCAGAGGTGAGACTCCCTTTTACCTGTGGGTCACAATCTGAGGCAAGCATGTAAGTATTGTTTTCTGTCAGAAGTTTGTCTGTCTTACACTTTCTGCTGCAAGGAGCCTACAGTCTGCAAAATCTCTACTTTCATTCCCTTTTGCTCACAGAAACCCTTTAATATTTCCTCCAGAATATTTACTATGGGGATACCCCGCCAAATGTGGTGTTTCAGGAACTCATCTTCTGTGGCTTCCTTGAAGGATTTTTAGGACGTGTATCAGCTGCCTCATATCTACTCAATAATGATGCTCCAGGGGCTATTCACATCAATCTTTGTTTACAGAGGCAAATCAGTCAAAGTTGTCTGCTGCTTATAAAAATATAAATTGCCATACTGCATCAGACCAAGAGTCCATCAAGCCCAGCATCCTGTTTGTAACAGTGGCCCATCCGCGTCACAAGTACCTGGCAAAGACCCAACAGTAAAACTACCCCCCCCCCCCCCCCCCCCTAAAAATATTGCAAGTAGTATTACTCCCTTTAACATAAGGCTTAGGGGTGACCTGCATGGAACAGCAGTTACTACCCTTAACAGAAACATGGGGTAACCCATATGGAGCCACAGTTACTATCATAACAACCCTTCTGGGCAGACTGGATGGACCATTTGCTCTTTTTCTATCATTACTATGTTACTGTGTTAGTAGATAGATCCCATGCTGCTAATGCTTGGTAATAAGTAGTGGCTTTACTAAAGTCAACTTGGTTAATAACAGATTATAAGATACGTGCGTAGTCACGCGTATCTTATAAAATCCGGGGTCGGTGCATGCAAGGGGGTGCACGCACCGACCCCGGATTTTATAAGATACGGATTTTATAAGATACGGAAAGTTCCCTCTGAGGCCGCTCCGAAATCGGAGCGGCCTCAGAGGGAACTTTCCTTCCACCCCCCGCACCTTCCCCTCCCCAACCCCCCCCCCCCCCCCCCCGGCCCTATCTAGACCCCCCCCTCTACCTTTATCTTAAAAGATACTACTGGCTCCGGGCAGTAGTAACTTACGCTCACCGGCGCGGCAGGCCCTGACACAGGCCGCTGTGTCGGGGCACTCGGCCATGCCCCCGGACCGCCCAGACGACCCCGAACACGTCCCCGATCCAAAACCGCGCCCCCCTCGCCACGTCCCCGACCGCCCCTTTTTGCAAGCCCCGGGACTTACACGCGTCCCGGGGCTTGCGCGTGCTGCCGAGCCTATGCAAAATAGGCTCGGCGCACGCAGGGTTTTTTTAAAAAGGGTTATGTGCGTACCTTATGCGCGTAACCCTTTTAAAATCTGGCCCTAAGTGAAAAAGAATTTTCACTTATTTGTTTTAAATATGCTACTTGTTAACTTCTTGAAATGCCCCCTAGTCTTTGTATTTTCTGAAAAGGGAAATGTAAACCAGTTATTTTACTCTTTCTAGTCCTCTCCATGATTTTGAAGACATCTAGCATATCCTGCCTCAGCTGTCTGTTCTGTAAGCTGAACAGCCCTAACTTATTTAACCTTTCTTCATACGGGAGCTGTTCCATCCCCTTTATCATTTTGGTTGCCCTTCTCTGTACCTTTTCCAGTGCAACTATATCTTTTTTGAGATGTGCGTTCTCACCATGAAATGATACATCATCTGATTCATCTGATTCAGAGAATTTGAGAGACAATTCTTCGGAATCAGTTTTTGAAAATATTGACTCCATTACTTCAAAAGCAGAAATCATGGAGTGCTGCATGGATGGTTTTGGGTGTTGTCCATCTGTTGCCCCTGACTGTGCCCTTGCCTTACTAACTCTAGCCTCAAATGGCACTCTTGTCTTTTATCCCTGTTCCAAAGCAAGAGAGAGAGGAACAGGAGGTGGTGGCACATATTCTTCCAATTTTAAATTTTTTTATGGTTTGAGCTGACTTCCACTCCTGGCTTTCAGCAGTAAAAAAAAAAAAAAAGTTTAAGTTTAGGGACATGACAACATTTTTTTTTCTCACTGCTACTACTGTTTGTGCTTCTGATAGATTGGTTGATCCTGAGGAGATAGCCCAATCTTTTCCTGCCATTCTCTCCTCTACCCTTTCCTCACAGTGGCTACTATGATGGAATTAGAAGTGGATACCAGAGATTTTGCTGTTACAATATACTTTATTGATACTCACCAGTGCCAATTTAATACTGAGTGTCCATCATACATAATCAAGACCGAGTTCAATTCAGTGCTTACCAAGTATTGCCCACTTGCTAAGAAGAATTAATAGCTTGCTAGGTGGCACAAACTCAGTCTCTCTCCCACTGTGTGCAAACATGTTTCTTCTTCACACACACACAGATTCAGAGTAGGTGGGCATTGCTTACTGATCCCTTGTGCACACACAAAAAAAATTGTCAGAAAGGGAATAAGCTGAGAAGGCTGCACTTCTCTTAATTACAATCTGTCTGCAGATAAACAGTGCAGCACACTGTGTAGAATCAGACAGACACACACAATCAGAGCTCACAGCTTCTGCAGCTCCAGTCCACTACTCTGCTCCAGTGAACACAGAGAAAGGAATGCCTCTGTCTCTGTCACAGTGCAAGCACTGTGACTGCAGCAGTGAAGGAAAAAGCCTTTTGCCATTTCCAAAATTTTTCTCGTTTTTTAAAGCTTTTCTTTGACTCGGTTTCTGAAAAGAACAGTTTTCCCTGTGAAATCCAACAGAAAAAAATGGAAATTCTTTGCATGTGCTCAGACCTTTCAGAGGGAAGAAATCAGTGTCACTTGATCCAGATGTTAGCTATAGGCTAGTTAAAAAAAAGAAAAAAAGTGCTTTACCTTGATTGGTCCTCCTCCCTGTTACTTGCCTATTTCTCCTGCCTCAGCTCCGGCCTGGCTGCTACCTCACATAGGCATTGGTTGGTTGCTATAGTTACCACTTTCACAGCAGCATTTTACAGTGGTCCATAGACTTGAAGGGGAATCAAATGAATGAAACAAATTCTCTTTTAAATTCATGGGCACCCTCCATTGATTTTGGGGGGTCCACAAACAAAAATCTCATTCATTGCATTTTACTCATTCCTTTAAAGCAAATGTACATCCCTCCTTCCTATTCCTGCAGCAATACTGCCTTTGCTTCCTCCTCTACTAACAAGTAGAGGTGGCAGCAGCAGGACTACCGCAGAGACAGTTAAGTCTACGTCCACGTGCCTCTTCAAGGGTCTCACACTGCACATTTGTTGGCTACGTCTGGCTCTCACCAGCTCCCGTGCCAACACAGAGGCTTTCTAATTTGGGTCACTGTCAAATAGAATTGGGGGCATGGGCTTCATATACCCCTGCTCACTACTGCAATGCCCCTAAGTAGCGATTTGTTCACAGCAGTGCTCTGTTAGCATTGCTCAGCGCTCCAGTATGCCTGGCCACAAGGTGGACTGGGAAGGAGAAGGGAAGTGAGGAAGGGAATGGAAGAGGCTTTTTCTAGTTCAGATTTTAAGTTGTCCATTCAGTGCTGAAATCAAAGAGCATAAACCACACCTGTTGTCCGGACAACTGTTACATCAAACCTCTGCTCGGCAGACTGTGACCTTTGCTTTCTCAATCGTGCTTAAACAATGAAGACACAAAGTATAAAACATTTTAAATAAGAAAAACAAGTTTGGGTTATAAATACTAGTGTTTTATTTTTAACAGATGACACGGTATTAAAAGGATCAGAAAGAGCAAGCTCTCTAACCCATGGACAGGGAGGTCTCACAGGAGGAGTTAAAAACACAGAAATATCCAGCCCCCACGCTGGCTGGCCAAGGCAGTCAGGATCCAGGTAACACCATTGTTTTATTTTAATATGTTTATTTACAGTACTTATTTAACGAATTAATAAATCACGCTGCTGCTTTTGTCCTTGGTGTTTTTACAAAACAAAGTAAGGGACAGTCCGTTACACAGCAGGTTGAACAGGGCTGACCCACCCTAAGAGAGTGTGGGGCTTGGGGTGAATCTGCCCGAGCAGAGAGAGAGAGAGAGAGAGAGAGAGACTCCCCCCCCATACACACACACAGATTGGTGAGGGAGGTCTCCCCCTCCCCTGAGGTTAATAAACAGGAGCCAGGGGCAAACCTTACATTGGTGGCCCTAGCCTTAGATGCTGCCTCTTTAAGGGGGTCTAGCTCCTTTGGCAACCTACCTGTTTCGTAGAGGATAGTGGCCCCTTTATAAGCAAGCAGCTGCGGAAGAGCAAACAACTGCACGTCCTAAAGTTTTTTCCAGCTGTCATCGCAGGGGCGAGACTACAGGTCTTATTATTGGCATGAACCGGAAAGTATAGGCTGGGTTGCAGTGCTGCAAAAAAAACAAACAAACAAAAAAACCAAAAAAACAGCTCTGGGTGGAAGGGGATAGAGAGAGGGAGCAGCTTCAGGCTGCATAGCCACCCAGTCAGCATGGAAATGATGTTGAGAGCAAAGTGCTCAGCTTCTGCTGTGATCAGCCCTGCCCTGCCAGTGCTTTGGAAGTGATGGTGGAGTAGGGCTGCCGTCGCTGTGCGGAGCCTGCCAAAGCACGGGGGGCCAGAGCCCCCACCAAGGAATAGCGCTGGGGATGACTCGCGTTACAAGCTGGGACACTGAGCAGAAATCATGCAGGGAAAGACTTTAAAAACAAAACAGAATTTAGATTTTTTTTTTTTAAAGCAAGGAAGAGAGAGAGAGAGAGAGGTGAATAAACTGTGGTAAAGTGGTGCAGGATAGTAGATGAACAGAATGGAAGCACTGCATATGAAGATGACATGAGGTGGGAGAAAGTAAGATTAAGGAGGGAGTAGAAGAGATGAAGAAAGTGTATTATGAACTGGAGAAATGGAGGGCCGGTTGCATAGATTACCACAACAGCTGAAGCGGGTACCCCAGACTGCATTTTAAAGTGGACAGATAGCGAAATGGTATAAAAAGTTTAAAATATCAATCACACAACAAAACCCACTCACAACAACTGGTGTACTCTAGTACACACCAATGTCAACAACCAAAAATAAACTGTGTACTAGTTAAAGAGCTAACATAACACCCAAAAACGCCAAACAGTTTTTAAACAAATTTTGTAAGACCCTCTATTCACGAGAAGACATATTATGTGTTCAACTCGTTTCTCATAGTGTAATTACAATAGGGGTCACTATTGCTTTTAATCATTCAAAAGTTCAATTTTTGTTATCTTTTTCAAAGTTTTTTTAAAAGTTCCTCAACCAATTTTTTTGGCAATCAAAATGCAACGGGTACTTATCCGCGCTGAAAAGGTCCCAGGTGATTAATGATTAAAAGCAATAGTGACCCCTATGAGAAACGAGTTGAACACATAATATGTCTTCTCGTGAATAGAGGGTCTTACAAAATTTGTTTAAAAACTGTTTGGCGTTTTTGGGTGTTATGTTGGTTATAAAAAGTTTAAAGACACAGGCTTGCCTATGATTTGGGCTACAGGTACATGTTTAAGCTGACTAGGGTTGGGGGATGCCCTGGTACAATGATGACACACATTGCCCAGTTCGGCTGCATGTGTTCTAGGTTCTTGAAGGAGACCTGGAAAGGGAGGGGGGGGGAGGGGCAGTATTTAAAAGCCTGCTAAGCAGGTAAAGATAACCAGGTGCATTTACACAGTTTTCTTGAACCAGATACTTAGCAGTATCACTTAGCTGGCTAAAAGTGCTGCTGAAGATCTATCTAAAGCTTCACGTTTTATGGGGGTGGATTTAAGACTTTTATGTACATGGAGTTGCCCGCATAAATTTAGCTGGTTAGCACCGAATCTCATACTACCCTGCTGCTAAATATAAAAATCCTACACAGGGGATGCCTACCGTGGCCCTTTTCTCACCTGGTTACATTGGTTCAGGTAGCGATTTTCCCTGCACACATTTTAGCTGGATATAGTGGGAGGAGGAGGGAAACTTTCAGCAGGTAAGATTCGCTGTATATTGACCCTCTGATCTATAGCCCCTGGGCAAGCTCCACTGGACAAAACAAAAGAGGCTGAGGGTTAAAAATGGGGACCCCTAATGCTGCCCCAATCAGATAATTACAAATAAAGTCTCATGGCCCAAAGGAGCTGGAAGCACAAAGGAGCAGGAGTAAGATAACTGGTTAAAAAAAATTAATTAATTAATAAACAGAATGAGATTAAAGAATGAATAGAACTTTTGCATTTCCGTATCCCATTTTTTTGTTTTTACAGATTTAAAATGAATAGGAATGACCCTATAGTAGTGGATGCAAATCTTGGACAGAGAGTTCGACTATCCTGCCAGATAGGCATCACCCCTCATGCCACCATCCAATGGCAGAAAGACGGGAAGGCGCTATCTTCACGCAGGTGGGTGGGAAGCCCATTGGAGAAGACTGAGTGCGGAGTGGTTGGTGGAAGCTTGGGGCTTGGTCCTTCCACCTCCCCATGACCAAACTTGGAAGAATGGAGCTGCTGCAGAAAGTATAAATAATTTTCATGGCACTGCTGCCGCCTGTGATCTCTCCCAGTCCTCCAGAGACAGATAAACAGCTTCCTTCCTAATTTAATCTGGTTGCTGCTAGCTCTTAATAAAATATGATCTTTTATTCTGATGTACTCATCTTTTTGATCTATATTTCTTTATTTTGATTTTTCTCTTTGGTGCTTGGTTTTCTTTCCATTCTCCCTTTTTTATTTTTTTTGTCTGCCCTTTCTCCATCCTCCTTGAATTTTTCACCATCTGCTTTTTTCCATGCTCTGTTGCTAAACCCCTCTTGCAGGCCCATCTATTTTATTTCTTTCTTTTCACATTTTATTTTAGTTCTCTGCTTCTGGCTAAAGGTGCCAACTCTGTATCCATTCCACCCAGCTGGAGGGCTGTCAGCACGTACACTCCTTCCTGGGGTTAACTTAGCAGTTCAGTTCCTCAATATCTTTGCTTTTTAAAGTCTTATTTATTTATTTAACAGCTTTTATATACCGATATTAGTAGGTACATCATATCGGTTTACATAGAACTATGAGAAATACAACGAACGAGGTTTGGGAGGGGGGGGAGGGAGTGAAGAGAAGGGACAGGGAAGGAGAGAACAACAAGGCGAAAGGCATCGAGTGCAAATGAATTAATTAGTTCCAAACAGGTGAGATAACATAATAAACAATGTAACAAAGTGTAATAAATAACTTAGTATAATATAATAATGTCAAATGACTGGGAGGGAGAGGGGAGTGGCCTATGCTGGATATGCCTGCTCTAAGAACCAGGTCTTTAGCTTTTTCCTGAATTTGAAAGAGCAGGGCTCAATGCAGAGTTCAGGGGGTAGCGAGTTCCAACGGGTGGGACCTGCGATAGAAAGGTCTCGCCTCCTCCTGGACGTGAGATGTGCATTCTTGATGGAGGGGGTGTGCAGGGTAACCTTTGAGAGTTGTTCTGGTGGGGCGGTTGTAGTGGATGAAACCAAGAAGGCTCTTCAAGCCAGTTAGAATTGTAGTTGTATATGGTTTTGTGGATAATGGGGAGGGTTTTGTAAAGGATGCGAGAGGGTATGGGGAGCCAATGCAGATCTTTGAGGACAGGGGTTATATGGGGTCAGATTTGCGTGAGTTTGTGAGAATTCTAGCTGTGGCATTCTGCAACATTTGTAGCGGCTTGATGGTGGCGTACGGGAGACCTAGAAATAGGGAGTTGCAGTAATCCATTTTTGGGCAGATGGTCGCTTGTATGACTGTGCGGAAATCATGTGAATGGAGTAGTGGTTTGAGTTTTTTCATAACATGGAGCTTGTAGAAACCTTCTTTTAGGACTGTGTTGATATGTTTTTTTGAAATTTAGATGCTGGTCAATCATGACACCGAGATCACGAACAAAGTCTTTTGTGCAGATGAATGGATATTTATCCGCATAAAATGCCCCACTGAAAGTGTCCCCCTCCCTCACTATGGGTGAATAGAGTGGGTACATTTACCTGAATCAAAAACATAGGTGGGGAAGGAGAGAAAGAATTGGAGGGAGTAAAGTGTACACATGGCTTTCATATTTAAAGCCCCACATACTTTCTATGGATATGATTAAGCCACTCAGCTGCTGTGTGTGGGGTCGTTTAAAAATGTGCTTGCAATCCCCTGCGTGCACTGTACCCATGGGACTCCAGTCCTCACTTCCTATTTATTTTAATAAAAGTTTTCAAACATAAAGAAAAGCTTAAACAACCATATGTTGTACATCTGTTTCTAAGAAAAATCAGATTCTCATTACATGTACAGTAAATGTAAACTGTAATTTTGAAAAGTACTCTATTTCATTAGAAAAGTAAAACCCATAGCAGAAATAGATCATACTAAAATCCTCCTCCCCTATCTCTCCCCCTCCACCCCACCCTCCCATCTTCTATAAGTAATATATATGAATGCAAGAATAATATTCAATACAGATTATTATGCTCAAAGGATAGAATCTGAGAGAACACATCATGCAACATAAATATACAGAGGTCACTTCAGTAGGGAAAAGTAAGTACTTCACTACAGGATTTTGGTGGTAGCGAATGAATATGATCTTGCCAAATTTCCAAAAATCAACTGTATTTGCCAAGTGTTTCCAAAGATTCAAATGTTTCCATCTGCATTAAACTGTGCAAAAGATTCTCTCCAATCCCACAAATTCTCTCTTATTTATTAGGCATGCTTTTCAAACAAATAATTTGAGGGCATGTCCATTAAGTCCCAGCATAGATATATTATCAAACACTGCCACTGAAGTAAATTAGAATGACTTCCCCAGTAATTGATATAAGTAACACTCACGTTTCCTCCAATATAGTTGAACTACAGGGCACATACAGAACATGTACCTCAGGGAACCCCCTTTCATTTTAAATTTCTGTTTCTAAATACAGTAGGAAGAAAAATCTCAGATGTCCTTAACTTCTGATCCTTTGTTTAAATTTTGCATTACGATATAGACTGGCTGAAAGAAACATTGTTCTTCCTGATGCATCCTATTTGCAAACGATTAGATTTTTGAGTCAATTTGTTTCTAACAGTTGAACCTCCACAAAGTTGTGATCTTCAGTCTCTCCTGATGCAGTTGTAGGAAACACGGTCCGTGTCGGGGAACTATGTAACTTTTAACAAGTTTGAAATATCCTGTGATACATCTGTGACATGACAAAGGTTTTTTCAACACAAAGATAAGGACATCAGAAATTTTTTTTCCCTACTGTATTTTAATAGCTTGTGGTTGGGGCACTCACCATACCCTATTTGATATATCTGTTTCTGACATAAGTCAATCGAGGTCACAACCACCTGACAAGATCCCAAACAGTAAATAGAATGCAAAATAGAACTCAAAAATCAAATTTCAGTTCTATTAGTTAAAATTTGTAACCTATCATTAAAATCATCCATTGTACCTGAAGAATGGAGTGTGTCCAAGGTAACCCCAATATATAAAAAGGGTTCCAGGGGTGATCCAGGAAACTATAGGCCAGTGAGCCTGACTTCAGTGCTGTGAAAAATAGTGGAAACTTCTAAAGATCAAAATAACAGAGCAGATAGAAAGCCATGGTTTAATGAAACACAACCAGCATGGATTTACACAAGGGAAGTCTTGCTTCACAAACCTGCTTCATTTTTTTTTTTGAAGGGGTTAATAAACGTAGATAAAGGTGAACCTGTTGATGTAGTGTACTTGGATTTTCAGAAGGCGTTTGACAAAGTCACTCATGAGAGGCTTCTAAGAAAACTAAAAAGTCATGGAATAGGAGGAGATATTTCATGGATTACAAACTGATTAAAAAGACAGGAAGAGTAGGATTAAATGGTCAATTTTCTCAATGGAAAAAGGTAAACAGTGGAGTGCCTCAGGGATCTGTATTGGACTGGTGCTTTTTAATATATTTATAAATGATCTGGAAAGGGGCACGACAAGTGAGGTAATCAAATTTGCAGATGACACAAAATTATTCAGAGTAGTTAAATCACAAACAGATTGTGATAAATTGCAGGAGGACTTTGCGAGACTGGAAGATTGGGCATTCAAATGGCAGATGAAATTTAATGTGGATAAGTGCAAGGTGTTGCATATAGGGAAAAATAACCCATGCTGTAGTTACACGGTTAGGTTCCATATTAGGAACTACCACCCAGTAAAAATATATAGGCATAAAATAGATAATACATTGAAATTGTCAGCTCTGTGTGCTGTGGCAGTCAAAAAAGCAAACAATGTTAGGAATTATTAGGAAGGGAATGGTGAATAAAACGGGAAAATGTGATAATGAATCTGTATCATCCCCTAGTGAGACTGCACCTTGAGTACTGTGTAGTGTACAGTTCTGGTCGCCGCATCTCAAAAAAGATATAGTGCGATGGAGAAGGTACAGAGAAGGGTGACCAAAATGATAAAGGATATGGAACGGCTCCCTTCTCAAGAAAGGCTAAAGAGGTTAGGGCTGTTCAGCTTGGAGAAGAGAAGGCTGAGAGGGGAAATATGATAGAGGTCTAGAAAATCATGAGAGGTCTAGAATTGGTGTGAATCAGTTATTTATTCTTTCAGATAATAGGACAATTTGAGGGCACTCCATGAAGTTAAAAGTAGCACATTTAAAACAATTTGGAGAAAATTCTTTTTCCCTCAACACACAATTAAGCTCTGGAATTTGTTGCAAGAGGAAATGGTTAGGACAGATAGTGAAATGGGTTTAAAATAGGTTTGGATAAGCTCCTGGAGGAGAAGTCCATTAACTGCTATTAATCTAGTTGATTTAAGCCCCAAATTTTCAAACACCAGCAAATACGCGCGTGGCAACGCTAAGCTTATTTTCAAAAGGGCCCGGAAACACGTGTATCTGCCGGTAAGTGCAGAAATGCCAGCACAACAAAAAGGGAGGGGCGGGCGGGCATGGGGTCTGGGCGGGACATGGGCCAACCGGGACAGCAGCTATTAGGCCCTGACCCGGGGAAGCACATGCCGGCAGCCGACTAGCATGTGGAACTTACTGCTGCTCACAGGAGCACATAAGTTATTAAACAAAAAAATGTAGAGGATTTAGGGTGGGTTTAGGGGTTGGGGATGAGAGGGGAAAAGGGAGGAAGATTAGATAGGAGGATAGGAAAGTTCCCTCCCAGTCTGCTCCAATTAAGGAGAGGACTGGGAGGGAACTGGGAAAGGCCTACTCATTTCGCCGCACGTATATTTTTAAAATCCCCCCCTTTCACACATTAGATGCATCCCACCCACACATGCACGCGCCAATATTAAAATCAGGCGTGCATGTGCATGCAGGAATTGTATTTTATAACATGCATGTGGTGATACGTGCATGTCATAAAATCTTGTGTCCATGTGCGCGCGTGATTCTTTGAAAATGTATCCGTTAGTGAATAGCCATTAGAAATATGGGATCTACTTAATGTTTGGGTACTTGCCAGGTAATTGTAACCTAGATTGGCCACTGTTGGAAACAGGATGCTGGTCTGACCCAGTATGGCAACTTCTTATGTTCTTATATTGCTAACATTCAGCAATAAGTAGTGGCTTTTCCCTAAGTCTAACTGGTCAAGAAGTTTATGACCTTCTCCTCCAAGAACTTTTCCAAACCTTTTCTAAACCCAGCTACACCAACTGCCTTAACCACATCCTCCAGCTATAAATTCCAGAGCTTAATGGTGCAGAGAGTGGAGAAAAAAAAAAAAAAAAAAAAGTTCTATTTGTTTTAAATGTGCTACTTGTTAACTTCATAGAGTGTACCCTAGTCTTTGTATTTTTTTTGAAAGAGTAAATAATCCGTTCATATTTACTTGTTCTAATCCATTCATGATTTTATAGATCATATCCCACTCAGCCGTCTCTTCTCCAAACTGAATAGGGGAGCCATTCCATCCTGTTTATTATTTTTGTCACTGTTCTCTATCTTTTCCAGTTCAACTATATCTTTTTTGAGATGCGGTGACCAGAATTGCACAGAGAACTCTAGGTGCAGTCTCACCATGGACCGATACAGAGGTATTATGACATTCATTTTATTTTCCATTCCTTTCCTAATAATTCCTAACATTCTGTTTGCTTTTTTCACTGTCACCGCACACTGAGATAATTAATAAAATGGATTTTCACACACAAATGCAGGCCTCAGTTGACTACTGTAATTATTTATATATTAGTTGCCTGCAGTATAATATTCGTGCTCTAAAATGAATGCAGAATTCTGCGCCTCTCCAAAGGAATATGTGACCCTGCAGCTAGCCCAGTTGCACTGGTTACCAGTGGAGCAGCGTTTAAAGTTTAAGGTCCTTACTATTGTTTATAACTGTTTTCATAATTCTGCCCTGTAATTTATCAGATCTGTTCTCAGCATATATTCCAGGAAGGTCATTATGCTTTTCCAATAATTTCATATTGGATGTTCCTATCTTTTTAGTTCTGTTAAATCAAGAGGCTAGGAATTGGGCCCTCTCAGTTATCGGGCCCATATTATGGAATGCTATTCCTTTGGAGATGAATTCCATGCAGGATGTGAAATTGTTCAGGAAAAAGCTTAAAGCTTTTTATTTGAAGAAGCTTTAAAATGATTTTTAGAATTATGTTTTAATTGTGTATTGTATTATATATATATATATATATATTTTTTTTTTTTTTTTTGTTGGACTGTTTATGTTGGTTGGAACTCACCTAGCATAACTGTATTAATATCGGTGTGTTATAAATATTTTAATAAATAAATTGTCCACAAATCCCAGATACTTTTCCTGAGTGGTAACGCCTGATTATGGAACCTAAAATCATGTAACTTTAGTGTAGGCTATTTTTTCCCAAGTGCATCACTTTACACTTGTCCATATTAAATTTCCTCTGGCATTTGGATGTCCAGTCTTCCAATCTCACAAGGTCCTTCTGCATTTTCTCACAATCTGCTTGGGATTTAACAACTCACAATTTTTTCTTATTTGCAAATTTGATCACCTTGCTCATTGTTCCTCTTTCCAGATTATTTATAAATGTATTGCAAAACATTGGTCCCATTATAGAACCCTGGGGCACTCCACTGTTTCCCTTTCTCCACGTTTCCTATCTTTTAACCAGTTTTCAAATTATAACAGGTCATTGCCTCCCATCTCAAGACTTATTAATTTTCTCAGGCGTCTCTCCTGGGGCACTTTGTGAAATGAACATAACATAAGATATGCCATACTGGGTCAGACCAAGGGTCCATCAAGCCCAGTATCCTGTTACCAATAGTGGCCAATCCAAGTCACAAGTACCTGGCAAGTACCCAAACATTAGATAGATCACAAGCTACTATTGCTTAATAATTACTGTTATAGCAGTTTATGGATTTAATCTCTAGGAACTTATCCAAACCTTTTCTCAACTCAGTAACAACAACTGCTGAAACCACATCCCCTGGTAATGAATTCCAGAGTTTAACTATGCGCTGAGTGAAAAAAAAATTCTTTGATTTGTTTTAAATGAGTTACTTGCTAACTTCATGGAGTGCCTCTTGTTCCTTCTATTATCTGAGAGAGTAAATAACTGATTTAACTTGTTCAAGTCCTTTCATGATTTTGTAGACTTCTATCTTATCACCCCTCAGTCATCTCTTCTCCAAACTGAACAGCCCTAACTTTTTTTATACTTTCCTCATAGGGCAGCTGTTCCTTGCCCCATATCATTTTGGTCGGCCTTCTCTGCACTTTCTCCAGTGCAGCTATATCCTTTTTGAGATGCAGTGACCAGAATTGCACACAGTATTCAAGGTGCGATCTCACCAAGGAGCAATACAGAGGCATTATGACATTCTCCTTTTTATTTTCCATTCCTTCCTAATAATTCCTAACATTCTGTTTGCTTTTTTGATCACCACAGCACACTGAGCTGATGATTTCAATATATTATCCACTACTATGCCTAGATCTCTTTCCTGGCTAGTAACTCCTAAGATACAACTTAACATTTGTAACTACAGCAAGGATTATTTTTCCCTATATGCATCACTTTGCACTTGCCCATGTTAAACTTCATCTGCCATTTGGAAGTCCAGTCTTCCAATCTCACAAGGTCCTCCTGCAATGTATCACAATCCATTTGTGTTTTAACTACTCTGAATAATTTTGTGTCATCTGCAGATTTGATCACCTCACTCGTTCCCCTTTCCAGATCATTTATAAATGCTTTAAAAAGCACCGGTCCAAGTACAGATCCCTGAGGCACTCCACTGTTTACCTTTTTTCCACTGTGAAAACTGACCATTTAATCCTACTCTCTGCTTCCTGTCTTTTAGCCAACTTGCAATCCACAAAAGGGCATCGCCTCCTGTCCCATGACTTTTTAGTTTTCTTAGAAGCCTCTCATGCGGGACTTTGTCGAATGCCTTCTGGAAATCCAAATACACCACATCTGTCGGTTCACCTTTGTCCACATGTTTATTAACCCCTTCAAAATAATGGAGGAGATTTATGAGGCAAGACTTCCCTTGGGTAAATCCATGTTGGCTGTGTCCCATCAAACCATGTCTATCTAAATGTTTTGTGATTTTATTCTTTATAAGTTTCCATGATTTTTCCCGGCACTGAAGTCAGACTCACCGGCTTCTGAAAATCCAATGCACTCCATTTACCGACTTACCATTACCATTTCAGATACATCAGAGAAAGGAGAAAAGTTCAAAGTGGTATAGTGAAATTGAAAGGTGGAAAAAATCAATGTGTGGAGAGAGACGAAGAAATAGCAGAAATATTAAACAAATACTTCAGTTCGGTGTTCACTAAAAAGAGGACCCTGGAGAAGGACAGTCGCTAGTTAACAAGAAACCGGAGGGGAATGGAGTAGATGTAACTCCATTTACAGTAGAGAATGTATGGGAAGATCTGGGGAAACTGAAAGTGGAAAAAGCCATGGGGCCTGATGAGGTTCATCCCAGGATACTGAAAGAGCTCAGAGATGTGCTGGCGGTTCCGTTGAGTGGCCTGTTCAATAGATCCCTGGAAACAGGAGTGGTGCCGAGAGATTGGAGAAGAGCGGTGGTGGTCCCACTTCACAAGAGTGGGAGCAGAGAGGAGGATGGTAACTACAGACCGGTTAGCCTCACCTCGATAGTGGGAAAAGTAATGGAGTCGCTGCTGAAAGAAAGAATAGTGAACTATCTACAGTTGGGAGAATTGCTGGACCAGAGGCAGAATGGATTCACCAGGGGAAGATCCTGTCAGACAAATCTGATTGACATTTTTGACTGGGTCACTAGGGAATTGGATAGAGGAAGAGCGCTCAATGTCATCTACTTGGATTTCAGCAAAGCTTTTGATACGGTCCCACACAGGAGGCTGGTGAGTAAAATGAGAAGATTAGGAGTGAGTTCCGAAGTGGTGACCTGGATTGCAAACTGGTTGACGGACAGAAGGCAATGTGTGATGGTACATGGAACTTACTCTGAAGAGAGAGCGGTGTTAAGCGGAGTGCCGCAAGGATCGGTGTGGGACCAATCCTGTTCAATATCTATGTGAGCGACATAGCGGACAAGATAGAAGGTAAGGTTTGTCTTTTTGTGAATGACAAAGATCTGCAACAGAGTGGATACGCCGGAAGGAGTGGAGAGAATGAGATGGGATTTAAGGAAGCTGGAAGAGTGGTCGAAGATATGGCAGCTGAATTCAATGCCAAGAAGTGCAGAGTCATGCATATGGGGTACAAAAATCCGAAAGAACTGTATTCGATGGGGGGTGAAGGGCTGATGTGCACGGAACAGGAGAGAGACCTTGGGGTGATAGTGTCAAATGATCTGAAGTCAGGGAAACAATGTGACAAGGCGATAGCTAAAGCCAGAAGAATGCTGGGCTGCATAGAGAGAGGAATATAGAGTAAGAAAAGGGAAGTGATTATCCCCTTGTACAGGTCTTTGGTGAGGCCTCACCTGGAGAACTGTGCTCAGTTCTGGAGACCGTATCTCCGAAGGGACAGAGACAGGATGGAGGCGGTCCAGAGAAGGACGACCAAAAAGGGGTATGGTCTTCATCGAATGATTTATGAGGAGAGATTGAAGAATCTAAATATGTACACCCTGGAGGAAAGGAAGAACAGAGGTGATATGATACAGACTTTCAGATACTTGAAAGGTTTTAATGATCCAAAGACAATGACAAACCTTTTCCGTTGGAAAAAAAAATCAGCAGAGCAAGGGGTCAGGATTTGAAGCTCCAAGGAGGAAGACTCAGAATCGATGTCGGGAAGTATTTCTTCATGGAGAGGGTGATGGATGCCTGGAACGCCCTTCTGGAGGAAGTGGTGAAAACCAAAACTGTGAAGGACTTCAAAGGGGCGTGGGATAAACACTGTGGATCCATAAAGTCTAGAGGATGTGAATGGAGAGAGGGTGACTTGTGGGAAAGACAGCTAATCCCTGGAGATAATACCCTTATTCAATATACATATACACGGTTAATGTGACTACAACAGTGTTTTATGCTTCAACAGCAAGGATAAAAGGATTTGCATTCACAAAAAAGCAGGGAGTAGCTTGCTTGTTACAGTGGTTACTAAACCAAACCAAACAAGCCTGATACTTCACCTTCAATGCATATCCAGTGTAGCTCTCTGCTTCAACAGCAGGGGTGAATGAAGAAAAGATGATTTTATATTCAGACAACAACCAACAAGGACTGAATTACACAGTCTGGGTAAACAAATAAGCATGGATGTAGCTTGCTTGTTACGGCGGTTACTACCCCGAATCAATTAAACCTGATACTTCACTTTCAATACATATCCAGAGTAGCTATCTGCTTCAACGGCAGGGGAGAATGAAGAAAGGTGGATTTATATTCAGATAACAACCAACAAGGACTAAATTGCACAGGCTGGGTAAACAAATAAGCGTGGGAGTAGCTTGCTTATTGCGGCGCTTACTACTCCTAACCAATTAAGCTAGATACTTCACTTAGAAGCAGTTCCTGCACTGCTCTCTACATTAATGGGGGGGGGGGGGGGGGTGGAAGGGAAATAGAACCAAAAGGTTACATTAATGGCGGGAGTGGATGGGAAATAGAACCAAAAGGTTACTAAATGCCAAGAGTAACAGATAAGTATGAGAGGAGAAAAAAAAGTGTGAAAGCTTGCTGAATAGACTGGATGGGCCATTTGGTCTTCTTCTGCTGTCATTTCTATGTTTCTATCCACACACCTACCTTAAAGGCCCGAGTTTGAGATATAAATGAATATTTTATATAGCGTTTCCCTAAAAATATAAGTAACAGTTACTTCTGGAATTATTTTAAAGCTCCCTAACAATTGTACCACTATAATATCCCTTTGTAGTTCCTCTTTCCATTTATCTGTCAGGCTATGTAAATCTCTCAATCCTTCCAATTGCCCAAGTGTTTTAATTAACAAAGAAACTAAAATCCTATCATATTCCAATTTAAGGAATTCCTCCAGCTGAAGACTTAATCTGAAAGTATATCTATCTCCAATGAGGAAACAGTGCCACAGCTGCAAATAGGCATAAAAATCCTTCTGATCTAAATTGGTCCTCTGCTTTAGATCCTGAAATTGACTCACTTCCTATTTAAAAATTGCCCCTAATAGCAGTAAAAATATGAGTTCTAGTTAATCGGATACAAATTAGCAGTGTAACAAAGACAACGAGGAATATTAATTTAGTTTTTCTTTTCTATCAAGCTAAAAGCACATTAGATGAAAATGCTGATCAATAAATAGTTAGTTGAAGCAGCAGCCAGCTGAATGGCTAAATTCCAGCATTTCAGGTAACACTGTATGGAGAATTATTAGACGAGTAACCTTTCATACATCACATAAGAGCTGGCTTGGTGTGTATTGAAAACAAATTTTATAATTTGTAAAGAAATTGTATATTTAGTGCCTTCTAGTAAGTTATAATGGGGGGGAGGGTGCCTAGGCAATAGTAAAGATACGGAGGGAAATTTGAAAAGCAATTTACCAAGGGTCTCTGAAAATTGCCCACCCTACAAGCACAGAGATTCACAATGTGTAGACTGTTACCTATGGGTTTACAGGTAGAACCAGATCATGGGAGGCAGCAATGCAGGTAGTTTAGCATTTTCAAAACTACATGCAGAGAAAAAGTATCCACAGAAGTAGAAATACAGAGGTCAATATTCTAGAGCTTTTGTGCATGCAACTTTGGAGCAGTGCACACAAAAACGAAGTTTAAAATATTTTCCCCTGCATAAATTTTGTGCACTTCACGTTTTGGGTGCACTAAATTTATGGGCACCAAAATGGGCATCAGTTTTGCAGGAGTGGGGTTTTACTTTCCCTCCTCTGCATGTATATTAGGGCAGATTTTAAAAGCCCTACGCACGTAAATCCAGGAGGATTTATGCGGGCCGGGCCTATTTTCAAAAGGCCCGGCGGCACGCGTAAAGCCCCGGGACGTGTGTAAGTCCCAGGGCTTGAAAAAATAGACAGGGGCATGGCCAGAGGCCTCCGTTACAGCCTCTGGGTTGGGGGATCGCGCAGTGGCACTCGGCTGGCAGGCGTAACTTCCACAACAAAGGTAAGGGGGGTGGGACAGGGAGGGGAGGGGAAGGTGGGGGGGGGGGGAAGGAAAGCTCCCTCCGAGGCCGCTCTGAAATCGGAGCGGCCTCAGAGGGAACGGGGAAAGCCAGCTGGTCTCCCCGAGGGCTTGGCGCGCACCGACCCCTGATTTTATAACATGCGCGCGCAGCCGCGCGCATGTTATAAAATCGGGCGTACATTTGTGCGAGTCAGGAAGCGCACACAAATGTAGGCCATGTGCGTAACCTTTAAAATGTATTTTGGAATTATGCCAAGAAATGAAGACCAGCATCTTGAAATAAAGAACAGTTGAACAGGAAAATCTTTCTTTTGGCCACAGGTACCGACAGCAGTCAGATGGCTCACTTTTGATCAACCAAGTCACCTCAGAGGATGCTGGGCTGTATAGGTGCAGTGTTCCCAACAGCCGTGACAGCGATTTCCAAACAATCCAACTGAGAACTCGAGGTAAAGTATTTTAAGGCTAATTGTTTTCCTTAGCGCTTGTAGGAATGTTTCGCTCCCGCGAGAACGCCTGTTGTTGAGGGTCTGACGATTTGTTTGTATGCATGAAGTTTTAGTTTGAGGGGGGTGGGGGAAGAGTAACCTGAAGGGTCGGCAGGGTTCTCAACTCTTGATGGCAAGAGAGAGAGACCCATTAGATCAAAGGAGAAGAGATGGAAGGAAAGGGAGGAGGATGGTGGAAGACTGTAGTGAAGTGGGGATGAGAAAATATATGTGAATTGTAATCCACCAAGATTTTCAGATCCTCGAAATATAAATGGGTTTAAATAAATAAAAGAAGGAAAAGGGATGTGAGAAGTGTGATATGAGATAGGAAGGGAAGGGTGGAGGGGAAAGAGAGAGGTGAATAGGGGAAGCAGTGACGTACCGGGAGTCTCTGGTGCCCGGGGGCCAATGCATTTCTGCACCTCTCCAGCACGCCCTCCCCCCTATCTTTTTTGTACTAATGCTTAAGGTCACAGAAAAATCGGTGGTGTCTCTAGACAGAAGAATTTGGAGGGGGATTGGGCAAGCCAAAGTGACATTCCCACTCATCACACCCACCCCCCCTGCCTTAAAATTGGCAATAAAAAAAAAAGTCTCAATAAACGTCCCAAGGGTCTTCTGCAAAATTAAAAAAAAAAACTGGCCAGTTTACCTCTCTGGTAAAACTATTACAATTATTTGATAGCCTCATTAAACTAATTCTATAGGGTTATGAGCTTGAAGTCTGGAATCTATACAAGAAGGAACAGAATGTGAATATAAACCCTGCACCTCCAGTTCTGCAGCATGCTGCGCATCCACAGAAATTCCCCCAACAATGGAGCTTGGATGTTTCCCTTACAGCTCATCATACAAAAAAATATTTTCAAATTCTGGTGTCACCTCACAGTAACAGCAGCACAAACACCTTCCACTGCCAGACACATTGGGGCCGATTTTAAAAGCCTTACGCGCGCAGGGGGGTTACGCATGCCGAGCCTATTTTGCATAGGCCCGGCGACGCGTGCAAGCCCCAGGACTCACATATGTCCCGGGGCTTGAAAAAAGGGTCAGGGGCGGTCCGGGGCAGGGGCATGACCAGAGGCCTCCGTAGGGCCTCTAGACCGGGGGATCGAGCGCCGGTACTCGGCCGGCGCACACAACCTACACCTGCACAGAGGCAGGCGCAACTTGAAAAATAAAGGTCAGGAGGGGTTTTAGGTAGGGCTGGGGGGCAGGTTAGGTAGGGGAAGGGAGGGGAAGGTGGGGGGTGGGGGGTGGGGGTGGCGGAAGGAAATTCCCTCCGAGGCCGCTCCGATTTCAGAGCGGCCTTGGAGGAAACAGGGAAAGCCATCGGGGCTCCCCTAGGGCTTGGCGCACGCAAGGTGCACAAGATGAGGGAGGGAAGTTCTGGGATTGAGAAAGGGGGAAGGGAATAGGAAATGTTGGAAGGTGGGTTCCAGGATCTGGAGAGAAGAGAAAGGAAAGAAGGATCTGGGGGATAGAATTTGAGATCAAGGGAGCGAGAACTTGAATTGTAGTGGGTGGGGGAGGGGGAAGATATCCCCTACTGTGCTCTGATCCTGCTCCCCTTCACAATTCTTTAAATCCACTCAATTTGTCACACACACCAGCATCACTCTTCTCTCTCTCACACACACAAAATGTCCCCTTTCCACCATCTGATCTACTCTCATCCCTCAGCCTCTCTTCTCACCCTCAATGATCCCCATTCAGCCCCTCCTAATCTTACCAAAATTATCCCTTTTGCTGTCTGTACTCCAGACTCAGTCTTCTCCCATTTTGTTCCCTGCATGCTGCCTGGAAAGGGGGAGGGGGTGGTGGTGCTGGATCAGGAAGCAGAGGGCTATTCTCTGGCTGATTGAAATTCAGGACAGCTGGAAGGCAGTAAATCTTCAACCAGCCTGCTGTCCTGCCCCTCTCCCCCCACCAGATTTCTGCCACCTTAGGCACAGGCCTAGTGTCCCTGTTGTGACAAATCCAGGCCTGCCCACCCCCCACAAGCTTCCTCCCCCAGATTCCTTCATACACACAAGCTCTTACTCCCTCAGATTCCTTCGTACACACAGGCTCACACTCTCACTGGCTTCCTCTCTCACACACACACACACTCTCTCTCTCACTGGCTCTCTCACATACAACCTTCAGGCAAGCTCCCATTCATTTTTACACCACTCTCCCATCTCTAGGCAGGCATCCATTCATTCTCACACCACTCCCTCCCCCCTCCCCCCCAGGCAGGGTTCCATACTTTCTGACACCCAAACACACACACACTGAAGGCAGGCCCCATCTCTTTCTTTTTTTGGCATCCTTGGAGCCTCTCTTAGTCCTTTTCTCCCTCTGTCACCACAGCCATGTGCCTGTTGGGGAGGAGCCGGCCATTGCTACTGAAGTTCTGCTGCGTCTGTGCAGACCCTACGGTATTAAAAATGAACAGGGCTAGCACTTCCTCCATGCTGATCTCATGCATTGTGAGATCAGCCTAGAGCAGTGGTTCTCAACCTTTTTTTGGCCGGGACACACCTGACAGATGGTTCTCACATGCGTGACACACTGAGCATGTGACCGTCACGGGGCTAAATGTAAACATGCACTCTGCATCCACAGGAATCCCCTCAACCCCCCGCAATGAGTACAGAGCAGATCTAGGGCATTACCCTGTACAACTCGCCATACAAAAAAAGATATTCTGGTTCTGATGACATCTCAGTAAAAGCAAAACAAACTCCCTTTACTACCAGGCACAATAGCCCTTCTTATGAAAAGACAGTAATTTACCACTAATGCATATCCTATTGAGAAAACACAACAAATAAGATTGATACAAAAGCCTACATGCTAGTAAAATATCTCACCTCTGTCACACACCCAGAACTGACCTTCACCAAGTACAGAAAGACCACACATTATAAATATGGAGACAGAAACTGGAATGGAAAACCAAAAAAGCCACTCTGCATGCAGTGCAAACCTAGAGAAATGGAAAGAGAAATATAGCACCTAACATAGTCCCAGGATCTGCAATAATGCACACAAACTAACCCGCACAAAGATACACCTGTATTATGGAACACACTCAACCAGTAACAACCCTATCTAAGGAATACAACTATTAAACCAGGCCCTAAACACTAATACATTTCCTATTGGGAAAACAGAATAAGCCAAGCTGCTATAGCGCCCCACACAGAAATAATTGTAAAGCTTTACTAAAAATGTTACAAAACAGCTGCTGAACAGAATATCCAACAATTAAAAACTCATAAAAATTATTAAAACATGTCCAAATATCAATAAAATATTTCAAAACAGCAGACATCGCATAATACCCAATAATTAAAATGGCAATCAAGAAAAATAAATTTAAAAAGCCACCTTTTCTTACCCTCTCCAGCAACTCTCCTACTCCTTTCCCTTCCAGGCCAATAGCACTCACAGGAAGCAGCAAGGGCTGCTGAAGCTTTGTCCTCACAGTCCTCTTCCTTAGCGCCCACAACCAGTCACTCACACACATAACTCCAATTAGACCCCACGAACAGTCTCGGTCTCTCTCACCTCCCTGACCAGTCTCTCTCTCAATCACACTCATGGTCTCTTATATACAAGCTCTCAATCACACACAAATGCTCTCACACCCACACCAGCTCTCACCCAGGCTTCCATTCACACCCACACACACCAGCTCTCACCCAAGCACCCATTCACACCCACACACACCACCTCTCACCCAAGCACCCATTCACACCCACACACAACACCTCTCACCCAGGCTCTCATTCACACACAGACACTCCAGCTCTCACCCAGGCACTCATTCACACACAGACACCCCAGTACTCACCCAGGCACTCATTCACACACAGACACCCCAGCTCTCACCCAGGCACTCATTCACACACAGACACCCCAGTACTCACCCAGGCACTCATTCACACACAGACACACCAGCTCTCACCCAGGCACCCATTCACACCCACACACACCACCTCTCACCCAAGCACCCATTCACACCCACACACAACACCTCTCACCCAGGCTCTCATTCACACACAGACACCCCAGTACTCACCCAGGCACTCATTCACACACAGACACCCCAGCTCTCACCCAGGCACTCATTCACACACAGACACACCAGCTCTCACCCAGGCACCCATTCACACCAGTTCTCACCCAGGCTTCCATTCACACCAGCTCTCAACCAGGCACCCATTCACACACAGACACACCAGCTCTCACCCAGGCACCCATTCACACACAGAGACACCAGCTCTCACCCAGGCACCCATTCACACACAGAGACACCAGCTCTCACCCAGGCACCCATTCACACACAGACACACCAGTTCTCACCCAGGCACCCATTCACACCAGTTCTCACCCAGGCTCCCATTCACACCAGTTCTCACCCAGGCACTCATTCATACACAGACACATCAGTTCTCAACCAGGCACCCATTCACACACAGACACACCAGCTCTCACCCAGGCACCCATTCACACCCACACACACCACCCTCTCACCCAGGCACCCATTCACACCCACACACACCACCTCTCACCCAGGCACCCATTCACGCACACAGACGCACCCGCTCTCACCCAGGCACTCATCCACGCACACAGTCGCACCCGCTCTCACCCAGGCACTCATCCACGCACACAGACGCACCCGCTCTCACCCAGGCACTCATCCACGCACACAGACGCACCCGCTCTCACCCAGGCACTCATCCACGCACACAGACGCACCCGCTCTCACCCAGGCACTCATCCACGCACACAGACGCACCCGCTCTCACCCAGGCACTCATCCACGCACACAGACGCACCCGCTCTCACCCAGGCACTCATCCACGCGCACAGTCGCACCCGCTCTCACCCAGGCACTCATCCACGCGCACAGACGCACCCGCTCTCACCCAGGCACTCATCCACGCGCACAGACGCACCCGCTCTCACCCAGGCACTCATCCACGCGCACAGACGCACCCGCTCTCACCCAGGCACTCATCCACGCGCACAGACGCACCCGCTCTCACCCCAGGCACTCATCCACGCGCACAGACGCACCCGCTCTCACCCAGGCACTCATCCACGCCCACAGACGCACCCGCTCTCACCCAGGCACTCATCCACGCCCACAGACGCACCCGCTCTCACCCAGGCACTCATCCACGCGCACAGACGCACCCGCTCTCACCCAGGCACTCATCCACGCCCACAGACGCACCCGCTCTCACCCAGGCACTCATCCACGCGCACAGACGCACCCGCTCGCACCCAGGCACTCATCCACGCGCACAGACGCACCCGCTCGCACCCAGGCACTCATCCACGCGCACAGACGCACCCGCTCGCACCCAGGCACTCATCCACGCGCACAGACGCACCCGCTCGCACCCAGGCACTCATTCACGCGCACAGACGCACCCGCTCTCACCCAGGCACTCATCCACGCGCACAGACGCACCCGCTCTCACCCAGGCACTCATCCACGCGCACAGACGCACCCGCTCTCACCAAAAACTTCTTCTTCCTTCGCTGCAGGGATGGGCTCCAGTTCCGCCGCGGCTTTACTCCGGCGGGCCTTCTTTTTTTCGCCACCGCGGGAATGGGCTCCCGTGGTGGCCTCGGTCGGGTTTCCTCTTCGCTGCCACAGGCTGTGGCGGCCTTGCTTTGTCGGGGTCAGGTCTCCTCTTCGCCGCCATGGGAACGGGCTCCCATGGCGGCTTTGCTTCGTCGGGGGTCGGGTTTCCGCTTCACTGCGCGATCTTGCTTCGTCAGAGTTCAAAATTCCTCCCTGCCTGCCTCACCGGCCAATCAAAGGCTTCCTCCCTTCTTCCTACGCCCACTGGTAGGGAGGAGGCTTCCGATTGGCCTGCGCGGGGGCAGGCAGAATGAAGGAGGCTTCCCATTGTGTAATGGGGGTAGGAAGAACGAAGGCTTCCAATTGGCCCGCGTGAGCTGGAAAAAGGCAAAAGGAAAGTAGAACGGGGTAGTGGGACACCGGGAGACGCGACACACCTGGAGGTGTTTGGCGACACACTACTGTGTCGCGACACACCGGTTGAGAAGCGCTGGCCTAGAGAATGTGCTACCCTCATGAGTTTTTAATACTGCGGGCCAGCACAAACGACAAGAAAAGTGCACTTCTCTGCTCAGCCGCTGTTGAGATGTGATCCACCAGTGACTGGATGGCCCCTCTCCCCTGTTTTTCAACCGCTGGTGGAATGAGGTTCCCCAGTGACCGCGTGGGCCTCCCTTTATCGTCCATGCACCCGGGGGCATTGGCTCCCCCTTGGTATGCCACTGAGGGAAAGGAAGAGGTGATGAACACCCCCCCCCCCAACCACCCACTTAAAACACATTACCCATAACTCGCTACCCATGCATGAACCACACCTACATAGCCACATGTAGACATCACTGACCCCCTCTCCACTATCGGCATCCCACCCACACCCACTCCCAAAACATTTTGTGTGCTCAAACCTTATATAGAGAAATGTGCCTTTGTTTAATGCTTTTAGCATGCACTTTCCAACTTCTTTATACTTACTAGATGTGAAAGGAACTGTGAGCATTGAGAATGATTCTCTTTAGAAGTAGAACAGAACCGCTTTTAGATCACCTAAGAGTTATCAGTTCTGTCCTTTTTTTCTGTTCTCCACAAAGACATTTCCACCCAGGGCCAACTCTAATGGTTGCAAGGCCTGGAACAAATCAGTCTGTGGGAGCTTCCCGCTGCCTTCTAACCACCTGGTGCTTCTCCAGATGTCTTTCATGTTGACCTGCATGCACCCATAGATCCTGTGAGACTACAAGGTTCTGTGCGTTTCAAACCATGAGATGTCTGAGACAGCAGCAGAGGTGGGAGAGGTCCCCATGCAGGTTAATGGGAACATTGAGTACCATGAGGTCGAAGTGCAGGATCCAGGCTATATCCTAGTAGGGACAGCCCTATTTGCATCTTTTCTTGTAGTATTATTGTAGTACAATGATTCTCATCAGCCCACATGCTTCCCAAACAGATCTGATTTTTAGGATATCCACAATTTACATTTATGAAATACACTCAATAATTCCTCGGAAACACAGGTTAATTGGGTGTTTTGGCTACTTTGAAAACCAGAACTGTTTGAGGGCCAGGGGGGACAGCAGTAGAGAACCACTGATCATCAAGCTATAGAATTTCCCTGTCACGTTGCCTTTTCTAGGATTGCATCTGAGACACTAAACTTCTGTTATGCGTAAGGGAATTAAATGGAATATCTGGTTCAACTGGTCAGAAACTGGGGCTACATGTCCTTAAAGTTATAAGATATTTATGTTTGTGCAGGTGAGCTGAAAATCACTGGTCCACCATCCAGCGTTACTGTTCCTGTGGGAGAAAATGCACAACTGCAGTGCATTGTGGCAGGTACCAATGTCAACGTAAGATGGTCAAGGTAACTGAGTCACTGACAAACATCTTTTTTATTTTATTATTTATGATTTCTCAGCTTGTTAGGGTCATGCTTTTTGTCTTTTTTTTTAAAAATAGAATGATAGTTTACATTTAACCCCTTATAGCCCTCGCCACATCTGTACACTGGGACAATGCTGTATACTTCTTACCTTCTGGAGTCTCTCCTTTCCCACAGAGAGGTCTTTTAAGCCCCACATATTCCTCTGACCTATGCTTGGAGAAAGCTGCCTCAATACCACTTATCCTCATTGTTTTTTCTTTTTCTCCTAGTTTGCTAATAGTGGAAGACAGAGATAGCCCCCCAAAAAAAACAAAAAACCTTCTTTGCTTGCTTTTACCTTATTTCTTCTGCTCCTAAATACTTGTGTACTTTCTTAAAAAAATAATCACAGTGCTATTATAAAATAGAACATCGAGGAGTGGGGGTCAGCCTAGTGGCAGTACTGTGCACAGCCATGCAGATGGATCCTGGTTCAGTCCCTGAATTGGATCTTCTGCACTCCAGGTTCACTGGGGCTGGGGATGCTGCGAAGGTAGCATTCACCGCCTTGCGAGAGGGGGGATTCAAGCTCATTAGTAGGGATGACACCTTGTGGCCAGATTTAGGGCCCATGATACAGGGTTCTGGAAGGAGTCCTGGTGCATGACTCCTGGTCTCAGGAGCATTGCCACAATGACTAGTGCGAGGGAGTGTCTATTAAGTAGGAAGAAAATCCTTTTTTGTAAGTTGCAAAAGAAGGCTCATGGCACCAGCATCCCAGCAGTGATTCGAACTGAACTTGGAAGAAAAAGAAGAGGGGAGGAACTACTGGGCTTAAAAACAAAACAATATAGAACAGTGATGTATGGTAATTGACATTTGAAGCCTGGCATGTAATTAATATTACTGATTTAAACAAAATTATTTGTATTAGATGTAAAACTTGACAGTGTGAGATACAATTATAGCAAGACTGAGTTATAAGCATAAGATATTGAATCTTTTAAATGTTACAATACATAATTAGCAGGAAATTGCGCATATTGCTTTTTTTTTTTTTTTTTTACCACCATCTAAACCTGAACTGTTTGGACTTTGAGGTGAACCTCAGATACCCTGTCTTTGGGCCACTAAAGAACTGTGAAGCTGCACTTGTTTGTCACATGATGGTGCACGTAGCTCATTTGTGCAGCTTGTTTCCTGTTCTATTCATAGGATATCATAGTGTACATAAAGTTGTACAGTCACTGTACAATGCAATTCTCTTGCCATTAAGCAGCATTCAGCCTATTCCATCAGCCAGTGCCTCTGTGAATTTTCTCTCTTGTTAAAGGAATGGGATTCCAGTGCGAGCAGATGGCCACCATATTCACATGTCCGCAGACGGCAGCCTGATTTTAAACAATGCTCAGCCAGCTGACGAGGGCTCTTATACCTGTAATGCTTATACTGGCTCCCACTCAGTTAGTGCTACTGCGGAAGTCAAAGTGCTTAAGGACAGGCCAGCAGGTGAGCTCCTAACTATCCTGTTTTTTTCCCCTTCTTTCCTCCCAGCTTCATTCCATTTTGAGCAACAGTGACATCTAGAGGAGACATGTGGACACCCATGTAGCAGTTTCTCCACTGATATTCCCACAAATTTATGTATATTCATTTTAAATATAGTTTATCTCCATTATATAAACTATTGTAGGATAGCAACAGAGGTAAAAAAAAAAAAAGTTTTTGCTTGATTTATACTGTTGTACTTTTGACTTTATTTATAAACATTTGCGGACCTTATTTAATATCCCCACCTCCTTCATGCACGAGGTATGGGCTCCCTGGCTAAACTTTGCTGGGCTGCTCTTGATTCTGTTGCTATTTTATCTGCTTGTGGCGCCCCCCAGGTTATTTTGTCTGCTAAAAGTTAATGTTATAGCAGTTTTTAAAATTGTCTTAAATAAATCACCAGGGTTTTGCCATCACCAAAATACTGATGTCCCATTTTATGAGAGCACATACTCTTTAGCACAGCTATGAGAAAAGCAGTTTTGTTTGTGTGTTTCAATTGCTATCCAAGAGCTTTCTGGCTGGTTTGCATGTAGGCCTCCAGGACAAGTTTAAAAACTGGGCACACAGTCTGCAGGTAATTCTACCCATGGGCTTTGCACCATTTTTCAAAGAAGAAGTACAAGCATATTTTCCCTTTGAAAACTGCCCCAGGAAAAAGTACCCATATAAATTTCTGCAGGTATCATTTCCCTTGAAAATAATACTTCTGGATTTCAAAATGGAATCTACATGCATTATTTCTTATCCCACACCTAAACGAGCCCCAGGATCACCTGCTTTTACCTGCCTAAAATTGTGTGTGGTTTTGATTTCTGTGCTTACTTTTAGTTGGGTAGTGGCTGGGCAATTTCCAAATAGCCAAGTTACCCACGTAAATGGTTTTAAAAATTGGCCTCCTCTGGATTGCAATTTCCAGAATATTCTGGCATTAGAATTACAAATTAGACCTCAGAACTCGATAGAACCATTCCATTGGTGCATATGGAAATATTTAGTCCCATTACATTACTGTAACTCTGAAATGTATACAGCATTTTAGCTGAATGTTCCTGTGTCCTGAACTTTTTGCCTGCTGTTTTCTCAATTCCAGCTCCATTGCTTCAGCCGGGGGACCCAAGCAGAGAATGTATTGACCTGCCAGATCTTGCCAACTGTGAACTGATCATCCATGCCCAGCTCTGCTCAAATCAGTACTACTACAGTTTCTGTTGTGCCAGCTGCTCCCGGTATCAGCCCAATAACAGCCCCATCCAGCATCAGGGATAAGAGAGATTCTTTCTGCCATCAACCACTTCCTTCCTAAGGTGCACACGGTCTGCTCAGGGTATGATGATTGTACAAAGAAAATGGTGACAAGGGCCTCTCCTTCAGACTTTCTCCCAGTTCAACATACTAGAAAACAAGACTGTGATATACAACTGCATTTTGTACACTGTATGCCCATTATCCCAATACCAAGAGCACGGTTTCATTGCTAAACTTACAGCATATTCTCGTTGTAAGATCTTTGCTCCAAAGCACACTGAACCCTCTTCTGTCCATTATAATTAACATGCTGCTCACTATGATATTCCAAAAGGCTCCAATAGAAGCCTTCTATAGGGGAACAGGAGTTAAATCACACATAATTAGCATGGAGTCTGAACCCTTGTATTATTACACTACAGACCATTAGCAACTAATAAAAAGTTGCTATTAATTTTATTACCATTTAAAATTGATTATTGCATTAAATGACTTGCTAAGGTGCATAATCAAAAGAATTCCTCTGTAATTGTATCATTTTGGAAAAATAAGTCAGGACAATAAAAGTAATATAACTGATCCACCAAAGAGCTTCATAAAACATTTTCTAGGCAGTTTTCTGAAATGTTATGTTAGAAGAAGGGGTGGGAAACTTCCCCATCCCATGAAAAGCCTGTTTGAAGATGGCATTATGAAACAGTTAACTCTCTCTGGCATATATACAAAGGTGTTTTCTGTATTTCAACATGATTAAACTCATAATAAAATTTTAAAAAATAATAATAGTATTAGCTTGCACCATTTGGTGCTCACTTTTTAAATATTTTGCAAGGGACACATGGCCTCCAGCTCACTCACGCAGCATATAAGAGGCACACCTACAGTCATGACATATGTTAACTGCACACGTACCTGACATTTTGTGAAACAGTTAATGCGATAGTGCAATCTGACATAGCCAGAAATTGTTCTTTATGAGAATAATTTCTCCTCAGCAGAGTTAAACGTAATGTCACAGAATACAGCAGTGCTCAAAATTCTTGTGAATAGGTGCAGGTGACACTGGAAAAGCCACAGCAAAAACCAAACCATTTATTTCCAAAAGGACCTGGGTAAGCTAGACAGGTGGCAGGGCCCTATTTGGTTTGAAATTACTTTTGGAATTACTTAACACAGAATCTGAATAGATAAAGCTACACAGTATGGTGTTGTCTCCCCTGAAGTAAAGTAGAAACATATCAGTGGTTTCATTCACATGCACTCAGGCATGGTGGTAGTCACTTTTAAACCATTCAATATAATTAGGGACCTTTGTTTGCAGGTTTTATTTTTGTTTGAATTTTCAATGTTATAAAAAAAGAAAATCAGTGGAAAAATGACTGTTATAATGCACAGGAGAAAAATCAGTGCAAAAGTTATTTTTCCACTGATTTTTTTTTTTGATATAACATTGAAATTCCCATAAAAAAAACCCAAAAAAACTGAAAACAAAAGTCCCTAAATATAATGCATGAACTTCTGACTACTTTTCTGCACACTGTTTACTTTGTCATTCTACATTGGCAGCATGTCATACCACTTTCCACCGAAACAAAGCAGCATAAGGGCCAGTTGTACTAAAAGATTTTGCTCATTTTAAGGTGAATTTTAAAAGTCCTACTCGCACCAAAACCGAAGATACGTGCATAAGTTGAGCCAATGTGCGCTGAGAGGATTTTATAAGCTGCCCATGGATGCGCGTATCTCCAGGTGTGTGCACAAGTGAAACAATTCTAAAAAGGGGCAGGTCATGGGGGACGGCCAAGAGATATGCATGTAAATACTTATGCGCACAGGTGCGCGCTGGGGTCCTCTGCTGCGTAACTTTACTACTGCTAGGGATGGCATGTAAGCAATAAAACAAAAAAAAATCAAGGCTAGTCAGTAGGGCTTTAAGGGTTGAAGCTAACAGGGGGATTTGGAAGTCCTATCCCTTAAGTGGGTGAAATGGGAACAAACTGGGAAAATGGCGAATAGTGTTGGCACACGTCCCTTATAAAAATTTCCCCACTTATGCAATAGAAGCAGCATTTGCGCACAGATGCGTGTGTCCATTTAAAATTGTGCACAGATCTATGTGTGTCCAGGAAATTTTATAATATGCACGCATGTTATAACATGAAGGTATCTCTGGACACGAGCTGGCAAATGTGCGCACTCGCACCTGTTTAAAAGTTGTTGTCCCAGGGTTTATAGGAAAAAGGTTAGCGCATCTTGTCCTAAGGAAGGCAACATATACACAGATTACCTATACCTGTCTCAGAGTATTACCCAAACCCTAGCTACTGATGACCATCATTCTCCCCTTGAGAGCACTATTATTGCTCAAAACCAAAAATATATAGTTTATTTCAATACCCTGTCTTTTATATTCATCTGACAGTAAGTCTTTGCTACAGAATGCCTTACAGGGCTATAACGCAAAAAAAAAAAACAAACCCCAACAAAACACCCACACCCTATAAACTACTAGAAACATGAAACAAAGGTCACGCTGGACTCTAAACTGTTTCTTGCTGCATCTCCATTGGAAGTCTTGTAAACCAGCATCTTTAAACATCACATTTTATTCAAATCCCCCTCCCTAGCAAAACAAAAAATAAATAAATCACCAAATTTTCTATTATACGCAGGACTACCATTTCCTTAGCCTGTATTTCAACTGGCGATATATTACCAAAACAGCTTCTCAGTTCTCATGTCCCATGTATTTACATTGCAATTCTGACAACTTAATGATTTTCAGAGTAAAAGAGTAGGACAATACTCTGGAGAGAGAAAAATAACCCCCGAGGTTAAATATTTAAGAAATGTGTGCTGTAAAAAGACATCTGCAATTCCAAAAGAAGTATTTGCAGTTGTATTTGAGATACCACCATAACTAGTCTGATTATAGAGTAACTATAGTCCTATAGTTTATTTTGATTTTTTATTTAAAGAATAGTTAATAAAGTAGGTGAATTCTAGCTTTCATGGAAGCAAACAGATGCAAGCATAGTGCAAGTTTTGTGACATAGCTCCAGTGAAAGAGGCAATTATAAAGGTTATCTTTCAAAAAATGAATAGCAGACCCAAATGAGGAAAACAGGGAAGAGCAGAAGCACTGGCAAGTCAGATGTAAAAAAAAAAAGTAATTAAGAAGGCTAGGAGGGAATTTGAAAAGAAGCTTGCCATAGAGGTAAAAACAAGTAATAAAAATTTTTCCAAGTACATTCAAAGCATAGGGAAGCTAACATTTGGCAGCACAGTAATAAGGAGAAATTGTGTTACCTGTTATTTTCTTTCTGTGAATCCTGCTATACCAGTCCAATCCAGCCGAAATAGATGTTTTGTCCCCCTACCAGCAGATGGCGGCAGAGTACACAGACTTTCCCCATGACATCATTGCCACTATGTATAAATGGTGCAGCACAGAAAAACTCCAGTATTCCTATGACAAAGGACTTAAACAACAAGCTGAATTAAATATATCCAAAGACTTCAAATATGCTGAGAGACACAACCCTCAAAATCCAACCCCTTTGTCCAAATACTTTGGAAGGGAGGCTAGAGAAGAAAAATAGGGTAGGCAAATATGATGATCTACAGTCTACCAAAAATATACATGCAGAGGTGGAAGAAAACATGCACGTGCAGTAGTGGTATGAAAGAGACTAATTACTGGGAGGGTCTTAGACTGGTGTAGCAAGATTCATTGAAAGAAAATTAACAGGTAAAAAAATTTCTCCTGAGAGTCACGTGATGTGGTGAGCCAGGACGGTCACTTCCTCCTGAGCTCCAGGTGCCATGCTCCGGCATACATCCTTTATTAACTTTCTAACCCATCTTTTTGGAGTGGCCATCCAGTATACTCAAGGGGCTAATGTCAATAGTCACCTACATTAATAAATAGTCGCCGGGAATGCCAGCTCGCGGTGGAAAGAAAGATAAAGAGAAACCCCGCGAGACCAAAGTCAAAATGGTGGCAGCAGCGGCACGGGCAAGAGACCACGATGATGATAAGCTCCCACACGACTTGATGCTCGCGGAGATCAAAGAGGTAGTCCTGGTGGCACTTGAAAAGCTTGCAGGCATATCTGCCTAGTTGGGAGAGGTGAAAACGGCACTTACTGACCTGGGCCCTCGTGTGGAGCAAGTGGAAGGCTGGGTCTCACTCCTGGAGGACGATTTGCTAACTACCACCGCTAAGATGGCTGCCATGGAAAAAACCCTAGAGGAGCAGGCCGCAAAGTTCGACGATCTGGAAAACCGTTCACGGCATTCTAATTTAAGATTTTTGGGCTTGCCTGAATCTATTGAAGACAGTAAATTTGGCGACCTCCTAGAGTCCTGGCTCCCTGACGCACTGGGCCTACCTGAATTAAAACCTCACTTTCACGTCCAGTGAGCGCATCGCCTCGGAGTAAGGAAGGACTCTGATATTCGGCCACAGATTGTAATTGTGAAAATTCTCAATTTTGCTCATAAATCTATGATTATGCGGGCTTTTCGCAGGTGTTCAGAACTGACCTACCAAACACACCGAATTCGCATTCTTCAGGACTATTCGGCCAAAATAGCTGTTTTTCATTGGAGCTTCTCTCCGATATGCTCGGCTCTTTTTAAGCAGCAAATAAAATTCTCCTAGGCAAAAAAAACAAAGAGACAACCTTATACCGTGGAAAGATTTATTATTGTAATACAGAGCCCGACTCCGGCCGAGTTTTGCCAATTAAGGCTGCATCAGGGGCTAAAAATAAAACAGTAATCAACAAAGATAGGGGGGGATTTAGTTAGGGCTGGGGGCAAGGTAAGGGAAGACAGGGGAAGATGGGAACGGAGGCAGGCTGCTCGGCTTGGCTGCGCAGGTTGCACAATTGTGCACCCCCCTGCACCCCCCTGGATTTTATAACATGCACGCGGCAGCGCGCGCATATTATAAAATCAGGTGTAGATTTGTACGCGCATAAACTTTAAAAATCTACCCCCAAATGCACTACAGACAGTGGGGTCATTTGTTTGGTGGTGGTAAACAAGATTACCTGTCATGCTACATTGAAAGAATCAGACTCTGGAAAAAATAGTGCTTTTTCAGTCATTGTACTTTTTAAAAATTCTATATATTTCCTTTAAATATCATACAATTATAAGCAATAACTATACAAATCTGTTTTGAGATGCTATACTATATTCCAAAACAAGGCACTAAAAGGTTAAAGATTTGCAGAAGTTGTTTTGCCTTTTGGCACTTCATGCCTCTATTCTCTACACATAAGGGATTAATAAACTTTTTCTCATTTTTATTTTAGAAGTGATTTGCAAGTTGTCTAATTTATGTGTATATTACAATGAAGACAAATTTTATATTGAAGTGTTCCTTGATTTTCTAATGGTGAAATTTTCTGAAAGCATTGTCATGTGAGATTTCAGGCACTACAATCAAGAAATTGTGAGCAACATCTGAGTGTTCTCAGAAATAGCTGGAGCAGAGTAACCAATGAAAAAGTTATCTGATAACCATGTGACATTCCCTAGAATCATGTTAATAATTCCCCCCCCCCCCCCCCCCCCATTATTCTGTTTTTAAAACTAATTATTAATGGCGAGCATGATAGCTCACTCCCTGCCCCGGTTCTGATTGAGCTGGAAGCCCAAAGGAAGAGAAGTAAATTTGCAAAAGCGCCATGCCCCTCCCCAAAACAAAAACAACCCTAACTAAATTTTCCCACAGTCTGATAATACAAACCAATTTTGATGTTTTTGACTTGTATGAAACATTGGAGCATTCACAATTTGACTTTCTTGTGCTCTTTGTTCCATGTTTGGTTATACAATAACTTGCTCACAGCAGAGGAGATACTGACAATCTTGCTTCCCATTTCAGAAGTCATGCAGCATTTTTCTTCTTCTTTATGAATTCTGTGGTATTGGCCTCTATTACAGTCTTCTTTTTTTTTTTTTTTTACTTATTGTACCTCTCCATGGTAGTATAGCACTAGTGGTATTTATTGTATGGTGCTTCTTGCACAAACGTAAATGTCAGTTTCAATAAAAAAAATATAAACAATGAAAAAATGCTTCCAGGAAGACTAACCAGTCCAACAGCAACCATAAAAGAGAAAAGAGAACAGCTATTTTATTCAAACAAACCTTACTTGACTCAGATCAAGTACATAGTGCAACAGATCATAATCATTATAAATTATAGCACACAAAAATTATAGGTAATACCTTCAGGAGATTGTGGTATAACATACCACTGCAACTGCCATACCTCCAACCTCAAAGCTACACTGTCTGTTTCATTGTTGTTTTTTTTGCCCACTTTGTGTCCATGAGAAAAGCCCTTGATTAATGAAGCCTGTATTTATCAAATGCTTTTGTTTAAACAGTAGTAATTTGGGTATTGGAAAAGTGTTTATGTTTTACAAAGATGCGTAGTGATTACTACTATACCCTGGCCTGTAGCAGGATACATTTTAGAGAATATGAGTAAAGTAAACCATAGTGTAGCTTTGACGTTTGAAGTAACCAATGCATTGGACACCACTGATTTATTTATTTTCTAAATTGCAACTCAGATTTAACCTCAAATAACTCATTTCAGTTAAAAACACACATTCTCCTTGTTACACAAAATCCACGGTTTTCTAACCAGCCCATATCATGCCTCTGAATGTTCTGAAAGGCATTTGACAATCCAGCCGTCTCATTTAAGCTTTTCAGTTTGGGGATGCATTCATAGGGGCAGATTTTCAAAGGGTTACGTGCGTATATTACGCGCGTAACCCTGAAAACCCGCTCCTGCGCACGCCAAGCCTATTTTGCATAGGCTCAGCGACACGCGCAAGCCCCAGGACATGTGTATGTCCCGGGGCTTGAAAAAAGGGGCGGGGCATGGATGGTCCGGGGTGGGGGCGTGGCCAGAGGCCACCGAAGGCCTGCTAGGCTGGGGAATCGCACGCCGGCACTTGGCCGGTATGCGCAACCTACGCCTGCCCAGAGGCAGGCGCAACTTAAATAATAAAGGTAGGGGGGATTTAGGTAGAGCTGGGGGGGCGAAAGGAAAATTCCTTCGAGGCCGCTCCGATTTCCCCGTTCCCTCCGATTTTGGAGCGGCCTTGGAGGGAATGGGGAAAGCCATCGGGGCTCCCCTAGGGCTCGGCGCTCGCAAGGTGCACAAGTGTGCACCCCTTTGTGCGTGCTGACCCTGGATTTTATAACATGCGCGCCAGGTTGCACGCAAAAATCTACGCCCGTGCGTAGGTTAGAAAATCTGGCCCATAGTGTTTTGCCAAATGATCTTTGGATAATATTACCCTCAGCCTTGGACTTAAATTAAGATGTTCACTATTTTGTACATGAGGAGAATCAAAGGGAAGACTGCAGGGCTAATTTCAACTTGCTCCAGGCTTTCAAGACCACAGTCTCCATTATAAAGCTACTTCCCTAATAAAATTAATCAGTCTAGAATTTGAGAACTGTTATATGATTAGAGCTATTTTAGTCTGGCTATAATTGCTTCATATATTTGCAGCAAGATATATGACTAGTGCAGATTTATATAAGATACCCCATAACATATAAAGCATATCAAAAAACACATGACATTACAGAACCAATTAGAATGGAAGCTTTAAAATGCTGCACAACATTTTATATCAGCTAATGGCAAGATTTTCAGAGTGCATATGTAATACCACAATGAACATGCTAGTCCAGTGTTAGTATTTTCCTTTGGTCATCTATTTTCAGTTTATGTTTAATCACACAAAAAAACTAATTAAATGTATTTAAAAGAAGAGCTATGTTTAGTCATATTTATACATATACATATCTATAATTTATCAGGTTGGTGATAATTATTTCTAAAAAGGAGAAACCAAGTTTGCTTCCCTTTAAATGTTGTTTTTCATAGATAGCAGGATGAATTAGTCATTACATGTGGGTGACATCATCTAGCGGCACAGAATGGACTCATCTCTCCAAATTAGTAGAACTTTGATCTTTACTTAGTATGTGTGGAAGTTCCCATGTAGGCATTGCCTCGTGAGCCTCCTCAGTCTATAACAGATCTAAATCTAGCTGTATATTTGACTCTCCAGGGAGGCAGGCATTCCATGACTAATTCATCTTGCTATCTAAGGAAAACACCATTTACGGAAAGCAAACTTGCTTTTTCTGTCGATAAGCTGGATGAATTAGCCATTACATGAGTTGCAGCAGAGCGTTTACTGAATAAGCAACCTGGACTCCACCATGAAGAGTAGACTACTGTGAGAAGAGATTATGCAAAACTGCCTGTCCTTGATAGGTTATCCAGAGAGTGAAGACATAAAGGTGTCAATTGGTGATCAGGTTGCAGTTTTGCAGATATCTTCAAGGGGTATTTCTTGCAGTTGAGCAATGGAAGAGGCCATATCTCATACTTGATGAGCTTTGACAGTCTAACCTGTAAACTGCTAAGGTGTAGCAGTGTTGAATGCTTTCTGCTATCTAGTTGGACAACTGGAACATCCAGTCTGTTAGGGTTGTATAACACAAACAACCGAAAAGACTTAGAACGTGGCTGAGTTCTTTTTTTTGTAATAAGCCATGGCTCTTTTGCAGTCCAAGGTATGAAGGGTTTTCTCCCATTCATGGGCATGAGGTCTTGCATAAAAGGTAGGTAATATATTGGATTGATTAATTGAAAAACCGATACAAACTTCGGCAGAAACTTCAGGTGAGTACAGAGGACCACTCTGTTATGGAAGAACTGCATGTATGGTGGATAGTTTTTAAACTAGAACAAGGGGGAAAGCAGACAGTCACTCAACAGTGCACGGTTCAGAGGGAGGTAACTTTGAAGGATACAAATGAGACAGGAGAGTTAGGGCATCCCAACACAGAGGTTCCAATAAAAGCTAAAGTAGACCATGTGCCTATAAGTAAAGAATCATCTCTTTACCTGCTTTCTCTAAAATTTATTATGTTGCAGCTAAAGAAGTATCATCACATAGTAAGCCAGGAGACGCCTCATTAAATTTAACAGCTACAATTGAGACTACTCCTGAAACTAATATATCTTCAAGAGCTACTTGCATGTGGCTTTCGTTTTTGCTTCTGATAGGGATGCAGTTTTCTGTCTCTACATGCGAAATAGACATGAACTTTTCCATGGAAAGAAAGTTTGGATATACCCAGACTTTTCCAGAGCTACACAAATAAGGAGGAAGAAATTCCTAGCGGACCAGCGGTTAAACAAGAAGTGGAAAGTAAAGGTGGAACAATGATCATTAAATTTCCATGTAGATGTGAATTGACGCACCAAAATCAGAAATACGTTTTCTTTGAAATTTCACAACTACGAACTTTTCTGGATTCCCTAACCCAATGTCTTCAGCTATAGGATCAGAGCAAAAGTAGACAGATCATGTGTTTTCCTTGATTTCAATTGTTAAAGGGTTTACCCTAAATATTACCTTTATCCGCTTTATATATTCTTTTTCTTTCCTGGAGATTACCTCTAAAATACAGGGTTTTTTAAAATTTCATTGTAATTAATGGATTTAAATGAGGAATATGACTATAATTTATCTGTACTTAATATAATATCTATTTCCTGATTGTATATCTCAAATTGCATAAATAAAAAAATTAAAAAAAAATCATCTGAACTAAAGGATTCTAAATATTCCCTATCAACTGAAAAACAGGTTGCTAATACAAACAAAAAACACACTTTGAAATGTGTATGTCAATACCAGAAGTCTAAGAAGTAAGATGGGAGAGTTAGAATATACAGCAGTGAATGATGAAATGGACATAATTAGCAATTCAGAAACCTGGTGGAAGGAGAATAACCAATGGGACAGTGCTATATCAGGGTACAAATTATATCGCAATGATAGGGAGGATCAAATTGGGAGGGGGGGAGGTGGTGCTTTATGTCCGGGAGGGGATAGAGTCCAACAGGATAAAGATCATGCAAAGAGTATAAATTCACAGTAGAATTTATATTGGTAGAAATCTCATGTGTGTTGGGTAAGAGTTTAGTGATAGGAATATACTACTATCACCTAGCCAAAATGATGAGACGGATGATGAACTGCTAAGAGATGTCAGGGAAGCTAACCAATTCGGCAGTGCAGTAATAATGGGAGATTTCAATTAACTGGAAACAATGAGGGAAACCAAATAAATAAATATGAAAAAATAGCCTAAGTGACTGTATCAGCAAGCCTGACGTTGTGATTTCTAAAAAAGAACCCAACCGGTCTTTTAATCATTTACCATCACTTTCAAAAAATTTTTGTATTGAATTTCAAAAAAATGTTTTTTCATCATATTTTTATCTTTTCATTAAAAATCTTTATAAGCATTTTAACTTCAACTCTAGTCCATGAGAGAAGTTTAACCAGCAGTCTCTTTGTCAAGGTAATAACCACAGCCCTATACGGCCGGTGTTTCGCAATAAAAGCTTCCTCAGGGGCATATGAAATTTCTATCACAAGTCTTTGCCTAAAAGCATCAAAGAAACACAAATTTAGTGAGATGTTATAAGTCAAAACAGAAAAAATACTTATCTTGACACCAGAGGCTACCATTTCAAAATGGACCCAGCGTCTCTACTGTCTTCTTCTTTCCTGTGAAGAAGTTTGGGTTACTGTACTGACTCTCCTTGATAATATTTTTGAGATTTCAATTAACCCCAGTATTGACTGGGTAAATATAACATCAGGACATGCTAGATGTGTAACGTTCTGGGATGGAATAAATGACTGCTTAATGGAGCAATTGGTTCAGGAACCAATGAGAGAGGGAGCTATTTTAGATCAAATTCTTAGTGGAATGCAGAATTTGGTGAGAGAGGTAACAGTGATGGGGCCACTTGGCAATACTGATCATAAATTGATCAAATTTCAATTAATGACTGGAAGGGAGATAATATGAAAGACTACAGCTCTACACTAAATTTTCAAAAGGAAAACTTTGATAAAATGAGGAAAATATGGAAAGGTGAAGCTGCAAAGGTTAAAAGTGTACAACAGGCATGGACATTGTGTAAAAATACCATCTTAGAAGTGCAGTCCAGATGTATTCCAGGCATTAAGAACATGGAAGGAAGGCCAAACAATTACTGGCATGGTTAAAAGGTGAGGTGAAAGAGGCTATTTTAGCCCAAGAAACATCCTTCTGAAGAAAATAGGAAAAAGTATAAGCATTGTCAAGTTAAGTATAAAACACTGATAAGACAGGCTAAGAGAGAATTTGAAATGAAGTTGGCAGTAGAGGCATAAACTCATAATACATATTTTAAAAAATATATTCAAAGCAGGGAAGCTGCAAGAGTCAGTTGGACCATTAGATGATCAATAGGTTAAAGGGGCTCTTAGGGAATATAAGGCCATTGCGAAAAGACTAAATTAATTCTTTGCTTCTGTGTTTACTAAGGAGGATGTTGGGGAGATACCAATTCCAGAGACTGTTTTCAAGGGTGATCATTTGGTTGAACTGAACCAAAGATGTAGTTGGTCAGATTGACAAACTAGACTAGCAAATCACCTGAACTGGATGGTATGCACCCCAAGGTTCTGAAAGAACTCAACAATTAAATTTCAGATCTATTAGCAAAAATTTGTAACCTATCATTAAAATCGCCCCTTGTACCTGAAGACTGGAAAGTGGCCAATGTAACCCCAATAATTAAAAAGGGCTCCAGGGGTGATCTGGGAGGTTTGACAAGCCATATCCTCTTCATGAACTTAGATATTAATGAATGGGTAGAAATCGGCTTACTTTCCACCTGAACATGGTATACCGTTATGGCACCAAGATACACACTGACTGAAGAGGTGGAGAGACATGAAAAAGAAAAGCAGAAAAAGTACTTTAGCAAATGCTTAAGTTCACAAGATAATGGGTCCAAAATGTTCTGATGACATCACTAGGACTATCTATTCCATTTGAAAGCATAATTTTTTCTAGTCGATGGCTTTCTGGAGCAGAATATGTAGTCTACTATTTTTCTAAGCAGATCAAGATTTGTGATTATCAAGTGCTTAACATCCAAGCTGTTAAGACTGAGAGCTGGAAGGTTGGGATGATAAAGCATTTCTTCCTCGTGAGTTAATAATGTAATGTCTGTCCCCAAATGTATGGGTTGACTGCTGGAGAGTTGAACCAGAAATGCAAATATTTGTCTGAGCCACACTGAAGCTATAAGAATCAGAAGAGCCCGATTCCGGAGAAGCTTCTGTACTGTTCTGATGATCAATGGTATGGGTGGAAAAGCATACATGAGACTTGTTTCCCAAACAAGTAGGAAGACATCCTGAGGTAGTCAGATCACTAGGGAAAACTGAACAGAATTGATTTAGTTTCCTGTTCTGTTTTGAGGCAAACAGATCCACTGATGGCAGACCTCATATGTTGAACAGTCTGCTTCTGACTGCTGTAGTGACCACTTGTGCAAAGGAAACACTCTGCTGAGGTGATCTGCCAGCAAGTTGGAGATCCCCCAGCAGATAGGTGGCTTCCTGGCTGCCGAATCCCAAATCGTCAGGGCTTCCTTTCAGCGAGGCCATGACCCTGTGGATCTCCCAATTTGTTGACATATAACATGACAACTGGGTAGTCTGTTTTAATTAGGATGTGTCTTCCCCAAAGATGGTGTACAAATGTGGAGAACATTTTATTGCTCTTAACTCTAGCAGGTTGATTTGGAAGCAAATTTCCTTGAGACCCCAAGTATCCTGGATCCGAAAGGATCCTGTGTGAGCCCCCCCTCCCCCATCCTTTGATGGATGTGTTAGTCACCCATGTTACTTGATGAGGGAGCACCTGATGAGGAGCTCTTTGTGATAGCACCGGGTATCGTAATCATCACTGCAACTCCCACCTCATGACCCTTGTGACTTGCAGCACAGTCAATAGTGGCTGGGATAGCTGATCCAATTGAAGGTGACGGATAGGGAAGAAGATCAGCGAGACCATATGGGTGACTGCCACCATATGTCCTACGATCATCTGCAGCATTCTGGCTGTTGAGCGCAGAGAAGAGTGTAACTTGTGAATGAGTGATCTTATGAAGTTTGCTCTTTCTGAAGGTAGAAAGGCTCTCTCTTGGAATAAGTCTATCCACACTCCAATTAACTTGAGTCTCCAAGTGGGGAATAGATTTTATTTCTCCAAGATGATTAGGAAGCCTAGTCACTGTAAGAGACAAAGTATCTTGTGCAGGGAATGGAATACTTCTTCTCGAGAACTAGCTCCGATTAGCCAGTCATCCAGATATGGAAAAACTTGTAGTCTGTGACAAATGAGATGAGCTGCTATTACTGTGAGGCATTTCATAAAGACTCTCGGAGCTGCTGATAGGCAAAATGGGAAACCCTTGTATTGATGGTGGGAAGAATCCACCTGAAAGCAAAGATAACACCAGTGAGAAGAGTGGATGGGTATGTGGGAATATGCATTCTTTAGGTCTAGAGCACACATCCATTTGTCCTTCTGTATGTAAGGGAATTCATTTTTAATTTCTCTTGGAGTAGATGTTTGTCCAATTGGCTCAAGTCCAGAAAAGGCCTCAACCATCCTGACTTCTTGGTGATGAGGAAATGTTGGGAGTAGAAACCCTGTCCATGTTGGGACACAGGGATCAAATCTATCGCTCACTGCTGAAGAAATGATTGGAGCTCCAAACAATGTTACAGCAGGTGAGACGGATCTGGACTGAGAGATGCACAATGTAGGATATATGGTAGATGGAAGAAATGCAAACAGAAACAAGACTGCCCAATTTTGAGGACCCAGAGGTCCTTGGTGATGTGACACCATATTTGTAAGAAGGTCTGGATTCTTCCCCTCACCAAAATGGAGGAGTGGGGATTGTTCAGAGAGATTAAAAAGCTTGACCCAAGTTTGAATTGAGCATGCTGCATGGTTTTAGGCTGATTGCATTCTGTTTGGCAAGTTCTGGCTAGAAACTGCAATAGGGATACCTGTGGAAGTATGGTCACTTGCATGTGAAGACAGGGCATTGAAGTAGAGAGCTGTTCAGGAGCCACTGAGAGGCATTTCACTGCTACATTCTGATCTTTAATCTGAGAGAATATTTCTATTAATATTTCACTAGAAAGGCTATAATCTAACAAGGTAGGTCAGCCAACTTTTTATGAACATCTTCATAAATGCTGCTCACTGTAAGCCATGCCATGTGTAGAGGCCCAATTGAAACTGCGGAGGTACATGGAATACAATCAAACGACTCATACAGATCTGAAAATATGATGGACATGCTCTTCCACATCCAAAAGTGATTGGTGATAACAAGTACCTCCTTCCTCAGGCTGTAGGAAAAGCTTCAGCTTCTGAATGCAGTCATAAATGTATTGCACCATATAAAATTGGATAGTGATGCGAGCTGAGAGCAGAGAGCTTTGAAATAAATTTTTGCCGAAATTGTCAAGTGCTTTATGATCTTTCCCTGGAGATGGTCTTTTTTGCCTTCTTCATAGGAGACTTAACAACTATGGACTGATATAGTAGTTGGATGTTGCTGAATCCCAGAGACTTCTGAACCCTGCATTCAAGGTTAAGTTTTCTCGCTGTTAAAATGAGATTTATCGGATCCAAGATGGCTGCTGCTTAAAGCCAGTGTGAGCATTGGCGTCTTACTTTCGACTTGGTTTAACTTCTATTTCTTCAAAATAATGCCGCATTCAGCCCACAAGCGAAGGGCTAAGGAGAAGACCTTCCCCGCAGTCTCTTCAGACCCCACTGCCATGGGTCCTATGGACACCCATGTTCTACGCGGGACCAGATTGGGTGACATGTCTATGAGGGAGGAAGCTGGAATGGAGTTACTGGCTTTTCCACCAGACCTGTCGCAATTTCTATCCCCGATCTCCAGGGCTCCACCAGCCTCCAGGGATCGGGAAGCCCTGGAGGGGCCGATTGCCAGAAGTGCTGACAACCTCTTTAACCGAGCGGGGTCAGGACTCTCCGAAGAAAGCAGAGGAGAAGCTGGAATAGGCCCCAATCGGGGCATAACCGACTCATCTAAGGAGGACTCTGACCAGGTTGTAACCATTTCTACTCCATTATTAAGTCCTCTCTGTAAAATCTCAGTGCTTACTCCGGTGAGGCCTAAGCTGATTACCTTGGCTACTATTTGGAATGCAATTACAAATTTGGGGTCTTCTATAACTTCGCAACGTAACCTCATAATTGATAAAGTTAATAAAGTTGAATCTAAACTTTGAATTATAGTTGAATTATAACTTTGGAAAATCCAACAAATTCCTTCTCAAAGCCTTGGAGGTAGCGAAACAAAAAATGCTTAATTTTAAGTCAATGCAGGAACTATTGATTAAGGAAAATCAGTTATTGCAAAATAAGATTGAGAATTTAGAAAATGTTCTGCGTGAGAAGAACTTACGCTTTATAAACTTTCCTAAACTTCCTCATATATCTGCGAAAGAAATGTTTAAGAAATATCTTATGGAAGTATTGAAAGTTCCTGAGACGGTAGTACCACCTAGGTCTAAATTGTATTATTTACCAGCATTTAAGAGAAGTGAGAACCAAGGGCCATCTTAGGGAATGGATCTTATAATTCCGATATTGAATGTATCTCAGCTATTGGAGACCACAGATAGTGCTTTGGCACAATAGACCACAATGGTGGTTTCCTTTGCATTTGATATGGACCGTGACTGGGTTCTGAGATTGTATTTTAAACACCGTTCTCAAGTTTTCTATCATCTGAATGTAAGAATATATCCAGATGTATCGAGGTCTACACAAAAAAGAAGACAACAATTTTTTATACTTAGGCCTAGGACTTTGCAGATTAGAGCCTCTTTTGCATTGAAATTTCCATGTAAATGTGTTAAATATAAAGGCCTTTATGTCTTCTTTACTCCATCCCAGTTAACCTTTTTTCTTTGTGACAAAACTTTGGTGCATGCTGAGAGTAACAATGCAGGTCAAGCTGATCTTCCTCCAGATAGCTGAGTGCCCTAGTGATGTGTAAGTCCGCTGTTTTTCACTCCTTCATTTTTGTCTTTTTTTTTCTCTTTATACTGAGATTTTTTTTTCCTCTGTGTAGTCACTGGATCCTTTATTGGGGACTATTGGGATAGAAGAACTAGTCTCTTATTTCCTTATTGTTTTGATTGCTTATTGTAATCTTATGTTTTTCTCTTTTCTAATTCAAGATGTCTTCTTGATAATTTATGGAAATTGATTAAACAAAAAATAAAAAACAAAGTTTTCTCGCTGTAGGAATGCCCATAAAGGTTTCCCACATTCTCATCTGCAATATATTGAGGATCTGGTGTGTCCAAAATTTGAAGCAGACCAAGTAATTCTGAAATAGGGTCTTTCTCCTTATGGACATGGACACCAAGTGTATTCTAATCTTTTCCACAAATTTAGAATAGGTGAGGTCTTCCAGAGGTGAAGTGTGATCGGGAGGCTCTGGAAGCGGGTCAGAAGGTATACCTGTAGTGTCTTCCTCTGAGCTTACTGGCAGGGTTTTGCTTAGCCAGGACTCCAATGATGAAGAAGATGAACCAGGAGGTTCTTCTGGTTGCTTTTGAGGAGATACACCCTGGCCAAACACCTCCAACAAACTGGATTCTGCTGGTAGAGAGCATGATGATATGTTCAGGCAAAAAGGCAAGATTGGACTCCGTTCTGAGGACGTGCCGCAGCAATGAAGGAGAGGAGAGATTGTACTGTTCCTTCTATCTCCTTAAGGAGGCAAAGAAATTTCTCACCAAAACTTCAATCTGGTCAAATGCCTGATGTGACCATTAACCTGGTGTGGGCAGTGGAACATACTTTTCCGAAACTAGAATAGGTTCCTGCATTTGAATAGGTTGTCTATTAGAAGCACACAAGACTAAAGAACATACTGGATCCAGTGTTTCTGAGCAAATACCCTTTGATAGCAACCTTATCAGCATGAGGATTCTTGTTATTGGAGGGGGCAATGGCAACAGAACACTGTCCATTGCTGACTTATGATAAGCAATGTAAATTTGTGTTGAAAAGCAGCATGATAGGCTGGGTGGTGAGCTTGATGTGTTGATAGCTTCAATGGAGTGAAATGCTTAGATGCATTAGAAAAATGTGGATTTGACTGTTCCTTAGTGAGTCACATCAAGGATGTCTATGCAGAACATGAATGTTGCCTCAATGTGCTGTGTGCCCTTGCGCTGTGCTTTGTACTTCATACATTGAAAGAACAGATGTGCTTAGGCTTCAAGATGTGTCAAAGAGAGGGCGTGGGTACCGCGGGTTTTGGTGTGTTCGACACATGCCTTGCATCGATGGCCATTTTGATGGCACTGGTGCCAATGCAGTGTGCTTGGAATACTTGTGATTCTTTGATACAGGTTCCAAGGGCTCCAACAACAGATGCTGCTTTTTCTTCAATGCAGGGCAGCTGGCGGTTCTCGACAACGGGTTTCGGCCTGAGCTGATGGAGGGAGTCTTGAGGAGCTTCTGCTCAATTTCTTACTTGGCAAGGAAGATGATGCTGCACTGAAGGGAGAGGATCTGCTGTGACTCTGAAGAAATTTACACAGCTCCTCAATTTGAAGTGCCCTGGAATGTTGGGAGCACGGTGACATCCATCCTCAGGCATAGCAATTTGCCTGCTCATGTTCTGGTCCAAGGCATCAATACAGTTCATGGCCGGTGATGGCAAACATTACCATGCCACAGATACAGCTTTTAAAGCCGCTCACTGTAAATTATTTCTTTTGGCCCGACATGATGCATAGGCAAGGTCTCTGGCAAAAATGTTTCTTTTTTTTTTTTTTTTTTAGGTAGCACTGAAAAGTGCTCTTGTGGGTGCTGCAGGGTTAGCAAGGCAACAAAAAATAATATACAGAGGAAGAATTATTGAGTTTTAAGAATTTAGAGAAAAATTATGAGGAAAGATTGAGTACATGTCTGTGCTTGTGCTTGGACAAAAATGACTTGAGGAAGCTCATGAGGCAAAACTCACATGGGAACTCCTGTAAATCGGTTATTTACTCTTTCGGATAATAGAAAGACTAGGGGGCACCCCATGAAGTTAGCATGGGGCACATTTAAAACTAATTGGAGAAAGTTCTTTTTTTACTCAATGCACAATTAAACTCTGGAATTTGTTGCCAGAGGATATGGTTAGTGCAGTTAGTATAGCTGTGTTTAAAAAAGGATTGGATATTCTATTCCTGAAATCTCTTTCTCATCAGGTTCACCAGAGAGTCCGGCCACTCTACAAACACCTCAGCCGGTGATGGAGACATCAAGTTCAAACTTGCAATCTATAATACAGGGGACCGGGGAAACAGTAAGCACCGAGTTACCCGGGAATTTAGAAATTGCAGAATTTAGAAATTGGATCCACAATCATCTACACAAACCAACTCTCAAATGAACTCATAACCTTAATTCTCAACCTTACTAACCTCCCTCCACATTCAACCTTATATCTGCAGAGACTTACTTGGTTATGTTTATCATTATTGTAATTACAACATGTTTTTGATATCTAAAACCTCTTTGTTAAAATGTATTCTCTTTGTAAACCGTTATGATGGCTTTCCGAATAACGGTATATAAAACTCTTCAAATAAATAAATAAATAAATAAATACAAAACGGGGCGGGAGGGTTATTAATTCAAGAAATGTCATTAAGGGGAGATTTGAATACGAATATGGAATTATTAGACCCACAAAAGGTCACATTAAGTGATATCTGGAAGCTGCTTATTGAAGTTAAGAAAACTTTAACTATTTCTACATCACAATTTAAAGAAGATATTGAAAAAGTGAATAATAAAATAGAACAACATACGAGTCGATTAAATATCCTAGATGAAAATGTTAAGGTTATTAATGCTCAGGTAACATCGATACAAGTAGCTAGTAATTCATTTATTAAAGATAGCTTAGTAATTCATAGACATTTAGAAATGTTAGAAAACGAAAATCGTATTAGAAATTTAAGGTTTCTTAATTTCCCGATGACCAGATTGTTATCTGCATTTGAATTACTTAAGAAACATTTGATTGAAATTTTATCTATTTCAAATATTGATGAAAAAAGTATTTCAAAGTTGTACTATATTCCTAAATCAAAGATTCAACCTCAAGATGGAGTAGAGGAACTAGACATTATACAACAGGAATCTCCTAATTTAACTTCCTTTCTTGAGGCATCTTTAGATGATATTCCTTGTAGAGCTACATTAGTGGTTTCTTTTTGTAGAGAACAGGACAAGAGTTTAATACTACAAAAATTCTTTAGAAATAAAGATATTTCCTTTTGTGGGCATAAAGTCCAAGTTTTTCCGGATGTTGCCCGTAATATGCAGTTACGGCGCAAACAATTCTTAGTATTTAAACCAAGGGTCCTGGCAATAGGTGCATCTTTATATTTAAAATACCCATGTAAATGCCTAGTTGTTCTTCAAAAAAATAAATTTATATTTTTAGATCCTACCCATCTTGAGGTACTTTTGAATGATAAAGAGCAGAGGTAAGAAATTGTAGGAAAAGAATGCAATAGTCTCAGATGTATATCTTTATATACTTTTCCTTTAATTAACCTTTGGTTAAAATTCCTTGTATATCCTCCCATTTGGGGACTTTATTACCGAGGTACAGTAAATATTGTAGAGAAACTTTTCCTTTTTATTTCTATGTACTTAAAAGTTATTTTCCTGATTTTTTGCAAATGTAAAAACTTTGTTAAAAATCTGAATAAAGAATAAATTAAAAAAAAAAAAAAAAGGATTGGATAAGTTCTTGGAGGAGAAGTCCATTACCTGCTATTAAGTTCATTTAGAGAATAGCCACTGCCATTAGCAATGGTAACATGGAATAGACTTAGTTTTTGGGTACTTGCCAGGTTCTTATGGCCTGGATTGGCTACTGTTGAAAACAGGATGCTGGGCTTGATGGACCCTTGGTCTGACCCAGTATGGCATTTTCTTATGTTCTTATGTTCTCAGTAGAGCTCAAAGCTCTACTACAGGGGTGGCCAACTCCATTCCTCGAGAGCAACAAACAGACCAGGATTTCAGGATAGCCACAATGAATATACATGATATAGATTTGCATACAATAGAGGCAGTGCATGCAAATCTCTCATATATATATTAATTGTGGCTATCCTAAAAATCAGGTCTGTTTGTGGCTCTCGCGGACCAGAGTTGGCAACCCCTGCTCTTCTAGCTTGGAGACAGGAGTCTATTCAGTGCCATCAGATGACGTCACCCACATGTAATCGCTAATTCAGTCTACCATTCTGACCTATATCTGTGCTCACATATTGTTTGCTGTGAGCCCAATATTACAATTATTCCTCTATAACAAGCAGGCTATTCAGAAACAAATTTATTTAAACAAGGCTTTGTATGGGTTTAAATCTGCTGTACATTGGTGCTGATGAAGTTGGGTTTGTCATAAAGGTGATGCACTCATCCCAGAAAGGAAGAGAAGGTGAACTTCTGCTACTGTGGCAGCCTCTGCAGCCACCAAGTGATCCAGCGTAGACAGCCCTCAGGACCCATGAGGGATCTCTGTACCAGCCAGGTATGCCACTTGAGATGGGGAATTATAAGGAGGTTTAGAAAAATTTGACTGCTATACCAAATACTGTACAAGAATTATTTCCCCTTCTATATTACTTATACTAATTATAAAGGGGGTACAATACAAAGGAGGAAAACAAAGTTGCTTACCTGCAACAGGAATACTTGGAAGACAGCTCATTAGTCACACATATAGGTCGCATGACCACATTTGGTGCTGAACAGCTAGAAGCTTCCAGAGCTTTCTGGAAAGGGCAAAAGCCCTTTAATATCTATGTATGGCAGTTTCCACTCTGTAGAAGCCTTTCAGTTTATTTATTTCTTATATTATTTTGTATATCACTTTTCTGTATTCAATCATAGTGGTTCACAATTTCGATAAAATAAATCCGAAACTATACAATATAAAATAATAAAACAAATGAAATCAATAAAAAGTAAAATCATATACAATGTACAATAAAATCTAATAATAAAAAAAGGCAAACATACAATAAAAATTAAAGAAAACATCAATAAAACATTAGCCTCTCAATATGTTAATAACACAGCCTTAGATAAAAAAAAAAATTCAAACACTCCACTAGTATCTTCTCCAAGGTCTTTATAAACAGCCATGTCTAAATCTTTTTTGAAAGTCTGATAATTAGGTTGTAATCTCAATTCACTAGGAGGAGAGTTCCATAAACCTGGTCTAGCTAGGGACACTGCTCTTTCTCTGACTTTAGTCAAATGGGCTGATTTAACTGATGCAATTGTTAATAGACTCTTATTTGTGGACCGTAAATTTCTCTGTGGGGTACGAATCCGTAAGGAAGCATTTAACCATTTTGTGTTAACATTATTGATTGATTTATATATTAGGCAAAGTACTTTAAAATCAATCCTATTTTTTATGGGTAGCTAATGTAACTCTTAGAATAGGTGTAATACGATTACATTTTTTTGCGCTGGTTAAAACCCTAGCGGCAGCATTTTGTAATAATAGCAATGGTCTCAGTGAATTAGCAGGGAGACCTCAAAGAATGGCATTACAATAATCAAACTTAGAAAAAGCAGAACTTATAAAACAGTTCTAAAATCGTTAAAATATAAAAGGTTTCAGTCTTTTTAAGCTATGTAGCTTGGTAAAACCATCTTTGATCATATTACTAATATTTATTTTCATATTTAATTCAGATACCAAAATTACACCTAAGTCTCGGGCTGATTCCACTATATTCAAAGTTGAGGAGTCAATATTGTACGAAGTAATTATATTAGTCACAGGTCTATTACTTAAATACATTATTTCCGTTTTTTGATTACTTAATACTAACTTCATGTGTACGAGTAATTGCTGAATGGAAGTTAAATATATACCCCAGAGTTTTAGAGTATTTTCAATGGATTTGTTCCATATGAAAGCTTTAGATGGGGGGAGACCAACTCTGAAGGGGAGGAGGGTGAGTGTAGCTGGTGAACTTATCTTCAGATAACATTGTTGCAGGTAAGCAACTTCTGTTTTTCTGCAAGGAAAGTGGTCATAGAGTGGGATTCCCTGGCTAAGAGTTGTCTAATGAAAAAAGGGGAAACTACTACCAAAGGGCTGGAATATATTTGTTGAGAAAAATCCCTAATGCAGTTTTTTCAAAGTTTTTCTTCTTAAACAGGAAAGACAATCCAAAATAATAAAATGGACCCTAGGAAAAATGAAGTTGGGTTCTCCCCTTTCAAAGAGTCTGTGGAAAACAAATTTACTATTCTGCCAGAAAATCACATCCATACAGAAATGGGATGATAATGTATGGACTGAATTCCATCTCACAGTTTTACAAATCTTATGCAACTGTCACTGTGGCCCTATTATGATGGACTCTGACATGCACATCAGGCCTCTCTTGGCATAGCAGGAGAAGCAATCTGCTGTCTAATTAGAAAGGTGCACTTTATTACCACACTTTCAGGCCTATTAAGTTCTAAAGAAATAAAAAGCTAGGTGAGCTTTCTAAGGGCTAAAGTTTTTTCTAGGTAGAAAATGATAGCTCTCTTGAAATCCAGGGAATGAAGACCTTTTCACCTCTATGGATGAATGACCTAGGATCATAGCATGCCTGTAGGACACTGATGTGGGTGCTCATAGGCCTTTAGTCTCAGTGAAACACTTTTCGACATATCACACAAGTAGTCATTATTTCTGTTCGCCTAAGTTTTTGATTTTTCATAAGCAGCTTTTATAAGTGCTAACACGTATAGCATTGTAACATAACATTTGTGTTGCAATGTTGTAATTGTTTATATAGACAATCCGACACTAAGCTAGAAAGAACTGCTGAGCTACAAGGTGTAGAACATTTTGAACAAAGACGAGGCCAATTGACATTCCATCTAAGATTATAGAAAATATTCTTAGAACAAACACAAGATTGCTAATGCTGACAAATTCCAAGAAAACATTTACATGTCAGACAAGAATTAAATTACCATATGGCCATTCAAATTGTTTGTTTATAATAGAAAGCCAATCATAGAAATTTGGACAATTATGTAACCTAGTTTAGAGGTTGGAAATATACAACTGAAATTCTATATGATGCTAACTTATCAGTGAAATCATTTGAGAGGGAGTTTATGCCAGTGTCTTGCGTGGCACTCTGCCTCTTCATAAGGAACCTTATTATTTAATATCTATATTATTAAATAGCAGTTAAAATACAAACTTTTCTCCTCAGCTAGTGGCTTTAAGCATTCTTATTTTCAGAGAACCACAACAGCGCCATCCTACTATTATGACATCCAGTATAAAGAGGATATACGACTAGAGCTTGGAGCACAGAAATGTTGCAGGTTGACATAAATACCATAAAAAATGTAGACTTCTAGGTCAAGTACTTGAGATCACGAGAATCAAGAGATTTGAAGGTACTTTTATCACCTAGATAACAACCACATTTACACCGTAGGAGGCTTGATGGGAGGCTTCAAATGAAGTACACTCCACCTGAATCTGACAGCTAAAAGCTATACAGAAATAAGGTTTCCTTCTATATAATAAGCAATTACTACACTAAAGTAAACCCTAAGAGAAGTTGTTTTTAAGCCAGTCTCTGAAAGATGAAGAAGGTATTCAAGCATTTTTTTGTGTGAGGCAAAAGAAGGGATCTAGGTCCTAGCGTACACACCAGATGGCAAACTGCCCCCATTTATAACCATAAAATCTCTTGCTGGATGTCTTTTTAGAAGCCAAAGGATTTGAGATACCTTATTGGAGAAATCAAGGGCCCATAATTACATCAACCTCAACATTAAAGCTATGAGGGCCAGATACTGCATGATAGGGTGAAGCAATGCTTCCTGGCTCTGCATGATTAAAGTTGACAATGTTCCCAACTTAATTGTTTCCTCACAAATAAATCTTGAAAGAATGGAAAAAAAATTTGTCTAGGCCAAAAGTGAGTTGTGAAGATAATAGTTCCAAATTCCTTCAGAGTTTGATTATGGTTTTGGCTATAAAAAAGTCAACTTGCTTGGACACTGTCAGGTTCATCATTGTAAAGAGAAAACAGTTTAGCACCACTAAGACACTCCCATGATCAGGCCATCCCTCCAAAGTCAGTAGCCATAAGTTAAGGAACATGCTGTGGAAAATTGCTGTGAAGCCTAAGATTACTTTAAAAATTACAGAAGTCTCTGACTGAGACAGTAGAGTTGCTTACCTGTAACAGGTGTTCTCACAGGACAGCAGGATGTTAGTCCTCACATATGGGTGACATCATCAGGATGGAGACCAATCAAGGAATACTTGTCAAAGTCTCTAGAACTTTGACTGGCACCACTGAGCATGCCCAGCTTGGTACCAACCCTGCATCCAGCAGGGGTCTCCCTTCAGTCTCGCTTATAGCAAAAAGTAAGTGCGAAAAATAAAATAAATCGCAAGTGTACCCAACTTCGCGGGGTGGTGGGTGGGTTCCGTGAGGACACCTGTTACAGGTAAGCAACTGTGCTTTCTCACAGGACAAGTAGGATCGTAGTCCTCACATATGGGTTAATAGCGAGCTGAGGATGCCCGAGCAATGTACCAAAAGCACCCAAAGACGTGTAACCGGCACAACAACAGGGGTGATTTTGGATAACGGGCAGCCTGAAATTCCCAGCGGGGTGTTGGAAGGAAGTTGGGTATTAAGCTGAGAATAAATTGCGCAGAACAGACTGGCCAAAGATAGAATCTCGTGTGCCAGCTTGTTCCAGGCAATAATGGGCTGAAATGGTATGGAGGGAACTCCATGTAGCAGCTCTGCAAATGTCAGCAAGAGGTACAGACCGAAGGTGTGCTACCAACATTGCCATTGCTCTAATAGAGCGCGCTTTAATGCGTCCCTGTAGCGGAAGGCCTGCCTGTTGGTAGCAGAAGGAAATACAGTCTGCCAGCCAGGAGGACAGGGTCTGCTTTCCCACAGGGATACCAAGCTTAATTTTATCGAAGGAGACAAATAGCTGGGTGGACTTTCTATGGCCTGCAGTGCGATCCAAATAAAAAGGTAGCGCCCGCTTGCAGTCCAAGGAATGCAGAGCCCGCTCACCTGGATATGAGTGGGGTTTTGGAAAGAAAGTAGGTAAAACAATAGATTGATTTAAATGGAACTCAGAGACTACTTTCGGTAGAAATTTAGGATGAGTGCAAAGGACCACCCGATCATGAAGGAATTTTGTGTAAGGGGGGTACGTAGCAGCTCACTGATTCTGCAAGCAGAGGTCAAAGCAAGAAGGAAGAGCACCTTCCACGTGAAATGCCGTAACTCGCAGGAATGCAGAGGTTCAAATGGAGGTTTCATGAGTCGCGTTAAAACCACATTAAGGTCCCAAGCAGGGGCCGGGGCCGGAGAGGGGGCTTGAGATGAAACAAGCCCTTCATAAAGCGCACTACTAAGGGTTGTGTCGAAAAAGAGACATCCCCTGCACCCTATGGAAGGCTGCCACTGCACTGACATGTACTCTAATGGAGGAAGTTTGTAGACCTGACTCCAAGAGGTGCCCCAGAGGTAGTCTAAAAACTTCATTGTGGGGCAGGTAAAAGGATCTAACTCCTTTGAAGTGCACCATAATGAAAATCTTTTCCATTTAGAATGATAAGATTTTCTAAATAGAAGGCTTTCGTGAAGCTACCAGGACCTGGGATACTGAGTTCGAGAGATTGAGAGGCCGCAAGATTAGCCTTTCAACATCCAAGCTGTCAGTGACAAGGCCTGGAGGTTGGGATGGTGCAGTTGTCTGTTCTTCTGAGATATCAGAGATGGATCTGTGCCCAGTGAAGAAGATTTTCATACCTGACGCGGCCAGTAGGGGGCTATGAGAATCATGAGGGCCCATGTCCCGACATAGCTTCATGAGAGTCTTGCTGATGAGAGGAAGTGGTGGATAGGCATACAGGAGACCTGTTGCCCAGAAGCAGGCGAAGGCGTCCCTCAGTGGAGTTTTTTGACTGCGATCTAGGGAGCAGAAGTTCTCCACCTTGCGATTGTGAACCGATGCAAAGAGGTTGATGCTCGGATACCCCCACTTCTGAAATACGTGATCCGTGAGTGCGGGGTTCAGGGACCACTCTTGGGGTTGAAAAGTATGACTGAGTCTGTCCGCTAGAACATTCTCCACACCCGCCAGGTAGGTTGCTCTCAGTAGTATGGAATGAGAGAGTGCTAAGGCCCAAATTTGCGCTACTTCCTGATACAGGAGGTAGGAACCGGTCCCCCCTGCTTGTTGATGTACCACATCGCTACTTGATTGTCCATTTGGATTAGGATTGTCTTGTTGGATAAGCAATCCTGGAAGGCTAAAAGGGCATATCTGATCGCCCTGAGCTCCAGAAAGTTTATCTGATGTTGCGCTTCTGCTGCAGACCAGATTCCTAAGTTTGCAGGTGGTTTACATGCACTCCCCAATCGAGAGTGGAAGCATCAGTTGTCAGAATTATTTGAGATTCTGGAGCCTGAAACGGCAGCCCCTTGAGTAGATGGGACTCTTGGATCCACCAAGCCAGTGAGTGACGAAGCTGCCTGGTGACATGGATAATGTTGGACATTGAATGGTGTGCCTGGGAACACTTGGATTTTAATATCCACTGCGTTACTCACATGGCAAGTTGAGCCATTGGGGTAACATGGACAGAGGATGCCATATGTCCCATCAAGACGAGGACATGACGCACAGTGTGGTTCGGCGAGACTGTACAGTGCGCGCAAGCACTGCCAGTGTATGGAGCACGGTCCCTGGGAAGGAAAGCTTTCGCTTGGATAGTGTTGAGATCTGCTCCGATAAAGGAGAGGGATTGAGACGGAATCAGATTGGACTTCTGATAATTGATTAGAAATCCCAATTAAAGTAGGAGCCACACAGTGAGATGGAGGGAGTGAAGAACCGCCTCCGGAGACTAAGCACTCAGTAACCAGTCATCTAGATAAGGATAGACGTGAGTGCCTAGTCGTCTTAAGTATGTGGCTACTACTGCCAGGCATTTCATGAAGACACGAGGGGCCAACGCTAGGCCGAACGGAAGTACTCGGTATGGAAGTGTTGGTTTCCGACGAGGAACCGGAGGTACTTCCTGTGAGACGGGGTAATTGCTATGTGCATGTAAGCATCTTTTAGATCTAGAGAGCAAAGCCAATCCCCCTGTTGGAGAAGAGGGAGTACAGAGCCTAAGGTTACCATTCTGAACTTCTCCTTTCGTAGATGTTTGTTCAGAGCATGAAGATCTAGTATGGGGCGAATGCCTCCCGTCTTTTTTAGTATTAAGAAGTATCAGGAAGTAGAAGCCCTATCCCCTTTGTAAAGGAAGAACTGGCTCTATGGTGTTGGCTTGCAGGAGGGAAGCTATCTCCCCCTGCAGGAGTTGAGAGTGGTTGGAGGAAGTCCACCTTGGCCGAGGTGTAGAGTCCGATGGTATGGAGAGGAAATTTAGATGGTAACCTTGAGCTTCGACAGACTGGACCCACTGGTGGTAAAGTGGCACAGCCAGCCGCCGACTAGCAGGGATGGCAAAGGGGGAAGATGGCAGTCACTCTCTAGGGGGGAGTCAAAACCCCGAGGCAGGACCAGGTTGCGCAGGTGGCTGTGCTTTCTGAGGCCTGGGTTGTCGAGGTGGAGGCCTTTGTCAGGGTCTAGATGGATGAGACCAAGCTGGTGGAGGGTAGTATCTTCGTGCTTTGTAAGCAGTTCTTTTTGCCTCTCTCCTGAACGGCCATTTAGAAGAGGTAGAGAAGTCAGCATGTACAGCGGAAAGCTGCCGCAGCGTCTCGCTATGATCTTTGAGTTCTGCGACAGTTGCTTGGATTTTTTTCTCCAAACAGATTGTTCCCTGTACAGGAGAGGTCCGCTAAGCGGTCATACTTCTGGGTGTAAATCTGAGGATTTTAGCCAGGCCCACCTCCTTGCGTTTATTCCGGCTGCTGATAACCTGGAAGCCGTATCAAAAATGTCGTAAGCTGACCTGACTTCATGCTTACCTGCATCAAAACCCTTTTTTACGATGGAATTCAGTTGGTCTTGGAACTGATCCGGGAGAGACTCAGAAAATACCTGTAGTTGCTTGAATACATTCCTGTTGTATTGGGACATATAAAGTTGATATGCCGCAATACAAGAAATCAACATTGAGCCATAGAAACTCTACGCCCAAAAGAATCGAGGAGTTTTTGCTCCTTCCCACGGGGTGCCGAAGAATGAGGCTTTGGTCTCTTGGCCTTTTTCTGGGCAGACTGTGCCACCAATGAATGATGAGCCAATTGTGGTTTTTGGAAACCAGGCGCTGACTGGACCAAAGGTGGCATCAGTTTTGTGGATGACCGGAGGGACTGTACTAGGATGTTCCCAGTTGTGTTGCAGAAGATCAAGCAGAACATCATGCACCGGGATGGACATTATTTCTTTTGGTGCGTCGACAAACTGAAAAACCTCCAGCATTTTGTGTCTGGAGTCTTCTTCAGTTTGCAGGGCAAATGGTATACACTCCGACATTTCCTTAATGAAATTAATGAAGGAGAGGTCCTCCGGTGGAGACTTGCGTCTTTCTTCAGGTGGCGAAGGCTCAGATGGGATATCTCCGGTGTCCTGGGAATCAGATGAGTCATCAGACCACGGTTGGTAAGGCTGATCCCCAGCCCCCAATTGTGGGTCAGACGGTAGAAAAGGACCTTTTCCGGCCGGAGAATTGGGCACCGAGGGAATCGGTGCCGGCATCGACAGCTACGGGTGCAGCATTGATGGTCTCGGGTCCGACATCGGTGAAGGACGAAGGGGCATCGATGGCATCAGTGACCTCGGTGGAAATGATCCAGAAGGCCCTGGAACCGGTTCCAGCCTTGAGGAACCCTCCTCATCCAAGGAAAGATGAATGGGTGTCGAGGGACAGAGGGGTATCGGTGCTTTCCCCGATGCCACTGGCAGAGCACCGATGAGGACGTCCAGCCTGTCAAGGAGCGGAAGAAGCATCGGTGGCATCTGTTCTGGAGCCGGCACGGGAACCGGTATCAGCGATGGCTTCGGAAGGCCCTGGATGGCCTGCCCACCGCCTCTTGCACCATCCGGTACAATTCCTCATGGAACACTGGTGCAGCTAACACTAGGTCCGGAGTAGGAGGCATAGAGGGCATTGCTGGAGGGTCCACTGGTTCCAGTGGAGTCTCAGCCACCACACCCATGGAAGGCGGAGAACGCCTCGTGCACCCGGCTCAGAGGAGGTTCAGGGCTCCTCATCACGGGGCTTCATGGTGGCTCGAGAGACTTGGAAGTTGAAGGCACCAATGCATCTGGCGTCGATGGAATTGCCTTGCGGTGCCTATGCCTATGTTTCTCTCGGTGCTCAGCTTTACCTGTTTCTGGCACAGAGGATGGTGAAGTAGTAGACTTCGACCAAGAGTCATCGGTATCCGATCGATGGCGTGGCTTCGTTGGCGACTGTGCCGATGACGTGGAAGCCTGGGACGGTGGACACTGCTTTGTGTGGAACAACAAAGCCATTTTTTCTAGCTGAGCCCGGCGGCCCTTTGGGGTCATTTGGGCACAGTTGGAACACGAGTCCACGTCATGTGTCGGGCCCAGACAAAGTACACAGACCTGGTGAGGGTCTGTGATGGACATAGTCCTAGGACATTCAGGGTACCGACGAAAACCCATCGCTGCCGTCAAAAATTTAGGCCGGTTGTGGTCGGTGCCTGAGAGGCCTATACCAGTCCCTGACGGGAACCTACCGAAAAACGGGTAAAAACTTACCAGACGGACACGGCTATCAACGGTGGAGAAGGGAGACCCCAAGGGGGTATAAATTTTTGCAATTTGCAAAGAAATTCCTGAGGAAAAAACTCCTGTCAGGAATTTGTGAGAGAGCTCCTAAGTCCGCGTGGCAAAAGCTGCGCGGAAAAAGAGAGACTGAAGGGAGACCCCTTCTGGATGCAGGGTTGGTACCATGCTGGGCATGTTCAGTGGTGCCAGTTAAAGTTCTAGAAACTTTGACAAAAGTGTTCCGTGATTGGGCTCCATCCTGATGGTGTCACCGATATGTGAGGACTACCATCCTTCCTGCTTGTCCTTTGAGAATGGAGAAAATGTTGATTGTTCAACAATTTCAAGATTAGTCTACAAACATGACCTGTATGGGAGAGTGGAAAGAAGGAAGCCACTGCTGAAGAAAAGCCATATGATGTGCTACATAGCCTTTGCAAAACACTTAGGGGACACTGCACATATATGGTTTGATGAAACCAAAGTGGAAATTCTGATCTCAATGCTATAAGGGTGGCAAAACACAGCACATCACCTTAACACCATCGCTACAGTAAAACATAATGGTGTGGCAGCAATTTGTGAGGATGTATTTATTTAATAACTTTTATATACTGTCCTTCGGGAACCATCACAACAGTTTACAGAGTTTTACAATAAATAGTAAAAATAACAGTGTAATAATAAATAAAATGGAAATGGAAGATGTTTTTCAGCAGTGGGGACAGAGAGGCTTGTGAAGATCAAAGGAAAGATGGATGATGCAAAGTACTAGTAGATTATAGAGGAAATCCTGTTTCAGTCTGCCATAGACCTGGGACTGGGGTGAAGATTTTATCTTTCAGCAGGACAATGATCAAAAGCACAAAGGAAAAGCAACAATAGTGACTCAGCACGAAGAAAGTGAATATCCTCAAGTGGCACAATCAAAACCCAGACCTGAATCCAATAGAAAATCTGTGGCAAAACTTGAAGACTGCAGTCCACTGACAATCTCTAGCCAATCTGAAAGAGCTTGAGCTGTTCTACAAAGAAGAATAGGTAAAATCTGCACCATCTTGCTGTGCAAAGTTGGTAGATGTTTATCCTACGAGACTCATGACTTATTAAATTGTTGCAAAAAGGGCTTATAATACCTATTTTTATAAGCCACTGGCATACATAGCACTGTACAATGCTCACAGGTATTCAGGTACAATAAAGAACTCCAAGGAACTTACAATCTAAATGGGTACCTGAGACAATGGGAGATAAAGTGACTTGTCCAAGGTCACAAAGAGTGTCATAGAATCATAGAAATGACAGCAGAAAGGGACCAAATGGCCCATTCAGTGTGCCCAGCAAGCTTATGGTAGTATCTGCTGCACCATGTAGGTTACCCCCATGCTTATCAGTTTCCCAGACTGTAAAAGTCAGGGTCCTCATTGGTTGCTGTTTGAATCCAATTCCTCGTTATACCTTGCCGTTGAAGCAGAGAGCCATGATGGAGTTGCATCAAGAGTCTGAAGGCTTATTGGTTAAGAGTAGTAACTGCTACACCAGCAAGTTACCCCATGTATTCTTTTCTTCATTGCCATCCTCAAGCCTTTAGGGATCCACAGTGTTTATCCCATACCACTTTGAATTCTTTCACAGGTTTAATCTTCATCGCCTTCTCCAGAAGGGCACTCCAGGCATCCACCACCCTCTCCGTGAAGAAATATTTCCTGACGTTGGTTCTGAGTAGTCTTCCCTGGAGTTTCATTTCGTGGCCCCTAGTTCTACAGATTTCTTTCCGAAGGAAAAGGTTTGTTGAATATGCATCACTAAAACCTTTTAGGTATCTGAATGTCTATATCATATCTACCCTGCACCTCCTGTCTTCCAGGATATACATATTCAGATCCTTCATCCTCTCCTCATAGGTCTTCTCATGCAGAGCCACACCATTTTGGATGCTCTTCTCTGAACTGCATCTATCCTTTCTTTGTCCCTCTTGAGATATGGCCTCCAGAATTGAACACAATTCTGCAAGTGAGGCCTCACAAAGGACCTGTACTAGGGCACTATCACCTCCTTTTTCTTACTGCTTATTCCTCTTTTTATGCAGCCCAGCATTCTTCTGGCTTTAGCTATCACCTTGTAATATTGCTTCGCTATCTTCAGACCTCCAGATACTATTACCCCAAAATCCCTCTCTCTTGGTCCATGCACATCAATCCCCCCCCATCACATACTGCTTTTTTGGATTACCATACCCCAAATGCATGACTCTGTACTTCTTGGCAGAAGAGGGATTTGAATCCTGGCTTCCCTGGCTCTTAGCTCATTTCTATATTAGGCCACTCTTTCTCCAAGTATTAAATCAAAGGCTGTGAAGACTTATACAATCAAAACTTTTTTTTTTTTTATTCTTAACCAGGCCAGGATTTATTCATAGGCAATAGCCCAGGGCACCAAATTTTAAAGGTGCCAAATACGCAGGTCTAAGAGGAGCCTTCTCCTACTTTACAGCTATGTACCATTGCTACTTCAAGGAGGCACTATCGTGACACTTTGGCCAAACAACCCTCCCCTGCTTTGCAATCTCTGGTCGTGAAATCCCCAAGGTCCTGTGGGAGAACCCTGCCATCAGTCTATGGTCCTGCCTATGGGTGACAAAATTTTAAATCTGGCCCTGTTCTTAATTACTTTCGGAGTATTTCCATAATTGTTCTTTCATGATGAAAATGTAAAGTATATTGTACCGATCAGTAAAAAACTACTTTTTTTGATTTGTATTTTCTAAACAGCAGAATGTGAAGACTTTTACAGGGCACTGTAGCATCATAAACATGACCCGCAATCATATTGTCACTTTTGACCATCATCATCAAAAACTATCACAATCAGCTTTCTAGGGCCCAGAACAGTGACAATGCTTTGTGTTATAATGTCAGAAACACGAGATTAATGCCCAAATCTGGCTTCTGCTTCTCTGGCTAGCTCCAGCTATGGATGCTTTGTAAGCAGCATTCACAGACTTTGGAAAATAAGCCCCAAGAATCACTCAGTGGAGACCCCTACTTGTCATACTCTGAATGCACACATACCAGGTTTAGAATGGAGCTGTAGTCTCTGGCCCTTGGTTAGGGACAGTCACTGTAAAGACAGGTTATACAGTAGAAGGGTTAAAAAAATGGGGGAAAATCTTGAGTGTTCATCTGTTATAACCTCAGTTCTAATTCAGATAGATGTGCAAAGGAGAATAAAAATGATGTGCTTCCATAGCACCAGAACATGTTGAACTTGATGCAGAGGATCCCGAGAAGACAAAGCTATTGTGAGGAATGAACAGTTTACGCAGCACCTAAAAACAACTAGGAAACATGTCAGCAAAAGCTTCTACCACCCACATTTATTTTTGTTAATGCAGATTATAAATCATCAGTACAAATATATATTAACACATTTGATTTTAAGGCCCACCTTTAAGTAAAATTAAATGAGATGGTATTCACAAAATTCCCGGGTGAATTTGGAATACCTGTGGTGAATTTTACAAGGTTTCACAAACTGACAAACCAAAACAAAACAAAAAGAGAAAGAAAGAATAAAGAAAAACAACCTAAGTAAAAAAAATACAAAGATCTAAGTGAACATGGAACAGCATAATCCTTGGTGGTCTAAATTTATATGCAACTATATGTAAGATTACATTCATTCCAGAATACAATAGTGCTAAAACCAATAAAAACAAGAAATTTAAGACCAAGAAACGGCAGCAACATATATTTTTTATGTATAACATTTATATAGATTGAATTAAAAACAGAACTTTTCATGGTTTTTAAACCATGCCAATACCGCTTTTAAATTTACTTGCATTTAAAAATACAATATAGTGACTTCCTTGGTCATGATTGCTTTTGCAATGTGCTACTTACACTGTGGGTAATGCAAGAATGAAAAGACCAACTCTTTCCCACATCCAGGTTTTGCACAGCATAAGGATCAATAAATCATTATATACAGTTAAGCTAAACCTTTTTTTTTAATCCTTTGGCAAAAATACATACAGCTTGTACAACTTTTATTACCCTGAACAATTTAAAATATTCTAAATGCATAAAAATAAAGATTTTGGCTTTTTAATTTGTTATTCATATATATATAATCATTTCATTGCTCAAAATGAAAGCTCAACATTCTCACAAATACAACTTTGTTGAGCACATCAATAATCCTCTCTCGTGTGGAGGGACCATGATATTTTTTGGAAAGGTGTAGTAAAAACAGATGGTTTTCTATGCTCTTACTGCTCCCATCTTCTTCCTTTGCTACAAGTGTTGTCTTCTGTGACTGTTTTCCTCGGCAGAAAGGTAGAAATGGGACAGAAAAAATGGATTTCTTCATTATGCTCACAGGACTGGTTTCCATCCAATAACTGACGTTGTCATCTCTTTATAGAAGCACTGCATGTCCAGTACTACTCCTGAATACTTTTAAGATTTGAGGTGGTCTTGAATTTTATTTCTTTAAACCCGATCTCAACTATTTCCAGCTCCATTCTAAAAAACATATACACATACCACAGAATTGCTTAAAGTTCAATCTCAAAGGTCTTTTGTAGCTCACTGGAGAAGGGATTTGTTGGAGATGGATTACTGCGCTTTGACCTGCTTTCTAGTGCTGCCCACTGAGCTTCAAATGGATCTACTTCTTGGGCAGCCACAGAACCCTGCAAACACATGTCCCTTGATGCCCACTTACTGCTTTCTACCCCGTTAATGGCTGCAGAGCCGTTGAGATGCTGAGTGGTGGGCTTAAAGAAAGGGCTTGCAGTGGTGCTGTTGTCTTCATGCTGCAAGAATGTCTGCTGTTTAATGAGACCTGGCGATTGATGGGGATGGGGCATTTGTGAATAACCTGCCGTGCCAAAAACATTAGCTACCATTTGAGAAGGAGTAATTCCAACCACAGGGACACTGGCAGCAGGATAATTCATTCCATTTGCCACAGTATATGATTGCTGAACAGGGATAAAGGATGGCTGCATTACTGGAACAACAGTGACTGGCACCGACTGAGGTGCAATGAATGTGTGTACTGGGTAAGGCTGCCCAGGCTGTGTGGCTGAAGGTGGAGGTTGAATTAATGGTTGTGAAGTCAAAGATGGTACAGGAGACTGTTGCTGTTGAGCCCTTACAGTCTTGGCTACCTCTTCCAGCCATCGATCTGCCTCTGAGGGAGTGCGTTTGTGATTGGCCTGGAAGACTGTAGATGTCACTGTACCAGAACCAGCATGCCACTCGGTACCTGAAAGAAAAAATAATTTTGAAAATATTAGAAACTACCCTTAGATACGGAAAGTCCCAATTTTGACCCCCGAGTTGGGTTTTTCAATCCCCAGATCAGCTGGGGCTAGGGATACTGTGAAGGTAGTGATCACAACTTCTCAGGTGAGGAGAGAGAGAAATAGTCATGATCATTATTTAAGGGCGATATCTAGCCCCCGGATTCAAGGCCCATAATTGCAGAGTTCTGGAAAGATCCCTGGTGAATGTCCCTCGGCCCAGAACCATCCATGCAATGACCAAACTAGGTATATTGGGGGTGGATATAAATTGCTGGAAAAATTCCCAGGTAGTTGTGAATTAAGGATCTTAGTGCCAGATTCCAGCCCTGATTTCGAATGAGCTGGAAGTACAAAGGAGCAGGAGAAAACTGCCCGATCAAAAACAAAACAAAACTTGCTCTTGATCAGTCTTGCAATCTGATACTGCTGCTCATTGCTACCGATGGAATTAACATGCATAATTTTAACAATATAAAACAGTGATTGAAACAAACTCAAAGATCTGCCTTCTGTTTTATCGCTTCTTCCCTCTGGAATTCTTTTCCTTTAACTATTTGGAATCAGAAAAGTTACTTAAAATTCTGAAAAAATTTGAAAGCCTGGTTATTCAACCAAGCTTACAGTGACGTTTAAATTTGTATTCTCAGCTACTATTTTCTAGTCAACTGGATTTATTTTATAATTGGATTAATTTGAACTTTTCTTTTTAACTTTTTTTTTATTGTTTTATGAATATTTACTGTTTTATTTGGTTATTTTGTTCCATTATTTCTGATCTTAATTACTAGTTATCTTATATGGTTTTATTGATTATTAGTCTGTGAAAATGATATTTTTATGTATTTTCTTTTTTATTTGTAAAATGTATATGCTGATTTCTAACTGCTTTGATGATTTTTAATGGAATTGCAATGTATCAAATATATAAATAAAACTATGTCTCCCTTGTTCCCTCTAAAGACAACATTTCATTGGTAATCTCCTGCTTTCAAATTTGTTTGCTTACCTGATTATTAATACTGTATTTCAATGTATTTGAACAAAGTAGGATTACCAGGACACATACAAGAGAATATTCCTCTAGGGAAGAGCTTCCCAGGTTTCATGACCCCAAATAGGGTCATGAAACCTTCAGGTGGGGTCACAAATGCCTCAAACAGCAGCGCTCTTCAATCACCAGCAGCATTAGTAGTGGAAGTCAGCTTAGGGCCTGTAAGCCAGCATGCACTCACAGGCCCTGCTTGTGCATGAGGTAAAATAAAGCCCTATTCAAGGAGGAACCATGCTCATTGCAGGGCCTGTGATCTTGCACTGGTTCAGAAGCTCCACGCTGACTTTCATTAATAACACCGCTGCTGCTTGCAGATCATTGTCAGGTTTGGAACCAGAAATGAGGGGATGGGAAGGCTGAGTGTGTAGGTGCCAGTGGAGATTTCCCACTTTGCCTCACAAACCACTGAACCTACTCAAGAGAAAAATATTGCTCCGATCATCAGCTTACACTATCTTCCTACCACCATTGGCTTGGGGCCCAAAGAAAAATTTTGCTGCTGACCTTGGATAGGGGGATGAGGGCTGTTTGAAGAGAGGTATCAACTGAAGGAGGTGTTTGAGGGTTGGATTAGCTAGCAGGGGGTTTCAGAGGGAGGATTAACTGGAGAAGGTATGTGGGGAGGATAATGACAGAAGATAGATGGGGCTGTAAGAGGAGCTGGGGATGAAAAGGGATAAGCTCGGGGACATAAGAAGCTTGGGAGTGAGCGCCAAGGTGGTGGCGTGGATTACAAACTGGTTGTCGGTTAGAAAACAGCATGTAATGGTAAATGGAACCTACTCTGAAGAGAGAACAGTGTTAAGTGGAGTACCACAGGATCAGTGTTAGGATTGGTTCTGTTCAATATCTTTGCGGAAGGGATAGAAGATAAAGTTTGTCTATTTGCGGATGATACGAAGATCTGCAACAGAGTGGACACGCCAGAAAGAACAGAGAGAACAAAATGAGATTTAGGGAAGCTTGAACAGTGGTCAAAGATATGGCAGCTGGGATTCAATGCCAAGAAGTGCAGAGTCATGCATCTGGGTTGCGGTAATCCAAAAGAGCTGTATGTGATGGGCGGGTGGGGGGGGGGGGGGAGGTTTTGAAGGGCTGTTGTGCACAGGACAAGAGAGGGATCTTGAGGTGATAGTGTCTAGCGATCTGAAAATGGCAAAGCAATGTGACAAGGCGATAGCTAAAGCTTGTCAGACTTGTCAGACTACAACCAACAAAGACATTGAATTTTACAGTCTGGGAAAAGAAATAAGAATGGGGGTAACTTGCTGATGAGGCTGTTACTACCCTTAACCAATAAGCTTCATACTTTAGAGGCCACTCCAATATTGCTCTTCTCTTCAACGGCAAGATAATGGGGAATTGGACTCAACAACAACCAACAAGGGCCCTGACTTTGATGGTCTGGGAAATTGATAAGTATGGGGGTGACTTGTATGGCGTGGCATACTACTATAAGCTTGTTGGGCAAATTGGATGGACCATTTGGTCCTTTTTTGCCATCATTTCTATGTTTCTATAAGAAGGGTTGAGTGAGGGGAGGCAGTGAGGCTGGAAGGTGAGAGAGAGGAGATCGGGGATGAGTGTGTTGAAGAAATGGGGAATGGGGTTAGAGGAAGGAGATGACAGAGGATCAGTTAGGGGGTTGTAAGAAGGGCTTTGGGGTGAGAGAAGAGAGGCTGGGCATGTAAGAGGGGATCAGCTGGAAGGGAGGAGGTTAAGAAGGGGGAGTGCAGGTTGAGAGAAAGGCTTGATGGAGGTTGAGAGAGGGGATCAGCTGTAGTTCAGGGAGGGCAAAAGTAAAGTGATAGCAGGGGGACTGCCCCTCTCAACAATTTGTTTTGGTCATTGTCTGGGATCATGTAAATTTTCAAGTACTAAAATGGAGTTACATTGACTAAAACTTTGGGAAAATATACTTTAGGAAGATGTTATGCCCATAACTGACAAAGGAGAAATCAAGGCTGATCTATTTGCAGCATACAACTAAAAACCACAGTCAGAGCATGAACAAAGTACTATAGTTTTGCATGCTCATGTCGGGGAAAGTGAATTTTAACTGTATTTTAAATGAATCTGGCTATAATGTTTCTGTGGTTCCTTTCTCCTCTAATCTCCTTATTCCTTTTTATTCTACTGCTCCTCTTCAATTTTCCTGCTTATCTTCCTTTTCCAATCTCAACCACTCTAATTCCCTTCTGCACATAACATTTGCTTTTCTCCTTTTATCAACTCACTCATTTTCCTACTCATTCATTTCTCTCCATTTACCTTCCTATACCTTTTCCACTCATTCATTTCTAAACTAAGTTCCCCACAAAAGCCATTACTGTGCATGATTGCAGTTACATGGAAAACTGAGTTACAGAAATCTAAATACATCTTTAAAAAGTCAGAGATGTGAAGACAGTAAGAGTGAACTTTTTAATGACTCAGTTAGTACTTTTTTTAACCTCAAGATATCTATACTGTACAGAACTCTTGCTTAAACACCTACCCCCAACTAAAGAAGATGGTTGTAAAACATTGTCATTTTAGAAATACAATTACATCACCAAATCTCAATCTCTCAGGACAAAGTGTCCCATACTGATGACATTGTTTTAAATAAATGAAAATATATACAAAAAACCCCCTATTTCATTAGTTATTCAACAGTTTGTTTTTTTGGGGACTGAATGATAATTAACTTTAAATGGCCATTTGTGCTTTGATACTGACTAAGAACATTATGTGCACCTTTTCATGGTCTATAGATTGATTTTAGGAGTCATTTGAGGCCTTCTACATACTGCACATGCTACAGATGTGCGACAGAATGTAATATGAAATATGAAATATAAATACAACAGCATAAGTTTTGTCCTATTCTACAGCCTTCAGTCAGATGGTTTTCTGTGAATATAAAATGTATATCTTTCAATACACAACCTCTTCTGCTATCCAACATCATGGACAATTACTCGATTATGCCAGCTTATGGTGCTTAGGCCTTGCAAAAAAGTCTCTTTATGCCCACTCTTACCAGTACGAGTGACTGCGGCTCCAGTATTAGAAGCAGCAGGGGCATGTGCCCAGGGATTGGTTTCACGAACAGGCATTGTAGGTGTTACAGCAGCTTGGGTTGGTTTAGCAGCAGGCAAACAGAAGGCAGATGCAGTGCCATTAACTAAAAAATGGGAGCAGATATCAGCGCAGTTAATTCATGTCAGACATGCAATTAACAGGAGTTTTAGAGGATTATGCCATTGCAAACCAACACTCGTTACAAAATCAGAGTGAAAGGTCAATAGGAGTTATGCATGCTTTTATATTGAACTCTCCCACAAGCAACTGGAAAAAACAGTTAATATGTAAGCAGAATACTGTTCTTATGATAGTAAGAAACACAGGTCACAAATGTTCCAAGATAACCTAAATGTGTGTACATCACAAAAGGAAAGCAGATGCCTACTTAAGCTCAAATGTAGTAAAATTCTGAACGTGAACTAATATAGGAATAATGAACCTACGACACAAATACCCGATGTGGCATTCATAAGGCACAACTTCTAAATGAAAAGGTATGACATCTCACTGATAGTGGCACCCAGTAATCAGTTAATTCTATATCTTTTGAACTGTAAACACATGAGCTCAACAAGATCTTCATCACTGGATTAAGAAAAACTAGTCAGTTATAAATAAAGGGTTTCCCCATTCAGCTCTACCAATGCATCTCTATAAGGACATGAAAATCTCCAACATTCCAGTTCAAGGCTTCTCCTATACAGAGGCTGCCTTCACCTGTGTGATGATACGATATTAATCCAAATCAATTCACCTCCAAAATAAAGCTCAATTTAATCCCTATTTCAACAAATATAAAAAAGCAACAACTCTGTTTTTTGGAGCATGAGAAATCTTATCTTCAGCCTAGTTAAAGCACAGTTGCTTACCTGTAACATGTGTTCTCCTGGGACAGCAGGATGTTAGTCCTCACATGTGGGCGACATCATCCGATGGAGCCCAGCACGGAAAACTTGTGCCAAGTTTCTAGAAACTTTGGTCAGCAGACTGAGCATGCCCAGCCTGCCCCCTTCAGTCTTGTAACATAGCAACACTGATAAGCAAAAAAATAAAATAATAAACCAAAGGTGAACCCAACATCATGGGGAGGCAGACGGGATTCCTGAGGACTAACATCCTGCTGTCACAGGAGAACACCTGTTATAGGTAAGCAATTTCTCCTGGGACAAGCAGGATGATAGTCCTCACATGTGGGTGAGTACAGAGCTCCAGACTGCCCCATTCCACTAGAGGGACCAACAGCGGCTGAAAAGGTGCCAACGGGCACAACACAACTGCGGTGTGCACGAGTAGAGAGAGTTGGGTTCAGGTCTGGAACAGGTTGCGCAGGTTGGACTGACCAAAGGCACTGTCCTGGCGGCTATCCCTGTCAAGGCAGTAGTGAGCTGCGAATGTGTGGAGAGAACTCCATGTTGCAGCCTGGCAAATTTCAGCGACGGGGACCATACACATATGGGCCACAGATGCTGCCATGGCCCACACGGAGTGAGCCTTCACTCTGCTGGCCAGTTGGAGGCCTGCCTGCTCATAGCAGAAAGCAATACAATCCGCTAGCCAGTTCGATAGGGTTTGCTTACCCACCGCTGCCCCCAGCCTGTTGGGGTCAAAAGACACAAAGAGCCTGTGGATCGCTGTGTAGTCTAGGTAAAAGGCCAGTGTCCGCTTACAGTCCAGGATTTGGACAGCACGTTCCCCTGGGTGGGAATGTGGGTTGGACCCCTTCTCCTGCCCTCTTCCCCGGCTGTTGGACTACTTGTGGTACACCTATGTCTGGGCTACAGACCAGTTCCACGGTCGTGGAAGAACTTCGTGTATGGTGCGTACGTAACCAGGGCCTGAAGCTCGCTGATTCTGTAAGGAGAAGTGATCGCCACCAGGAATACGACTTTCCAGGAGAGGAACTTCAGACCACAGGACTGCAGGGGCTCAAAGGGAGGCTGCATCAGCCTTGCCAAAACCACATTGAGGTCCCAGGACGCTGCTGGAGGCCGAAGAGGAAATTTCAATTGAAGGAGCTCCCTGCATGAAGCGGCCAACCAGGGGCTGGACCGAAACCGGCATGCCAGCAACACTGCAGTGGTACGCGCTAACAGTGCTAAGGTGTACTCTGACGGAACTGATCTGTAGCCCAGACTTAGATAGGATCCACAGCCGGGGACTTAGACAGTCCAGCAGCTGGGGAAGAGGGCAGGAGAAGAGGTCCAACCCATGCCTCCGCACCACATGGAGAAATGTTTCCACTTGGAGATGTAGGACATTCTAGTCGAAGGTTTCCGAGACTGATCAGGACCACAGTCCGAGAGCTGTATTGGCTGGAGGATCAGGTGCTCAACATCCAAGCCATGAGGGCTAGCGCCCGGAGATTTGGGTGGTGCAGGGTGCCCTGGTTCTGCGTTATGAGGTCGGGCGCCATCCCCAACGGAATGAGTGCACACACCGACAGGGTCCGTAGGAGTGGAAACCAAACCTGCCGAAGCCAGGAGGGTGACACGAGGATCATGGTCCACCCGTCCTCCTGAAATTTTGACAGGGTCTTCAAGAGGAGCGGGAGAGGTGGGTATGCATACAGGAGGCCTTGCCCCCAGTGAAGAGAGAAGGCATCGTGGGCTGGTTGGCCGTTCCCCGCTACTAGGGAGCAGAACTTGCTCACTTTGTGATTGAGAGGGGAGGCGAACAGGTCCACGTCTGGCGCACCCCAGTGACAGAATAAGTTGGCCTCTACTGTGGCTGGAAGGATCGGCTGAGATGGTCTATCAATGTATTGAGGTGCCCTGCAGGTAGGTCACTCATAGATGTATCCCTTGGGAGAGGGCCCAGTTCCAAACCTGCACTGCCTCCTGGCAGAGGAGGAACGAGCCTGTGCTGCCCTGTTTGTTGATGTACTACTTCTCGACCTGGTTGTCTGTCCTGATCAGGTCCTCCTTGGATGACAACTGATCCCGAAATGACCACAGGGCATACCGAATCGCCCGAAGCTCCAGAAAGTTTATTTGGAGCTTCGGCGGCGGTCCAAAGGCCTTGAGTGTGCAGGCCGTCTGTGTGGGCTCCCCACCCCTGAGGAGACTTATCAGTGGTGAGGGTCACCTGGGGTGGCGCAGGCTGGAAGGGAAGTCCGCGTTCTAGATTGGGGAGGGCTTCCCACCAGGCCAAGGATAGCTTGAGAGGGTCCGTAACTGTGACCAGAGCCTCTAGATCCTGGGATGCTTGCTGCCACTGAGACTGCAAGACCCACTGAGGAGTCTGCATGCGGAGGTGGGCTAAGGGAGGCTGCCATGTGGCCCAGCAGGCGGCATAGTAGGCTATTTCGGATAAGGGTGACCAGCGCGGAGAGGGCAACCGCCTGATCCTTGGGCAAGAAAGCTTTCGCTTGTGTTGTGTCCAACCTGGTGCCTATGAAGTCCAGCTGCAGGGATGGGCAGAGGTGTGACTTGGGAAGTTGATCACGAACCCCAAAGCCTGCAGGGTATGAACCGTCAGGGCCAGAGCTTGCAAGGCCCCAGAGCGGGAGTTGCTCCTGACTAGCCAGTCGTCCAGGTATGGGAACACATGGACCGACCGATGCCTGAGGTAAGCAGCCACTACCACCAAGCATTTGGTGAAAACGCGGGGGGCTGATGCCAGCCCAAAGGGCAGCACGCTGTACTGAAAATGTGCATTCCCCACCATGAAGCGGAGGTACTTCCTGTGGCTGGGGACGATCGCAATTTGTGCGTATGCCTTCTTCAGGTCAAGAGAGCAAATCCAGTCCTCTCTTTGGAGGAGGGAGATCAGCGTGCCCAGGGAGGCCATCTTGAATTTTTCTCTTACGAGAAACTTGTTCAACAACCTAAGGTCAAGGATGGGATGTAGGCTGCCATTTCTTTTTGGGATGAGGAAATACCTCGAATAGAACCCCCGGCCCTGCTGTTTGCGAGAGACCGGTTCTACTGCGCCTGCTGTAAGAAGGGCGGAGAGTTCTTGTTAAAGAACGACAAAGTGGGCAGATGAACCCCACGATGGACATGAGGAAGAGTTCTCCGGGAGCCAGCTGAAGTGCAGACGGTACCCCTGACGTACGATGGAAAGAACTCAGCGGTCCACTATGATCTCCTCCCAGCGTCTGGCGAAGCTGAGAAGCCTGCCACTAATGGATCGAGTACTAGGGGAACTATCAACTGACTTTTGCTCTCTCGCCGCCAGTCAAAAGCCCATGGCCAGGGTTTGCTGGGGGGCCATTTGGGTCTGGGGGCCCACTGCTGGCAGGGGCGACCCTTAGAACTGGTCCAGGGCATGCGCGTCCGAGCAGCCGGAGCATAATATTTTCTCTGCTGGTAGAAGGGCTTATGAAAGCCAGGCCTGGAGGATTTCCTGGCCAAGGATGGCCCCTCTAAGGGACTAGCAGACAGCTGCTGAAGGGTGTCACGATGGTCCTTTAGCTGTGCCATTGCGTCCCGGACCTTGTCCCTGAACAGATTCTCGCCTGTACAGGGGAGATCGGTGAGCCTATCCTGGACCTCTGGCTGGAGGTCTGAGCCATGCCATCCATCTGGCGTCGATGCCTACGGCTGCTAAGCAGGCTGCAGTTTCAAAAACATCGTAGGTGGAGCGCACCTCATTTCCCTGCTTGCAGACCCAGCGAGGCAATGGCGGCAAGCGTTTCCTGCTGCTGCTGCTGCTGGGGGAGACCCTCCGCAAAATCTTGGATTTGCTTCCAGAGATTGTGGTTATATTGAGTCATGTAAAGTTGGTAAGCAGCAATGCGGGCGACCAGCATAGCACCTTGGAAGATCTTTTTCCCTATGGCATCAAGCTCCCTATGCTCACATCCCAGGGGAGCGGAGGCATGGGTGTGGGAATGCCGGACCTTAAGGGCGGACTTTACTACTATGGACTGGTGGGGGAGCTGCCTCCTTTCGAACCCCAGGGTCTGTTGCACCAAGTAGGTGGTATCGGCCTTTCTGTTTACTGGAGAGTCGGAAATGGGGTGCTCCCACATGCGGAGGAGTTCTTTAAAAATGTCATGGATCGGAACTGCCACAATCTCTTTAGGAGCGTCAATGAACTGGAGAACCTCCAGCATCTTGTGGAGCGCATCCTCCTCCATAAGGAGTTGAAAGGGGATGGCCTCAGCCACAGCCCTAATGAATCCTGCAAACGACAGGTCCTCCGGCAGGAACTGGCGCCATTCCTCTGGGGTTGAAGGCTCCGAGAGCATGTTGTTGGAGTATTCATCTCTGGAGTCATCACCCCAAGGTTCATAAGGACCCTCTTCCTCACTTGGGATAGGACGCCGAGAGTGAGGGCCATAAGGGTTTTCGACCCTGGGCTTCGAGGGGCAATGACGGCACCAATGGATCCCCCAGCATCGAGGGGATCATTGGCCGTGGCAAGCTGGAAGGGCCTGGCAGCAGCTCGGGGAACCGTGGGAGAAGGGCGCCCGGTCCTGGAGGCTTCATCCTCTTCAGAGGACCTAGGAATTGGGATCGCTCCGGTGGAGGGCATCAATGGCCTCTCTGGCACCGGTTGCATCACAGGGCACCGAGACGGACGTCCAGATGCTCCAGCAGGGGTGCCAGCATCGATGGCGGAGGCTCAGGCACTGGCATAGGGGCCGGTGGCACCGGTATCTCAACACCTTGCAGCGCTTTGAGCACGCCAACTGCACCCTGCGATCCAACTCCTCCTGGAAGTCCTGAGTGGTCAGGACTGATGGAGGGGAATGAGGTGTCGCCAGCTCATCCTCGGGTCCCCAATGTGGCTCAGCTCCCAGCACCAGTTTGATGGGGAACGCCTCGGGCTACTGGAGGCGCTGAAGGATGAGGTCTCCAGTGGCTGGAGCCGCTCTGATGATGGCTCAATGGCCGCCGATGCCATTCCCGGAACCGGAGCCATGTCGGGAAGGTGACCGGTGTCAGTGCTTCTGGGATCGGTGCTGAGGAGATCGATGACCCCGAGGTCTGGGGTAGGGGAGAGACCACCGTGGATCGATCTCCCTCTCCTCGGTCCTTGGGGGTGGAGATGAAAGGGACCGCGAGAGTAAGAGATGGGGACGGCTCCCCCCAATCCTTGGGCATCAAAGCAACCGACGCAAGAGTGGAGGATTTCGGGGTCCCAAAACGTTTCTCCATTTTGTTGAGGCACGCATAACGCCTCTTGGTTGTCATCTGTTCGCATAGACGACATCCATAGACATCGTGAGAGGCCCCCAGGCAGAGGATGCAAACCTCATTCGGGTCCGTGATGGACATAGTCCGCGAGCACTGGGGGCACCGATGAAAACCGGTCGAAGCCATGAAAGAGACCCGGAGCGAGGTCGATGGCCAACGGGCACCCAGAGGTGGGAGAGTCAAGAATCGACCGCAAGAACGAGTAAGAATCGAAAAATAACCTACCGAACCAGGAGGGCACCGACCGCAAAGGGGGACCCAACGAGGATTATAGCAAAAACTCGAAAAATTAGAGAGAAAACTCGAAAAAAAGCGGAGCTCCACAAACTGCGAGGCAACTTCACCTTGGGAAAGAAGAGACTGAAGTGGGACCTTGCGTGGACGTGCGGATAGTGGCAGGCTGGGCATGCTCAGTCTGCTGGCCAAAGTTTCTAGAAACTTTGATAAATGTTTTCCTTGCTGGGCTCCATCAGATGATGTCATCCATATGTGAGGTCTACCATTCTGCTTGTCCTAGGAGAAGAATGCTTCCCTGTTGTATGTTTGGTTAAACAAATGCCAATAAATTGATTTCAAAATAGTTCCTGTTTCATGCATTCTCTCTCACAGAAGGTGACATCTGGTCCTCTGCTCTCCTCCCAGGCTTTATTGAAAAATTCCAAACTGCCAGCTCAGATGAATTCAAGAACATAAGATAGCAGATAAATATTTTCAGTCACAATTATAATGCAAGAAGTTGTAGTATGAAGAATGTAAAAGTTAGAAAATATATATTAGCCCAAAGATTGCATGCATAAGGAAGCTCATGATTATCTCTTGACTAGCAATGGTTAAGATCTAGGCATAAACAGACCCTATGCTCAAATGAATAGGAGGGAATGGTATACTCATTTCTAAAAAGCAAAGATCTGAACAAACCAACTTGTTTAAATTCTATTACTCTAACATTAAATCAACGGTTTACCACCACTATTTATATTTCGCATCAAGGCTGGCTATCCTCATATTTCTTGCCAAGTACTTTCTCAACAAAGCAAAATACGACAGATTTAACTTGTGACAAATGAGCTTCAGTCTCTGTATGTTGTGATACTTTTAGAAGGACAAACATCTTTCTTTTGGTCCTTTTGGCACACAAAAAACCTCAATTGGACCATCCAGTCTATCCCTTTGAGATTCTTCCATTCTGTTTAGATAACAATACAACATACCCCCCACACACCAACACCAGTTCCCCACTCCCACATCTTTTACCTGATTCTTCAGCCCTTACCTAACACTGTCCTCCATACCGTGCCCAGAATCTCTTAATGTATCTTGACCACCTCCATTGGTAGGCCATTTCTGCTTTTCCTTCCTTTTTGATTCTTATAAGACCAACACTTAATCCAATACCTAGATTCCCCTCTATGTGCTAGCACCAAGATTTCCTAACAATCCACACAGCCACCAAAACCAGCAAGGCCATTGTTCAAAATATCTAACCTTCCCATCCCCATTGAAGAATGGGTGCTGACAGTGTTCAACACATGCAGGTTACCTCCGTCTTCTTAAAAGCCCAATGTGGCCATATAGTCACTGTCTTACCACAGCATGTTAACCCAGTGCCTTCTTAGAAGCTGAATGCAGTCAATTCACTACAGTCCTTCAAAAGGTATCATCACACAACCTACAAAGACTAATTTTCTACAAGCTCAACATGTGAACTAGAACTATACACTACTGATGACTTTAGTGATATTAAATACACACACACTCTAGTTTACATATTAAATAAGGTGAACATTAACCAAGAACAGATTTTCCCTCAAGTTGTTGACTGTGAAATAGATCTCTGAGAGTAGTTAATTTATTTAGTTTTTAAATTTATGTTTAAGGTGAATTAAGTGTTCATTTATTCCCTTGTGTAGAGAATTACAATTCAAAATAGAGAATCATTCACATCAGACCCTGGCCAAGCTTAATCATATGGGAATTAGTTCAGATTCTAAATGTTGGAGAAAATATGATTAAGAGGAAGATTTCTTCCACATGTAATGCAAATGCTTGTGGATTAAGAGATATTGGGAAGCTACTGCTAAGGAAACATACAATTTAACAGAAACTGAGCTGGTGCTTGGCTCCAATTTATTTTTTTCCGTCGATAAGCGAGTGAATAAGCCATGCTGATTGGGTGCGACATTCTCTGGTGGTGCGCATTGGAATCTTCTCCAATTGCAGAGCTTTATGATCTGCTCATGCGTGGAAGTTGCCGTGCACGTACCTCAGTCATCAACGGCTCAGGTCTGTTTTTTTCCGCGTTGTCAACAAAGAAGGTCCCGGGCTTCAAATATTGCTCCTGTGGGCACATCATGTCCTCCACGGACGGACACAATTACTGTTATTTCTGCCTTAGTCTGGAGCATGACCAGGTTTCCTGTAGGGACTGCGGACTTATGACCCTCGGGCCCAGAGGCAAAGGACTGAAAAGACTGCCAGGATTCGTGGGGAAGCAACCTCTTTGCACTCAGGTAGCTATGCACCCTCCCCATAGCACTCGATTCAATCTTTACAGGGCCCCAAGCCTCGAGCTGCAAAAGAGGTCCGAAAAAGAGCTTCCATGAAGGACCCGACTCAGTAAAAAAAGAAAAAAAAAAAAAAAATCACAAATCACCTGAAACCAGGCCCAACTTTTAAAAAGCTAGTGCTTCAGAGGCTCACCCAGCACCGGCAAAGCAGTCCACTTTGACGCAAGGCAAACCCACCCACCGGCCCCCAGAGCGTGCCAAAACAGGACCGGCGCCACACAGCGCACCCTGGCAAGAAGCATCTGCGTCATCTTGTGATGTAGCAGCATCATGTGTGACGCCTTTACCATCCCACACTTCACTGCATCATCCTGTGAGACATCGGCCTCGTCTAAAGAGAAGCCTGCCTTGAACATCCATTTATCTGTGTTGACTCATGACTCAAAGGGTCGGATGAAACACAAACACGATACAAAACAGCCAACAGCACTATGCGAACTCATTCCACATGCCGCAAAATTGCTTCCAATGATTCAGTCAAGATTCTTGAAACTCCCACAAGAGGATCTCGAACATCATGACCTATCACCAGGTCTAGCCCCGAGGTTTCAACACCAACAGAAGCCAATGGCTAGAGATCCTCAGAACTCCTCTAGAGATCAGACATCCCAGGACCAAGAAGTTGTAGTGGACATGCAGCCCCTTCTATAGACCTTTCAAACCCAGGTCTTTGTTACCACGGGCCAAATCCCCCTCCATTATCTCCTTGGGACCTCACCACAGTCAACAAGTATATTCAGGCTTATCACGTGAATCCAGAAGACGACATGCAGTATCTCAGCTTCAGGAACCACTATCTCCCAGACCTAAGATGGTGAAGGCACTACTAGCTTTTAAACACTTTCACTCTCCAGTCTCATATCTACAAAGCAGCTGGGCAGCCATGCATGAGCCGCCATTTGGTGTCTCCATCTGCTGTTGCACAATGTTCATTCTCAAGGTCTCTAGGACATAGATCTACAGAGGTCATGCAACAAATATTGGCCATTCTATCTGGGTTTTTTTGCCTCACCATCCGGAGGTCAGTCCTCCAAGGTTTCACATCCCAAGCTCAGAGAATCGCAAGTCTCACCAAGAATTAGTCTCTCCGATGATCAGTGAACACTCTCCAAGAAAAAGTCCAAGAAGTCTGGAGTCACACAAAGCGCCCCCTGATCAGGAGGAGGAGGCAGAGAGGCCAGATTTCCCTACTCCAGTTCAATCACCTTCCTTGTCTCCCACTTCTACTGGCCTCCCTTCGGACAAACCAGAGGACCCTCTGGATCATACCTCGCCATCTGAGGATCTCACATATCCAAAATTTGTGGAAAAAATGGGAACCTTGCTTAATATAGAAATTTGAAAGATCACAGACCCCGTAAAGAAGTCTTTGGGCTCTTAAAGATACTAGATGTCCCTTCAGAGCCAGCAGCTTTGCCTCCTCATTTAGTACTAGAATCAGTCCTCCTTAAATCCTGGGAATCTCCTCACTCCAACTTACCAGTAGCCAGGAAGCTGGACCTAAAATACTGCCTTAAAAAATCTCAGTGTTATGGGCTGGTTCACCTCCCACACGTCAGTAGTGGTTGAGTCAGCTATGAGGAAAGCAAGAAAGTCGAAACTCCATGCCATCTCCCCTCTGGGGAAGGATAACAAGATACTAGATGACTTTGCGAATAAAGTCTTCAAAACTCAATGCTTGCCTCTCATATCCAGCAACACCAATTCTATATATATACAAATGCTTACTACTCCTGAAGCATTTTGTGTGCTCTGACATGGGGGAGCAGATCACTCTTCAACCTTTAATTGACCTTGAGGAAGGAATCATCAAGTCTGCTTAGTCTGTGAAGCATTCAAAACTACCTCCAGAGCCTTGGCATCTGCAATAGCAGCTCATAGAACATCTTGGCTATGAGCGAGATCAATTAGGGAAGATGTCCACGACAAACTGTCAGATCTCCCATATCTGGGTGACAACCTATTTGGAGATAAGCTCTGTGAAACAGTGGCGCAAATTAAGGAACAAAATATAGCAGTGCAATCCCTCACTTTAATAGGCGATCATTCCTCAATAGCCAAACGTCCATTCTCAGAGTACAAAAAAACGTACTATCCACAGAAATCCTACAGGCAGTACTCACAGTACAAACCCAGCACTTATCAACAGTCCTATCAGCAGCCTCATGCACAAATACCGCAAACTGCGCAAAGAGCACGCCCATGGGATTGTAGGCAACAAAAGCCACTCAGCAAACTACACCCAAGGGTCAGCAAGGTTTTTGAGGGGGTCCACGCTGCAGTCACTGAAGCCCAACCCAACTATGGTCATCCCAGCAGGAGGAACACTCTCCAATCATTGGGAAGCATGGTCCAAAATTACTTCAACAGATGGGTTTTGAATATAATCTGGCAGGGGTACCACTTGCAATTCAAGTCCCCCCTTCACTTACCCCGTTTACTCCTGCTGATCAAGCATCTCGACCAGATTACTCTCTTACAGCAGGAAGTGGGTAAATTGTTAACACAGAAGGCGATTCAGTGCATTCAACCATATCGCCAAAGTACAGGATTTTATTCACAATACTTCCTCATCCCCAAGTGCACAGGAGACTTGCGTCCCATACTAGATCTTCGCCCACTCAAAACACTCAAGAGGGAGAGATTCAAAATGACAACTTTAAAGACCATCCTCCCCTTTATTTAACAGGGAAACTGGATGTGCTCCCTCGATCTCAAGGATGCCTATCCGCATATTCCGATTCACCCTTCCTGCTGGCGTTACCCGTGCTTCCAAATAGACAATCCTATTACCAACAAAAAATTCTTCCGTTTGGTCTCTCATCTGTCCCACTAGTTTTCACAAAGAGTTTAGCAGTAGCTATGGTGTACCTTCACCGAAAGGGCTTATGAATCTTCCCATATCTGGATGATTGACTAATAGCATCTCCCAATCATCAGGATCTTCAAAGAGATCTCCAAACAACCATTCACTGTCTCAAAGGCCTGAGTTTCCTCGTGAACTACAAGAAATCCATTCTTCAGCCAGCCCAGATACCACAAATTATAGGAACAAAGAGAGATTCCATCCAAGAGAGGGCCTTCCTGCCCAAAGACAGAACAAAACGCCTCCAGCTCCTGGCATTATACTTACAGAGCAAGTCCAGAGCCACTGTGCGTTTACTTCTGAAGCTCCTAGGCCATATGGTGGCTGCAATTCCTTTCACCCGACTGCGAACGAGACGGTTGCAGTTGGGACTAAAAGGCAATGGACTCAAGGATCTCAACCCTTGTCCACCAAAATAATGATCACAGCTTCAATGAACGAGGACATGTACTGGTGGCTATGTCTGAAATCTCTAACATAGGGAGCTCCTCTTCAACCTCTGACCCATCAGATGCTTCCACCATGGGCTGGGGTGCACACTATCAAACCCATGGCCTGTGGTCCCCTGAAGAGTCCTCCTACCAGATCAACCTTCTAGAGCTGAGAGTTATTCACAAAGCCCTAGTGGTGTTCGAAGATTTCCTAATGGGAAAAACAATAATGATCCATAGGGACAACCAAATTGCAATGTTTTACATAAACAAGCAAGATGGATCAGGTTCGCTGATATTTTGCAAGGAAGCTACTGACTTGGGAATGGGCGACCAAGTGGGCCATACACCTTCTGGCAATGCATCTCCCAGGAGTAGTGAACACGCAAACAGACAAGCTCAGCAGAGTGTTCCATCCACACAAGTGGTTCCTTGACCAAAATGTGGCAGTTTCTTCATTGAGTGGGGAACACCTTCCATAGACCTGTTTACGACCCAGTACAACGTAAAGGTGGAGGCCATCTGCTCTATCCTTCCCTGTCTGAACAGGATAACCCAGGATGCTTTTCTCCTCTCGTGGTCTGAGGGACTTCCCGCCAATCCCACTCATAACCCACACGGTTCAGAAGTGCATCCACGACAAAGCAGACATGATTCTCCTTGCCCCAGCATGGCTGAGATAACCATGGTTTGCATATCTAATACAACTATCAATGCGACCACCCAGACCTCTGGGTTGTCAACTGACACTTCTGACGCAAGACAGGGGAACTCTTCTGTACCCCCTTCTCTCCTCTCTCTACCTCACCGCTTGCAGATTGAGTGCCAAGTCTTCGAACCCTTGGACCGCCCAACAGCGGTTCAGAACATTCTCCTCTCTTCTCAGACAGCCTCCACTTACCATAATTTCTCCTTCAAATGGTTCCGTTATGTGCTTTGGTGCCAGGAACAATCACATAACCCGTTTCATTGCTCCCCAAAGCTCCTACTCAACTACCTATACCACTTGACTCAGACAGGTCTCCAGACTTCATCAGTTAGAGTCCATCTGAGTGTCATTGCAGCATACTATCATCCCGTAGATGGGAACTCCATCGCAATGCATCCATTAGTATCTCGCTTCATGAAAGGACTCTTACACAATCACCCACCAATATAGAAACCTCCAATCTCATGGGATGTGAACATAGTGTTAACTGCCCTCATGTCCAGTCCATTCAAACCCCTGGCTATGGCTGAACTAAAGTTCCTCACTTGGAAGGTACTATTCCTAGTGGCAATTACATCCGCCCAATGAATTACTTAACTGCAAGCCTTGGTCCATTTTCCACCATATCTTCAGTTCTTCCGTGATAAAGTGCTATTGTGGCCTCACCCAAAATTTATGCCAAAAGTGGTGTTGGCCTTTCATTTAAATGAATCTATTGCTCTCCCAACGTTCTTTCCAAAACCCCATACTTTGCAAAGGGAAAAGACTTTGCATACATTTGATTGTAAGTGAACCCTGGCTTATTACATAGCAAGGATGCAGGCTCACTGGAGATCTCAACTATTCATCTCCTACAATCCTAACAATTTGGGAGTGACCGTTTCCAAAAGAACCTTAGCTAACTGGTTGATGAGTTGCGTCTGCTACTGCCATGCTATGTCTTCCACTTCTCTTCCTGGAAAAGTGAAGGCATACCAAATAAGGGCCATAGCAACCTCACTGGCACACTTGAGACACGTTCCCATTACAGACATCTGAGAGTTGCAACATGGTCATCAATTCATACCTTCACAGTACACTATTGCCTTGATAAACTCTCTGAGTCGGACACTTTAGTTGGGTGAGCCATCTTAGCCAGAATTCAAGTGTGCAGAGACTGCCACCTAGGTGATCGGGTTGCAGATTATAGCCTAAATGTCTCTATGCTGCTCTAAGTGGCAGCCCTCAGCTTGGGACTCCCCAATCAGCATGGCTCATTCACTCGCTTATCAACAGAAAAAAGCAAGTTTAATTACTGTAAATGGTGTTTTCCGTAGACAGAGTGAATGAGCCATGCGAATCCACCCAACTCCCTGGCAGACTATGAAAACTTGGAAAGACATAATGCATACTTTGCATACCAACTGACCCAAGCTATTTATGACGACTGAGGTACGTACGTGTGAACTCCCGCGCATGAGCAGAAAAAGCTCTATTATTGGAGAAGATTCCAATCCGTGCCACTGGAGGATGTTGCACCCTATCAACATGGCTCATTCACTCTGCTATCTATGGAAAACACCATTTACGGTAAGCAAACTTCCTTTTACTGAGTTAATAAGAATTCTGGAACGGCCTAAGTTCATCTAAAGGTCTTGCCTTGCAACTACTCCTGGCTGTTTGAATTGTACTAGCCAAAAACTGAAATAAAAAATGGTGCAGATCTATCAGTAGATGCACAAAGCAGGAGAACTGATATATTATGAGATAATTTCCAAGCTGTTAAAAAAGGGAATATGAGAAGTTTATGAGAGTTGTTACTCTTCATTGAACTAACTTGTAAAAACTAGATAAGTGGCCAAGACTAGTGGAGCTAGGCTAATGTTTAACAAACTCCAGGCTATGTACTAAGCATTTTTCCCCACAGATACAAAGGGCCAGATGTATTAAAACCTTTTTTTCCTATTTTGTGCCTATGGGAAAAATGTTTAGTACACCTGGCCCTCAATTACAAAACTGCTGCAAGGTGAAATTGAGGTCTTTAATGATTTTAACTCAATTTTAAGTTAAATATCTTGAGTTCCATATGAGCATCTGTACTAACTTTATAAGTTTCTCATTGGAAATGCTTTCCAAAAGAGTGCTATCTGTACTCCATTGTGGAATAAAAAGCATTTTGAGTCAGGCAATTACAAGTTGATATAAGCAAATTCTAATGACTGTTATTAGTATAAAATTCTGGCCACATAGAATGATTGTACCTGTGTTTCATAGTAAATTGACAGTCAATATACTAGCGGATACTGCTAGAAGATATTGCTGAGTCGCATTCTTTGTACTTATGTTTTATTCAAATTTCCCAAGCACAAGTTGCAATCAAAGAATAAATGACTATAGGCACTTGAGCAAAGTGTTGACATCACAACATAAGATATGCCATACTGAGTCAGACAAAGGGTCCATCAAGCCCAGTATCCTGTCTCCAACAGTGGCCAATCCAAGTTACAAGTACTTGGCAAGTACCCAAACATTAAATAAATCTCCAGCATCTGATGTTATTAATTAATAGCAGTTTATGGATTTTTCCTCTAGGAACTTATCCAAACCTTTTTTAAACCCAGTTACACTGACTGCCATAACCACATCCTTTGGCAATGAATTCCAGGGCTTAACTATGCACTGATTGAAAAAGAATTTTCTTCTATTTGTTTTAAATGGGCTACTTGCTAATTTCATGGAGTGTCCTATTATCTGAGAGAGTAAATAACCGATTTACATTAACTTGTTCAAGTCCTTTCATAATTTTGTAGACCTCTATCATATCCCCCCCCCCTCAGTCATCTCTTCTCCAAATTGAACAGCCCTAACTTCTTTAGCCTTTCCTCATAGGGCAGCAGTTCCATGCCACTTATTTTGGTTGCCCTTTTCTGCACTTTCTCCAGTGCAACTATATCTTTTTTGAGATGTGGTGACCAGAATTGTACACAGTATTCAAGATGTGGTCTCACTATGGATCAATACAGAGGCATTATGACATCCATCGTTTTGCCATTCCCGTCTTAATTCCTAACATTGTTTGCTTTTTTTGATCGCCACAGCACACTGAGCTCTATAGAATCCTCAGAGAAGTGATGCAGCTTTTAAAAATATTTTGTATTTGTGTTGGCCATCACCTGCCCAGAAACCTGTATTTATCACCTAAAAAATTGTTTTCAAATGAAAAACAAACTACGGTAAATAAATGTATCAGATACATCCACTTCACAATCAGTCTTAAGATAAGAAAAAATAGTGTCTACCAAAGGTTAACATTTACATTTAAGAGGCATTTTTATATGAAGATTAAGATAAACAGAAAATTTTGAATTATGAAGGTAAACTAGTTGAGCTAAATGGCACAGAGTCATTAGTCTATTATATACAGCTAGAAAAGAAAGCTGTAACAACTGAGATAACATTTTGCACTATCCATGCAGGCTTAAGAGGTTACAAACCTTGGAAGGCAGGAGATTGAGGTGCACCAGCTGTGCCAGGTTTTGTCATGGGAGCAGAAGAGAAGGGGTCCTCTGGTACACTGAAAGTATTAGTGATCTGAGAACACAGGAAGCTAATGCTGTCTGCTTCGCCTTCCAGCTCAGGGACTGAAAGTTAAGATATATACATTAAAAGTGCAAAATAAAGGGACACTGTCATTAGAAGCTCCAAACACTGAAGTGAGACATGAGCTATACTTGCGACTTGTACTCCCCTTTATGTCAATTCTATTTAACATGCATGACATCTCAAACTTAGAATTAGAACAGGGGCTCTCAATCCCATCCTCAAGACATACCTAGCCAGGGCTAGTTTTGCCCCAAGAATTGGGTTGAGAATCCCTGCATCAGGAAATATAAAGCTCAGTGATAATGAATTTGGGACTTAGCATGGGGCTGCAGCCCCCCTTCTCCCAATATCCTGCAGGCATAGATTCTGTACTGAAATGTAGACCCAATATCTCATAACATGATAATATATACACAAAGAAAAAACATGTCATGTATAGATGTGGGTAGAGTTTACCTTCATACATAGGACCTCGAGGTGGTTCCACTATCGTGTCTGTGAGCCAACAATGGCTTCTAATCATTAGGTAACTCTACCAGAATGGTTAAATATTGTTATAATCCACAAACGCTGCACTTATCTCATATTAACTCAGTCTGTCTTGAGCTGCCCGACACCATGGTGTTTCGGAGCTGCGGCTCCTTCTTCAAGGGCGGGACGTTGGAACGAGAAACTGCTAAATTATTGCAGAATGATGCTGTTGCGGCGTTGTCGAAGACGTGGACTAGGCGTTAGTGTGGCGGTCAAGAATGCTCCGAGAGTTTGAAGCGGCTGGTTCTTGAGCGGCTGCTTTCACTAAGGCCTTAGTGAAAGCAGCCGCTCAAGAACCAGCCGCTTCAAACTCTCGGAGCATTCTTGACCGCCACACTAACGCCTAGTCCACGTCTTCGACAACGCCGCAACAGCATCATTCTGCAATAATTTAGCAGTTTCTCGTTCCAACGTCCCGCCCTTGAAGAAGGAGCCGCAGCTCCGAAACACCGTGGTGTCGGGCAGCTCAAGACAGACTGAGTTAATATGAGATAAGTGCAGCGTTTGTGGATTATAACAATATTTAACCATTCTGGTAGAGTTACCTAATGATTAGAAGCCATTGTTGGCTCACAGACACGATAGTGGAACCACCTCGAGGTCCTATCGTATGAAGGTAAACTCTACCCACATCTATACATGACATGTTTTTTCTTTGGGCATAGATTCTGTGGCACATTTGCATAAATTTGCAGTTTTTCATACTGAATAAAGTACATTTTATTTTACTTTATGAAAATAAATTACCATATTTTTTGCTCCATAAGACACACTTTTTCCCCCCCCAAAGATGGGGGAAAATGTTTGTGCGTCTTATAGAGCAAATATTTAAAAAAAAAAAAAGCCTAACTACAACCACCCCCACCCTCCTGACTCCCCCCCCCCCCCCCCAAGACCTGCCAAAAGCCCCTGGTGGTTCAGCGGGGGTCCGGGAGCGATCTCCTGCATTTGGGCCGTCGGCTGCCAGTAATCAAAATGGTGCTGATGGCCCTTTGCCCTTACTATGTCACAGGGGCTACCGGTGCCATTGGTCGGCCCCTGTCACATGGTAGGAGCACAGGAGCCGGTTTAGCACACCATTTTTTTTTTTTTTAATTTCCCCCCTCTGAATCCTAGGTGCGTCTTATGGAGCGAATAATACGGTAGTTTTCCAACCTGTATGCCTGGTTAATTTGTTTCTTTTTTGCCTTTTTTGGGTGGGGAAATGGGATGTGTAGACAGAAACTGAGGCGCTCCCAACTCATGTGGCTCAGTGCTGTACCCAGCCCAAATCTTGCACAGTGGAAATATATCACTGCTCTCTCCCAGTCCTCGTCCTGTTAACCCCTAATCCAGAGTCCTTCTTTCCCTTTCTCCTCAATGTCAAAGCTTATTCTCAGATCCCTTCATACTGCTCGCCCTCAAAGAATGCTCCTCCCTGTATCTCCTTCTCTTCCAATCCCTCATTATCTCTTCCACCCCTGGATGCCCTCTCCTCCTCACTCCATACCAGTCAATCCCTGCTCTCACTTTTCTCCACAACCACCCATGCTACTACCCTCTCAAACACCCCTCAACCTAGGTCCCCAACCCATGCCAATCCCATCTCTCATCTCAGCCTCCTCACCTATCCCTACAATGCCCATAAAGAGCTTTATGGTAAGGTAAAAAGTTTAAAATGGAGATGGAATGCATATTTCTATTAGAAGTGAGCATGGCTAATTCACTGTACAGAGTCAAAATTTACCAATACCAAGGGAGTACTCTAGACAAGGCAAGGGGAAGGGAAGGCCAAAAAGAGGCTGAATACTGCAAGCAACACCCTAGTCTGAGAAGAGCTTACCACAATTGCATCTATTTGTCCCTGGTAAGCAAAACTGAAAAGATCAGCTGGCAGCACAGAAGAGAGTAGCACCTTACAGGCACAGTTTTCAATCAGTTTCAAAGTAATATGTCTTGAACACATGATACAGTTTAGAAGCTCAAATCCCCTTTTCTACTTTTTTTTTTAAAGTACCATTTTTTTCCGTGTGTTTACCTGGATTTGCAATCTGGAAATCTGTCTTCCTTTGTACTGTGGAAGGTAGCTCGTTGATTCGCAAGGAAAGTTGACGTTTAAAAGGGGACATCTTCTGGCTGAGGGCTGGGAAACCCCGGAAGGATCCCTGTCTGGCTAGCTGCTCTATGGGGGCATGCCTTCGAGGGATAGCATGAGGATAGTTCAGATCTTTATCTAGAGATGCACCGTCAAGAGTAGGAGATGTTGGGGAGGCAGGCGGCAGCACTGCTATACTGCTGGTCACTGCAGTTTGAGCTGCCATAGCTTTTATTTCTATTTCAGCTATAGAAAGAAAAAAATGATTATAATTAGGAATTATAAATAGCTAAATCACTTCTTGTATGTTAATAAGCAAAACATATGGGTTTAGAAAGACAAATCTTATTTCAAGCAATACTTTTATTTCTTCACCTCCCTGGATCATGAACCCATTTTTATACTTAGACTGCATACCCAGTAACTTCACATTTTCTTGCTAACTGGAAAATGGAGGGGAATTCTCCTTCAATACAAACCATATCCTTGCCATTTATTGACCAGCAGGGGTCACCTCAATGGTAGCAGTCACTTTCCCTCTCTGGAGAGCAAGCACATCACCTTCACAATGTATCCAAGCCCTGTTGATCTCACTGAACAGGAAATTCAAACCAGAGTTGTGCCACAGCACTATAATTGAACCACAAGGTCAGCCATTGAATCTATATTTCCTATTTATATAAAGATGTTTTTAGAGTGCCATTATTCATGGCAGTGCATGAAAATCTGATTTTTATTACTTAGAAATCTTTATGCTTATTGCCATCGGAAGAGCTACACATGACCTAACATCTCCAAGGTACCCACTGTAATGTCAAAGAAATAATTGTAACTTCATGGGAGGATAAAACACCATAAACAAATAGTGCATAGTATCTGCTCTAAATCAATACGAAAACAAGTAACTGTGGAATAGGGAATGCATAATAAAAAGGCACGACATCTTTAAATGCCTGTAACTTTTAAATGCATAGCAAAGCAAAGCAGATGAACTATGCAGCTCTTTAAAGACCCTCAGTATTAAAAAAACTCTTGCGGAACTAATAGAGTAGGTCCCATATGTAGCACTGTATGCTGCAGTGCAAGACTAGTTTGAGTCTCTTGGCCAAAGGGGTCAACAGGGCTTAAATAACTTGCTTAAGCCCAGGAGGGAAAGGGAGAAAGGAAGGCAGCTGCTGCTATTACAGAAACTCTGCTAATGCAAGAGTAATACCAAGTATGAGTCTTGGAGAAGATTTCCCTAAAGACCCTGGCTAGGAAGTGTACTAGTGTTACTTCGACATCCTGTCCATGGAGGGCAGGGTGGGAAGACAACTATTATTGTTCACGTCGCCCATCATATTCCTGAGGTAGAATAGGATACTAGTATGGAACAAACAGTGAGTACAAAGATGCTATCTGATATACTGCATCCAAGAAGGATCTAGCAACAATGCATTTAAAAGCATGTTAACATTTTACAATGTTTTTTTGTACATTAAACAGCAAAGGGCTTTGTATACCGAGTGTGCGTGTCCCTCCAGCACAGCCCTCAGTTTCTCAGCAGCTGCTGCGTAATTCCCCTTTTCCTGCAGAATTGCATAAAATAGCCTTACTCCACCCTTCCTCATACTGACATCTCTCATCTACTGCCCCACCATCAACCCAGACACTGGCATTTTGCTGCTGCTTCCCCACTCCCACATACTTATAGCTGGTATCTCTGCTCTTCTCCTCTCTGGTACCACATACCTTTGTTTACTGTGTGTTCCATTATTATACTACCAATTGTCCACCTAATCAATGCTCTGCATTTTCTTCAGTATATACAGTAGATTATTTCTAGGGCAAAGATTTTCATATGAACATAAGATTTGTCATACTGAGTCAGACAACAATGATTATAATTAGCCTAGTATCCTGTTTCCAACAGTGGCCAATCCAAGTCACAAGCACCTGGCAGAATCCCAAGGGGTAGATAAATTCCATGCTGCTTATCCCTGGGACAAGAAGTGGATTTCTGCAACTCTACCTTAATAATGGTTTATGGACTTTCCTCCAGGAACTTGTCCAAGGAGAAATTACTACTTATCTGATAATTTCCTTTCCTCTAGTAAGGGCAGGTCAATCCCCATCAGTGGGTTTTATGTACCTCTGCCAGCAGATGAAGATGGAGCAAAAGCTGATGTCACAGCTATATAATTCTGCCCCGACATCAGACTACCAATATTCTCTGGAAAAGCCAAACTGCGGACAAACTGATTCTACTTGAACATTATCATTAACAATCAACCACACATGCTTTCAACCCAACAGGAACACTGAGCTCAGACAAAAGAAATAACATATGCACTAATCCAGTGGTTCTCAACCAGTGTGTCGCCAAGCACACGTAGGTGTGTCGCCACACTTCCTGATCCCCTGCTGACCCAGCTGCTCCCCCTACCCGAGCAAGATAGGTCCTCCAACCGGGCTTAAAATGCTGAAAGCCCAGGTGGAACGCGGCAGGAGTGCTGGAGTCAGCAGCACCGGCATGCTCTCTTCCTCCCGCCCCCCCCCCCCCCACCCCCGCGGCCCGGAAGAGGTGATCAGCGGGTGTGCGCGCAGGAAGAAGAGCCATGCTAGTGCAGGCAGCGTAGGCCCGAAGAAAAGAGGTGCAGCCTGAGGAATGAGCAGTGCAACTCAGAAAAACAAAGAACGTCATCAACCCCCACGGCTGATGGGACTCCTTGCTCCGTGAGGGCTGAAAATGAAGTAGGTTGCTGCTGCTTTTAGGGTTAGAAGTGGAGGAGGCTGCTGCTGCCGCTAGTTCGGGGGAGGAGGGGAGTGTGAGTGAATGAGCAAGCATGTGTGTTTGAGATCCTGTGTGTGTGTGAGTGAGATAGCATGTATGGAATGATTGAGAGCGTATACATGTGAAAGAGTATATGTGTGATTGAGAGCTGGTTTAGGTGAGGGAGCATAAAAGAAATAAATTATAGTTACAAATAAAAGAAATGCTTTTGCTTAGATACAAAGCAAAGAAACAGTTAATTGCTTAAGCAATGACAGTTTTAGTGCTGAGTATTGTTAAACAGTGTGTGAAGCTCTTTTTTAGCCTAGATAAGCGAAAGAAAGTTAAGGAAAGCCCTATTAGCAAGCAGCAAAGTTGCAAATGTGTAAGTGCATTTTTTGACAGGAGATATTGGGCAACCCCTAGCATAAGATCCTACAGCCTAGAGTTAAGAAAATGTCTTGAATGCTCATAGTTAAATAGAAAAACAGCTTTTAACAGAAAACTAGTTTTACATATTACTTTTAAACACTTATGTCTAAATTGCTGTCCTTTAGCATGTAGAAACTTTGTAAACCTGAAAATGAGGAACTAGCAGGAACTACATTTTGCTTTAGTAGAAGCAAAGACTCTTACCATGTGGCTCCTGGGCCCCCTAGGGTGTTCCTGTGCAGCAGTTACAACCACATGAGTTTCCTCAGCCTTTATAAGGGGTGGAGGGTAGTATTATATAGCTGATTTGTACCATTGTTTATTAAGAACATCTGTTACAGGTAAGCAACTTAACTTTCTCCATGGACACACACAGTAATCAGCCACACAAATGGGGACACTGACAGTGAGGTTTGCATGAAAGTATTTGCAATGTTTTTATATTACTAGCGGAACATGCAACCCATACACTGTTAGAAGTTGGAAGGAGAGTTGAAAGAATTATTTAAATAAGCTTTTGTGAATTGCTTAGCCAAAATTGCTGTCTTGATATAAAGCATTTCCTAGGCAGTAATGAGCAGTGAATGTAAAGAAAGAAAACCAGGTGTCAGGCTTGCAAATATCTCCTATCAAAGCAGAGCAAAGATGGGGTAAAGAAACTGCCATAGTTCTGACTTGATGGGCTTTCGCCTTCCTTTGAAGTTGTTGCCCTGATTGCTTAAAAACAATAAGAATTGAAATCAGAAATCTAAGTGGAAATAGTTTTTTGTAATGGGTATCTCCTGTTTGACCAGGCTGAAGGAGATGAATAATTATGAAGTCATTCTGTACAACTTTGTTCTCTATAAATAGAACTAAAAAGCTCTTCTGCAGTCAAACTTTGAAGAGACTGTTCGGCCTTATGGGCATGTGGTCTCAGAAAAAAACGTGCAATACAATGGATTGATTTAAGTAAAACTGAGACCACTTGGTATTTAGGATGAATTTTCAAAACTACTCTATTGTGGAAAATTTGAGTATATGGAGAGTATGAGATTAAGGCTTGCAACTTGCTCACTCTCAGGGCAGAAGTAGCAGCTATTAAAAACAAAACCTTTTAAGAAGGGAAATTTAGTTCTGCTGCTGCTCAAGGCTCAAATAGTGATTTAATGAGTTAAGTCAGAACTATATTTAGATCGCGAGGAGGAAGATCTTTGACTGGAAGTTTAAGATGAGTTAGATCTTTCATGAATCTGGCAACTCTAGGTTGCTAGGATATAGGAATTCCTCCTGAATTCTTGTGGCATGCTGCCATAGCACTAAGATAAACTCTGAGTTAGTTTCCAATCCTGAGTCAGATAGGTTTAAGAGATATTGCAGGAACAGGACATCTAAAGGGGTCTCGGACTGACTTGCGACATCAGATAGAAAATATTTTCTAATCAAAGTTGTAAGATCTTAATTTTCTTGAAGCTAGAATAATCTTACTTCAGTAGGCAACTGCAAAAGAGACTAGTTGACTTTCAACATTCATGTAATCAAAGCCACAGCCCGAGATGAAGTGTTATGCTTGATCTGAAGCAACTCTGGCATAGTCTTTGTCAGCATGCTGTTTCAAGGACCCAGGACAGAACTAACTCCAACTCTGGACTGCCCTTTATATGTCCCTTAGCTGGGACTTCCTGTGGTGCTGGCTGATGTTGTCACATCCTCAGGATTATATAAGCAAGTCTCTTGCAACCAGCCAGAGCCTCAGCAACAGGTCTCCTGGTGCCCTTATGTTCCAGTGTTTTGCTATCCTTGTTTGTTCCTGCCTTATACCTTATTCTGTCTTCCTTGTCGTTGCTCCTTGCTTTGTCAGTTGCTCCTCTTGTTCTCTGTTTGTTGTCCAGGTTTTTGTCTGCCCACTCTTGTTCTAGATCCTGCTTGTTCCTTTCCTTGCTTATCCTGTTGGTCTTGTCGTGTCTGATTGTCTTGTCTGTTCTATTTGTCTCGGACTGACTTCCTGGATCCTAACCCTGGCCTGGCCTCTGTCTTTATACTGTCTGCTACCTGCCCTCTAGCTTGTTACCCATTCTGCTGTCTGCCACCTGCCTTGACCCACGCTGCCTGGACTCTTCTCTTGGATTGCCCTGGGGATCCACCTAAGTCCTGCTGGCCCTTGAAACCCAAAGGCTCAACCTGCATGGAACAGGGCTGGTATAGGTGAAGCTCCAGTCGGAACCACCACAGGGTTTCTCTGCCAGTCGACAGGTTGGGCCTAGTGGGTTTGCTCGCTAGGCAGTGTCAACCACTCCTCAGCACTTCTCCAACAGGCATTACATGAAGATTCCATTGAACCAGGCGATCAGAGATGGGAATATTCTCATTCTATTGAATGCTGAACAGCTGGGTGTTGAACCCATGGAAACTAAATTTGATGTACCCAAAAACCATTAGACCTATTTCTCTTCTTAAGTTTTGAATTTAGACTATAAATGGAATAAGGGGGTGGGGGCGAACATATGGAGAAGTTCTCAATCTCATGAGTCTGTAAATATACATTACTAGAATCTCCTTATTGGTCCCCTGGAGCAGTAGGTGAGGACATAGCTGTTGAATGGTGTTGCAAACAGACCTATTTGCAGAGCGTGCCAAAATTGAAAAAGTTCCTATGCTATATGGATCATCCTATGACCATTCGTGTGATCAAACTGGTGACTTAGTGCATCTGCTATCAGATTTTAGTTTCTAGGAAGATAGATATCTATCAGATACATCTTTTAGAAAACTGCCTATTTCCATACCTTGCAGATCTCTTGACAAAGATTAAAAGATCCTGTTCATCCACATTTGTTGATACACAACATCTCTACTTGGCTGTCTGTTTCAAACATCACTTTTTTTCTTTTAACCAAGGATTAAATACTTTTAGAGCACTGAAGATTGTTCTCAGCTCCAGATGATTTATTTGCAGTAATCTTTCCTATGGAGGCCAAGCTCCTTGAAAACAAAGGTAGTTCAGATGAGCTCCCTATCCTTGGTTGCAGGTATCTGTGGTCATCACAAGACTAATCGGAGAAAATTCTTTCACTCAACGCACAATAAAGCTCTGGAATTTGTTGCCAGAGGATGTGGTTAGTGCAGTTAGTGTAGCTGGGTTCAAAAAAGGTTTGGATAAGTTCTTGGAGGAGAAGTCCATTAATGGCTATTAATCAATTTTACTTGGGGAATAGCCACTGCTATTAATTGCATCAGTAGCATGGGATCTTCTTAGTGTTTGGGTAATTGCCAGGTTCTTGTGGCCTGGTTTTGGCCTCTGTTGGAAACAGGATGCTGGGCTTGATAGACCCTTGGTCTGACCCAGCATGGCAATTTCTTATGTTCTTAATTTAAAACTGAGGTTGATAAAAAAAACCAAAAAAACAAACAAACAAACCAACCAAAAAAAACCAAACTGATCTCTCAATAGATTTGAAGGATCCAGCCACCATGCCAGAGAATGGATGAGCTTGTTTGATATGTTCACTCTCTACAACAGTAACTGTAGGTGCTGGCTCTATTCAGGGCTTGTGCTAACGTTTTTGCTGCCCTGAGTGAGCAATTACAGTGTTGCCCCTCTTGTTTCAGATTTTAATGCTTAATTTTTGTTTTCTAATCGAGGCCAGCCTTGCCGGAGAAAATCAGTTGGAAAAAATAACTCCATATTTCCTGGGTAAATATCGGAGTTTATTTTGGTGGTCAGAAGCCAGGACAATAAAACATTATGTAGATTCTCCCACTCACCCACGCGGCAGCATGCCCATCTCTACCCCATCCACTGTCTAGCATGTACTTCACACCCCCCATCCCCACCCCACTGAGAATCTCCCTCTCCCCCCTTTCCCTGTACTGCAATAAACATTTTTCTAGGCTTCTCCTCTCTCCATTGCCATCATGCTTACTGATACTCCCGTGTCTGCAGCACTGCACTTCTGCTTTGGTGCAGGGCCAGGGAGCTGGCTGGGAAGTGCTTCTGGTGGCAGAACCTGCTTCCAATGTATTCATAGCACCAGACAGCAGGCACTTTGACTGCTTAGGGGATAAGGAGGTGGGGCTTGAAACATGGTATGTGTGACATTGGAAAGTGAGTGTTTTTATTGATGGGGAGAGGCAGGACTTGAAATACAGCATGCGCTTTGGCCCACCTATTTTCACCTTTGTAAAAATTCCAGGAATTTAGGGGTGAAAAAAATCAGTTTAAACTGAAAATGAAGGACCCTACAGATTCTATTTGAAAAAGGACATTCAAAGTACATTCTTTTGAGGTAAAAATATCATTTACAATATGTATGTAATATTTATATGCACTGCTGTGGTGCCAACAAGAAAACCTAGCAAAAAAGAAAAAAAAGACACATAGAACCCATATAGTATTAGGCCTATTGTAAGTCATAAATAAACTGTTGAAGGGAGAATGGCAACTATGCCAAGACTTTTCCAAGTCATGGTCCCTAATGTGAAGGGAGACTTACTTTTTTGATTTAGGCCATGGCTTCCCAAACCTGTCCTAGGGACTCCACAGCCAGTCAGGTTTTCAGGATATCCATAATGAATATGCATGAAATAAATTTACATATTTATTTATTTATTTTATTTATTTATTTAACAGTTTTTTATACCGACCTTCATAGTAAGTAACCATATCGGATCGGTTTACATTTAAGAAGGGTAAAACTGGAGTAACAATTTAAGTAAAAAACGAAAGATAACAGTAGGTAGGAAAAAGGTCGAAAAAGTTACAATCAACAGGGAAAGAGAACTTGGAAGCTTGCGACAAGCTGGAAAGAAGATAAGGCAGGAAATAAATAATGAGTCTCCATGATATGTAAATTTATCTTATGCATATTCATTGTGGATATCCTGAAAATCTGACTGGCTGGGGGGGGGGGGAGGGGTGGGTCCCCAGGGCAGGTTTGGGAAGCCCTGATTTAGGTGATTCTTTCCTCTTTACTGACTTGGAGGCTTGAGGAAAACTGAAAAATTCCCTCAGCTTCTAGATCTTCTGACGCTGGGGGACATTTGGGCACAGGCAGCACAGTTAGATACTTCATGCGATAGGCCTAAGCAGTGAGTAGCTTGGTTGTGTTTGTCAGATAAAGTTATTTATTAGGAACAGCAGGAGGGCATCTTTTGAAGACAGGTTTGCTCTCCGCCATTGTCAAGTCAGTTGAACCTAGGACAAACTCAGTTTTGAAAATACTAATAAAAAATAGGATTTTTTTCAGAGACCTGCAAAAAGGTGTAACATATTGCCAATAAAATTAGAAAACAAACAATAGTTATCCTGAAGGTAAAAATTTGAAAAACAGCTGAAGGAGAGAGCTAAAACACATCCTTTTGCACAAGTAGAAGAAAAAAATTGAGAAGACTCATGCAGTAGTGGCTGAGCAGGAATACCAGAATATGCTTAAAAAAAAAAACAAAACCCAACCTGTTTTACTAAGCACCGGGAGAGTTTTTCTGTCTTGATGCAATTGGGTGACATCACTATTTGGGTGGCCAATTCATATCCCCCTTGCCAATGCAGAATATAGTTTAATAGAGATCATCTCAATATAAAGGTAAGCATTTGTATTTCTGTTTATTATGCATATTTATAAACCAATTCTGAATGATGTTCTAAGTCTCCATCTCAATCAACATACCAATGGTACCACTTATGCTATTAAATTACTTGCAAAACTTCTTAAATTAAGTCCCAATAAGTTCCCCGAAGAATAAAATAACTTGTTTAAAAAAGAAAGAGCAGTTATTAAAAAGGTTTTCTTCTTATTCTACTTGACATATCGGCTGCGTTTGATACAGTCAATCATGATATTCTAATAAGTAGACTAAAAGAAATTGGTTTAGCACACACCACCCTTAAGTGGATGTCATCCTTCCTTAATCAAAGATCTTTTCAGGTTAAAATCGGTAACTCAATTTCCGAAGAATACGAGCTTAACACTGGTGTTCCACAAGGCTCGGCATTATTGGCCACCCTGTTTAATATATATTTATTACCAATTTGTCATCTTTTAGCAGGCCTCAGTTTGAATTTTTACGTTTATGCGGACGATATACAAATTCTCATTCCCATTACCGATACCATTGAACAATCCTTCAAAGAAATAAAAATCTATCTTACTGCTGTCAAATAGTTACTGACACATATGAAGCTTGCCATTAATATGGATAAAACTGAACTCATTCTTCTCAAGAGAAAATCCATACCCAACAAAAAAATATTCCCGTTATCAAATAATGTAAGAATTGATTTAGTAGATTCAGTCAGGGATTTAGGAATAACAATTGATTGTGAACTGAATTTCAAAAAGCAAATATCTATGAAAATAAGAGATGGTTATTATAAACTCTTAGTTCTGAGATGGCTTAAACCTTTATTAGATCCTAATGACTTCCGAACTATTTTACAGGCTCTGATATTTTCATCTCTAGATTATTGCAATTCTCTCCTGTTAGGACTTCCACAAGCAACACTTCGACCTCTTCAGGTATTGCAAAATGCAGCAGCACGGGTTCTTACAGACTGTAACAGACGTGAACATATTACTCCGATTCTGATTAGATTACACTGGCTTCCTATTACACAAAGGATCCTATATAAAATTTGCTGCATTATTCAAAAATCAATCTACGGTCATAAAACAGATTGGTTGAATTTCTCGATCCGCATGCATACACCACACCGTTCTTTAAGATCAGCTAATAAAGGTCTCCTCTCAGTCCCATCATTACATACTGCACATTTACATTTTGTAAGAGAGCGTTATCTCTATAGCAGGTCCTAACACATGGAACAGTTTACCAACTGAACTACGGCTTGAAAGTGATTGTAAGAAATTTAAGAAAGGTCTAAAGACGTGGCTCTTTGAGCAAGCCTATACATCTAGCGCTTGAGCTAATTCCTTTGAGTATAATACATAACTGTCAATTTGTTTTGTTTTTTATTAATTTTAAATGTCTTTACAATTGTATTTTATTATGTAACTATTGAAAATGTTGTGTTTTTTAGATGTTAATACCTTGTGAACCGTTGTGATGTAACCACGAATGACAGTATACAAAATCTTTTAAATAAAATAAATAAAATAACACCCACTCCTTTAATAGCAAGAACCACTTTTTAATTTGGTCACCACTGCCAATAAATAATCTTAACTTTACCTATTTCCATGGGAGTATATAAATATTTTGAGGTCAGTTTTAAAAAAACAAAACAAAACATAAAATGGATAAATTATTCAGCCAAACTTAGTTAAATGATTTATCAGGGATAGTCAGCAGGATAAAACATCCCACTAAATGTCCTTGAATAAAATTATCCAGTTATATTTACACAGATAACTTGGAAGCCTAATTGGCTAAGATTCTGAAGGTTAGTGATCCAGGTACATGAAAAAAAAAAAAAAAAAGAGCAGGCCAACTGGCCAAATCCTGCAATACCCCCTGCCACCACCAACACAGTGAATCGAATGTTGGCACTCCCCAAGCCCCCCAAAAACAATTTAAACATACAATGGGCCTATAGGCCCCTAAATTCATCCCTCCATCCTCCTCCTCCCCCCCTATCCCCACCCCCCCTAAATTGGCAAAATGAAATGAGGGCCTCTTCCAGATGCCCACCACATCCCTTACCACAATTGGGATCTCAGAATAATCATCCAGCTCCCGGTACGTCCAGCATTGCTATCAATGCTTATATTACTAGTGTAGCTGTCAAAGCAATGCTGGACACATCAGGAGCTGGATGCTTGTTCCAGGCTCCTGGGCGCAATAAGGGATTTGGGGGTGGGTTCCAGGTGGCACAGGGGAGGGGTAGGCTTTTGGGGGGGGGGGGCTTCCTTGTTATATTTTGCCAATTTAGAGAGGGTGGGCAGAGAGGGAGGGGGAGGCTTTATGGGCCTATAGGCCCTCATTTTTAAAATATATTGGGGTCTTGCTGGGGGAGGAGAGAAAGAGGCTTTTCAGGCTATAGGAACAACTTTTTTTTTTTTTTTTTAAGTATTTTGAAGGGCTCAAGTTGGCGGGGGGGGGGGGGGGGGGGGGGGGGGAGTGGGAGAGAGATTGGTTACAAAGGACCAACATTTGTTTCATTGGGATAGGGGATTGGGCTGACAGGACCACATTTTTTTTCCAACTGCTACTTACCTAGCTATATTCTTCAAATATATTGCCTGATTCTCTAAGGCTTTTCTCCCATTCTATGTCTATGGAAAAATGCCTTGATGAATCAGGCCCATAGTTGGTTAGGGTTAACGTTATCTAGGAACCCATTCCCAGGTAACTAACCCTGCCCTTGGCCATATGTTGCATTTGGCTAACTCAAAATATCTGAGTTGGCTTTTTGGCTAACTCAGCTCTGCCCTGGAATGCCACCGAAACACTTCTCACTTATCTGGATAAATCTGATCCAGATAAGTGAGATAAATTTTATCCAGTCAATGACTGTCAATGATGAATAACTGACAATATTCAAAACTCGGCATTTATCTAAATAACTCAAAAGTTATCTGGATTAATGCCTCTGAACATTGACCTCTTTATGTTTACAAGTACTTCTGTATAGTTAGTTTTTTCCACATGATACATATAGGTTGTTGAATCTCTTATCACTTGCTGAAAGACTGATTCAGATTATATATATATATATATATATCAGCAAAAAGAACAATTTTCAAAAGCTTTTATATGGGTAAACCTGGGCTTATCCACGTAAAATGCCTTTTGAAAATTGTCCCACTTCAAAGTGAGTAAAAGTGTGCATACCTTTTCACAACATATGTACAATTACATATGATGAAAAGTGGATAATGTTAGGTCAGGCAAAGAAAAATATGCAGAGGGATTTCTTTTTTTATATAAAGATTGTGTGTACTTTGCAGGGCATGCTTTGCACTTCCTGTAATGTAGATGCTAAGTCCATGGATACTTTTGTATCTGCAATGTGCATGCCAGAGGATTTTCTAAAGGAAATTCCACAGGGAATTTCTCTTTGAAAATGAGCTTGCAGATCAAGGGGTACATAGTTCCCATGGACCGGGGAGTCTGAAAATTACCCAAATATCTAATGTCTCATAGTTGAAAATCTGATTATAAACAGAATGCAATAAAAGGGGATTCGATAGGGAGAATGATCCATTTCTTAGCAATAGGCAACATGATAAAAATTAAAATTTCTAAAGCATTCCAGGAAGTGTTAATGGCTATTTAGTGTATGAAGAAAATATGACTTCTTTGAAGACTGAAACTTTTTATTGGACAGATTAACAAGAATGCAGAAATGTTTTGGTACACATAGGTCATTTCTCCAGAGAATACAATAACTAAATCCACTGAGCAGTATAAAAGGTTTTTGTGCTCCCTTACCAGTTTTAGCATCCTGTAGGCTCCTCATGATTTCCTCCCTCTCTGCTTGCTCAGTAGCTGTAGTAACCCTAAATGAGCCTTCTCTTGTAAACGTGGTTCTGCTGGCATCAAAGGTAGCCGTTACACCACATTCCTTTTCCCGTTTCTGTTTGCGCTCCAAGCATGCGGCAAATGCACAACCAACTGCATGACTTAACCTCTCTCCCTGCAAACAGGACAGAACACATGAAACATACCAATGTCACAGACCGATGTAAAAGTGCGCCCAGCTTAGTGCACAGCTTAGCGAGCGGTTGGATGCGCGTTCATAACCCCCGATGCAATAAGGGCATCAGTGCATCCAAAACACGTCCAAACGTGTAGCTAAAGCGCACATCACATGTAAATTCCATGTAGATGAGGCTATTAGCTATTACCTTGCAATGCAATAAGTTACCATTCACCCAATTTGCTCTCGTTAACAGCAAATTTATCGCCAGTCCCAGAGCTGGCATTAAGCCTTACTGCTCAAGGGTTCACAAAAAAAAAACACAAAACCCAAAAATCCTGCTGTCTCAGGTGCCTCCTACTTAGTATTATGACGATACTGTCTGAGGAAACTCAGAAAGCTGTATCATGACAAAATGAAAAGGGGAAAAAAATGGAAAGGGGAAAAAAAAATTCTGGGCACACAATATACACGCTCCAGGTCATGTATATTGTGCTAGTAGCAGGATAAAACGGACACCCAACACGAATGCCCGTTTTACCGCGCACTTTTATTGCATTGGCTCCTCAGTGTGAATTGAACAAGAAAACAAATGAAAATGTGTGTATTTCAATGGGTGACTGCCAATTAGCTGTATGATGAAGCAACAAAAGACTATGTAACCATCCAACCTGTGCTCTTTTACATGATCCTTTCTGTTCAATAGAAGCAATTCAAGCACTTTCTCTTTAAAAGAAAAATCTCAAAGTGTTACATCAAAAAATAATTTTGCACTTTAAAATAGGATTGCAAGTTTCCATTATTTTTTGTATTTCTAAATGTCCCCAGGACCAGGATGCTGTTTCCCTGCACTACACAATCCCTTCAGAACATAATTAAAATATACTCTGATGGAAGTTATTCTTGGCAGGCTAATGAAATAGATGGGATTCCTAGTTCCAGCTACGACTCCACAAATCATTTTTTTATCTTTTAAAACATTTAAACCCTCTCTTTTTAGAAAACAGCTGAAATCAGACTTTGTTCATTATCGGTCGGATTTTAAAACCCCAGCGCACGTAAATCCCGGGGTTTATGCTCGTGGCCAGGCCTTACACACGCTGGGCCCATTTTCAAATGGGCCCGGCCACGCGCATAAACTCCGGGACACAGTAAGTGCCGGGGTGGACCGGGACAGCACCATTCCTCGCTATCCCGGCTGCCGGCGCGCACAAGATACTTCAGGTCAGGCCCTGACGTAACTAACTTGCAAAATAAAAGGTAAAAAAAAAAAAAGAACAGTTTTAGAGGGTGGGGAGGAGGGGGAAGGGGAAGGGAGATTAGGGTAGGGGTAGCAAAGTTCCCTCTCAGTCTGCTCCTTAATTGGAGCGGACAGGGAGGGAACTGGGGAAGGACCCGATGCGTCGCTACGCGAAAGTTGACCCGCCCTTGCGAGCGCCGCCCCCGATTTTATAACATGCGCGCACCAGCAAGTGAATGTTATAAAATCGCACATCGATTTTTTTAAATCTACCCCTATATGTCCACACTTACATGGATAATTTTGTGCTAATACAGTGTGAAGTATTACCATGAAGATGAGAAAAGCAGTTACTGAAAAAGCAAAGTTGGCGGACCCTAATATGGTTAAGGAAAAGGAACAGCCGGTATTGATGTCGGAAGAAGTGGCCAATCATTTAACTAATTGTGTAACGGTGGTGTTAGAAGACAAACTTGCAAAATTTCAATCAACTATGGAAAATTTTCGAGAGACTGTGATGATGCGCAATCAACAGATTACAGCAAATGAAATCAAGCTAGAAGAACAGGAGGCCGCATTACAAGGCCTGCAAGAACAGATTCAATACCTTAAAAAAAAAAAAATGAACAACTGGAAGAAAGAGCGGATGACCAGGAAAACAGGAGCCAATGAAACACTATTCGTATACTCAGTATCCTAGAATCTGTGAAAGACTGAGAGCTACTGAAGCTTTGGGAGCAGATTTTGCCAGAACAGCTGGGTATGCAGCCGGAGCATTTTGAGCAGATTTGTCATGTGGGAATAGTTTTGAAAAATCAGAAGATATCTAGACCTGTTATATCCCGTATACT